>NC_134865.1:13970000-14270000 GCF_049852395.1 Peromyscus maniculatus bairdii | reverse complement strand
ATAGTTGGGGGAGGCACCGGTGATGCCCACCAAGGGCACTGGAAAAAGTTTGCATTAGTCCCCGTCTCTGAACACCGAAAAGGACATAAAAGTTTAAAAACAGGTGTTCTGAAAAGCCATAAGGCGGTTAATTGGGAATCTCTGTGCTAGGAGTGGGTTCCCTTCTTAGGAGTAGTTAGCCAAAGGCCTAAGAGGTGCCTAGAACAGTAACGGCTGTCGCCACTGTTCTTGGTTGCATCCCAGAACTGAATGGTAAGACACTGCTGTTGAAGAGGTTGCATGCTTTGGTTTCTGCACTTGGAGAAATAAAGACAGGACTCGGGCAGCCCTAAGTATCCCCTCCCTGCAAGCTAGCTCCTTTAGTACCAGAAGTAGCTACTGAGCATGCTGGAGAGAAGTAAGGCCCCGTGGATCCTGCTTCACTTGGATCCTGTTTCACGATGGAAGTGCTAGGTCAGATGTGCCGGCCAGTGAACAGTGGCCTGAGTGGTTATGGATAGAACCAACTTTCTTCTGACTGGACGTAAGGCCCACCTCACAGAGGCCATTCACATCTGGATGGGGGACGAAAGCCTGTTACCAGGGGAGTAATGGGCTATAGTGGGGAAACAAGGGTTATTGATTGGTTAGATGATGTACCGGCTTAAGTGCTCCCCAACATCTGTGTTTACAATCAGGTTATTATTGCAGCCCACATCTGTTTGGATACATTTCTGATTCCCTTCCCTCACCTGCGTTTTTTAGTGGGAGAAATACCCAGAAGACTCACCAACGGTCACGTTCTGGATGCAGGTGCAGCCTTCGGCGGGGGTAAGGGGGTCCCCACATCCCTGCAGCCTTAGGAGGAGGGGTTAGAGCTTATCTTCCTCAAAGAAGGAGTTTTTCACAATAATGGGGCATACAGCAATTTCTAGTAGGAGAAGGTAACAGGGAAATTTGGGAAAAGACTATTCCTTCGCATCTAAGGTCCCTAAATTCAGGGAGCTGATAGCTGGGATGACAATGGAGGTCAACTTTTCAAGACAGCATCATTCTTCAACTTATCTAGGAGTGAAATTCCCACTTTTAGGTTTTATAAATATATTTTTTATAGCGTCAAATAATCGGGGGACATGACACATGTATTTTCTGTTAATCTTGTCTCCTCATTAAGGAGAATTAGTATGTTATGATGGAAACAGTCTAAATAAAATTAGCTGTTTAACACAGATTTTCATTTTCCATTCATACCAATGTTTATATATCCACGAGCCTTCATCTGGTTGGTTGGTTGGATGGTTGGTTGGTTTTTTTCAAGCTGTAAATAGAGAACATTTAGGGTCTGGAGAGATGGCTCAGTGGTTAAGGGCATTGGCTGTTCTTCAGAGGAACTGAGTTCCCTCATAGCTGGTTCCCATCTGCAACCTCCAGTGCTAAGAACTGAATGTCTTCTGGCCTCCATGGGCACTGCATGTGTGTGGTACACAGACTACACCCAGGCAAAACACTCCAACACACGAAACTGAAAAACTACTTTAAAGATGGAGAACTTTGGACAACTCAAAACTTTAAATGAGCTATGTTAAACTGTAGAAATAGTCCCCCCTTTGTTGGTAATTGGTTTACAAAAGCATGTGGCGCATTTGTGGGGAGGATGTTGAAGAAAAGGACTAAAGGAAACATTGCTTTTCCCACCATTCTAGACTGTTTTATCTGGACGTGATACCTGAAAGTGTGGAATCCATGTCACCACCGTGAAGTAGCCTAAATGTGAGAGTAGAAACACGTGAGAAACCAGGTCCTCAAGTGACAGTGTTGCTGACCTATGTAACTGGAGAAATAACCAACATGGGTTCCTCTATTCACAGACCTTGGTGTTTAAGCCAGGTCAGCAGTAACAGAAGATTATAACCCACTCATGTTTAGCTTTTCTGGGTGGTTTCATTTCTGTGTTTCTTGAACATGTTCTCCATACTCCTTTCTAAAAGGTTCCAATAGTTCTCTAGAAAGAAGCAACTAGGGCTATTTTCAGGGATATAGAAGAGATCCCAGTGTAGGCTTATAAGGGCAGACATTTCACCTGTTTTGTATCAATGTAGTGTAGTCTCCCTTACCTGAGGTTTTGCTGTGACTTCAGTCCACCTGTACTCAACCACTGTCCAAAAATGTTACATAGAAAATTCCAGAAGGGAATGAATTCCAAAGCTTGCAGGAACATGATGGAATCTTTATTTACGAGGCCGGAATGTGCAACATCTTTGCTCAGTTTCTCCACACTGTACACCTCTCCCTCTGGACTTGCAGGGGAGGCCTCTTAGGCTTCAGATCTCCTGCTGTTGTGCTGGAGTCTCGGTGACACATGTCACCACTCATGTCTTTCACCTCATCCACTGTCATGTAGGCTGTAAGGAAAGTCACTATTGCGCTCCCATTGACATACACAGTGCAAAAAGCACTCGCGTCTGTTCCCAGCAAGTACAGTGCATTGGACGGAAGAGAAGCTACTGTTCTAGACAGTTTCCTACGCAGAGTTGAACTAGATATGGCCCATGTGTGTAGGAAGCACAGTCCTTTTGTTTTGAGCAAGCTCTATCATCTCACAGCAGCACAGGAAAGGTGACTACTGTACAGTAAGGCATCTGAGGAAGAGGCCATAATCAGAATTGCTTTTCTTAAAAAAAAAAAAAATTCACGTGTGTGAGCGCTTTCTCTACATGTATGTCTGTGACCACATTCATGCCCCACTTTTAATTCCTCCTTTCCAGATTTTTCTTTGTAGATGTAAACCATGGTCAGAGACTGGGACCTTTCAAGCATTTTCTTTCTTTCTCTCTTTCTTTCTTTCTTTCTTTCTCTCTCTCTCTCTCTCTCTCTCTCTCTCTCTCTCTCTCTCTCTCTCTCTCTCTCTTTCTTTCTTTTTTTTTTTCCTTACAGACTTATTAGTTGCCATGATAGATCCTCTGCTGCTCATCTTTCTCCTGAAAGTAAGATTAGGGCTCTGAGAAGGGGAAAATCAGTGGGGAAGAGCTGCTATTTAACTGGCTGCTGTGTGAAGCCTGGAGTTTTTCTTCAGCAGCGTGGTGACTTTCAAAGTTCAATTCCCAAGCTATTAAGGTCTACACACTGGAACCAAGGGGAACATGTAGGAAACAGAGCTGTCAGTTAAGGTGAACACACATTTTAGGTCGGTCTTTACTTTTCTGTCTGCCGTTTGTGGGTCCTTTTTCATCTGTAGCAAGTAACTTGTTAATCCACACCTGTTTTAAAATCACATTCTAATGAATCTCTGGGGTGGCTTGTTCTCCAAGATTGGAAGCTAAGTGCTTGAAAAGCTACCCACTCTAGACTCCACACACACACAAACCGGAAACAGAGCATGAGGCACCATATAAAATGCTTACATAGCTTGTATGAGGCCCTGAGCTGCTTATATTTGGCCTAGATCTTTTGCCATTTTTTTTTTTTTAAAGATGAAATCTCATGTAGCCTTGGCTGGCCCCATGCAAATGCATCTGACTATTAAATGCAGTATCTATTAAGTCTGGGTGGTTTAAGATGTCTCGTCTGATCTAAACCTTTGTGCTTTCCTGTATATCTGAAATAGTCACTATTTTAATAGACCTCTAATTTCACAATTCTAGAATGGCAAAAAAAAAAAAAAATTAACTTCATTTTCCTTTGTTTGGCAGAGCAAAATTCTACCAATATTCAGGTTCCCAATTCTAGATAGCTTGGAAAAAACTATTTCTTAGAGACTGGTAGCAGCACACAGGCCATCCTGGAAAGGCCATTTAACCCTAGACCTGCTTACCAAAAGCTTAAGTTTACAAACATTTGAAGCATTTTGTCCTATAAGGATGGATGGGTTATTTTTTAAGTGCCCCTATTTACATATGACCTTATTTTTGTAAGGTTTAGACTTATAGCAAAATTTAGAATCTGATACTAGAACCTGCATGGCCTCCTCCACTGCTCACCTGCTCCTCCAGGTGGCCCACAGGACATGGCTGATACTTCCATGGACATGTCACTATCACCAAGAAGGCAGAGCTAGCTCACAGTAGGGCTCACTCTTGTTGCACATTCTGTGGGTTCAGACAAGAGTACACTGATGTCTTCTGTCCCTTTAGCATCTTAGTCTTTCCGATGCTCTAAACCCTTCTGCTCTGCCTACACACTCCGGATTCTTCGGCTCCCCACATGCTGACCACTGACCTTTGGCCTCCTCCATAACTGTGCCCATGCTCAGACTGTCACGTAGTTAGAACTGTATTGTGTGAGGTCTCTTAGAGTCACTTCTTTTAGAAATATGTTTCTTCATCCGCTGACTGCTCTTTTCCTTTTAGGGCTGAATACAGTCCTTTTTACACACAGAAAGTAGTTTGCCAGACGCTTTCTTTAAAAGAAGCATGTACGTGTACACATTTTGCAATCTGAGAATTTTTTTTTTTTAAATTCATTCCTCCCAAATAAAGCTTCCTGGAGGAAGAGTGTTAAGGGAAGCAATTTCATACATATTTAAGTTTCTTGGAATCATTTTTTAAAAAAAATCTTTGAAAGTTATTTGCTTATATACATAGGCATAATTTTTACTTTGGAACTACTTAAAAATTTAATGTTAAGCATATGAATTTTACAGAAATCTTCAGATTTTAAAAATATATTTAGCTGTCAACATATCAGAAAAAATAAACATCATTTACCATCTAGTTCTAATGAATCTTAAGATTTAAAAAAGTAGATGTATTTAAAGCCATTTTCTGAATAACTTATAGATCTTTATTAGAAATGTCAGTAAAAGTTCAGCCATAGTAAGCGCAATTTTTCTTATTTTCTTGGTTTTGAAAGTATCCATCCTTGACAAGAGCAATGACAGTTGGCTATACCTACCTGCCAATCGTGTGCCATTAGTAGAGGTAAGACAAATCCATGTCAAGAAACTGAGTCTGGCCAGGCGGTGGTGGCACAGGCCTTTAATCCCAGCACTCGGAAGGCAGAGCCAAGTGGATCTCTGTTGAGTTCGAGGCCAGCCTGGTCTACAATGTGAGATCTAGGACAGGCACCAAAACTACACAGAGAAACCCTGTCTCGAAAACAAAACAAAACAAAACAAAAAAAGAAACTGAGTCTAGAGAAAGACCATCTTTACATTTGAATTGACCTGATTTCTTTCAGTTATGAAAGTCCTGTTTCCTTTTAGAACTTATTATACTTAAAACAAACACCTTAAATGTATTTCCCGAAAGCTCAGGGGCTGGGTGTATGGGGAGGAGGCAGATGGTCTATCCAGACTCAGTCTTTCCTGAACAATGATGTTCTTTGGGCTATGTGAACGTGGAAGCTATTCCAACGGCCACCACCCACTGTGTTGTTTGCATTATCCTTTAATTTCACTGTTAGTCTTAGCATAGTTGAGAATAACTATTGATTAATTCCTGGGATAAAAGAAAACATCCAAATGTTTCAAAAAGATGTATGAAAAAATTATATCATTAAGTTTTCAATATAGATCTCACAAGAGTCCAAAGAACCAATATTGGAATAAATTTTGTCTTTTTAAGGATATCCAACTTAAAGTTATAAAATATCAGTTGTTTTAAACAAAATTTTAGATTTATTTTTATGTGTATGAGTTTTAAGTGTGTTTGGCTGGAAGTATGTGTGTGTACCACATGTATGCCTGGTGCCTGGAGAGTTCTGAAGAGAGCATCCGATGGCCTGGAACTGCCACTACATATAGCTGTGAACCACCATGTGGTTGCTGGGAATCAAACTCCATCCTCTGTCAGAGCAAGAGCTCTTAACCACTGAGCCATCTCTCCAGGCCCCAAATATCAATTTTTATATCTGTAACCCCTAAACATCTTATTCGATGCACTGAGATGCCGTCTCTCTATCATACATTTTCAGTTAATATCACTGAAAATTTTTTCTGAGTAAATTGAAATTTTTATAAAGGCCAGAGGTCCCAGCCCATTTTCTTTGTGGCAATAACCTTCATTCATTCCCTAAAGGCCTAGTCACATGCAGCAATTTTTGTGCTTGGAGATCTTATCAAACCAGACATCCTTATTCTGCGGTATACAGTGACCCACATTAAAACAAAACAAAACAAAGAGTTTGAACCCTGGAGACCAAGTGTTCCTAGTCATAACTTGGAAGCACCCACAGAGCGCATGTCTGGCGCGGGATCTACTTCAAGGAAGCAGGAGAGGCAGGCTTCCTACATGGGTGTTTCTCAAAACCTGAGTGTCTCAAGGTCCAAGACACTCTGGTTTGTAAATATCCAGAGTGAGGGAAGGCCAAGCCCCTAGGAAACACTTGATAGAGTGTAACCTGGGATGGACTGAGGAGGAGGTTTGCTGCTGTCCCCAGAAGCAGGTCTTTTTCTAACCACGTTCCACACCTATTTAAGGACACTACCATTAGGAGGAAACAGCTGTGTCACGTAACAAAAACCCAAAAGGAATGGTCATCGGGTAGCTTGGATTAAGGGAGCAATAAGCCTCCCTAACTCCTGGTATCACTTTTCAGTGAGTGATGCACCCAAGAACGGACAAAAGGCTGAAAGCCTACTAGCTCTAGAATAGTTATCGCCAGACCTTCCTCTGGGCGAATTCCCCACGCTAGCTGCCATCGGCATGGCCCTTAGTTCTGGCTTTCTCAGCAGGTTCCAGACGCAACAGTAAGCAGTGGTTCTTGGAGGTGAGGTTCTAAGAGTTGGGATGACACTATACTAAAGCCAATCAAAGACGATTACAAGTGAAGCTGGGCTACAGAGATGGCTCAGCCGTTACAGGCTAGGCTCACAACCAAAATATAAATGGAGGGATAAAGACAGAACTATTGTTATCAGTTCACACGGTAAAGCCAAAGTGTAGCGGCTTTTGTAACTGCGTAAGTGATACACGCAGTAAAGGGTGGGCAGAGAGGGAGAGCAGGAGACAGAGTGAGCTGGGGACAGCACAGCCAGGCCAGTGAGCCAGACCGACGGCTGGTGACGCTTCCTCCAGACGAGCTCCAGGTTCCTGGTTCTCTTCTAACTTCTCTTCATTTACAAGTGGTCCGAGGGACAGTTCTGATTCCTGCCTCCAAACAATCCTCAACCAGCCACTGTGTATTTACTGGATGTAACTGCAGCTACATCTTTTACATGCTGTTTCCAGCTGTGGCGATAAAACTTCTCTGTGAGGGCTTTACTGCCGTCCAAAGACGGACACACATTAAATGCTAATGTGTACTACGTCACTCCTTCAGGACAGACCAGCAGGATTTTGCTCACTGTTCTTCACAGCCATAATGAAGGAGGCTCTCCTGTCATTTCCCTTTAGAGCAGCAAATCAGGGCACAAAGAGATTAACTTGCTCAAGGCCACACAGCCAGCAGAGTGATAAAGTTGATCAATTGTTTATTTACAGTAAGAAAGACATATGGGAAAAAAGTTTATATACATGCATTTGTCAGTTTTTTTTGTCAATAAATTTTTGATAACTGCCCACTATGTACAAAATACTAATATAAACTAAGAAACTGGTTATTCAATGTTACAAATATAAAGTCCTTTTAAATATCACTATTAAAATAATAATCTCTGGTAGATCACCAACAGAAGTTATTTCAAATTAAGTTTTTCAATATCCAAAATGCCTCCTTTAAAACAGAAGGAAATAAATTCCAACAGTGCTATTTTCAGGGTTTACATCATTTCCAAACACTGGAATACTTGATTGTGTGCTGCAAGCCAGACTCATGTGAAAATAAACCTTGACTTCACAGAAAAGTTTATGTTGATAAATATGCTGCAAACAGTTAAACATATGTAGGTTACACGCACATGCATCTTAAAGGAAAGCATTGTGACGAGGCGGTTCTCACGGAAGGTGGTGAGTTGCCATGGATTCTGCTTCTCTTGATTTTCTGAGCAGGGATCGTTTGAGGGCACTAATTTTCTCATCCAGTTCAGCCAGGGAATAGTTCTGCTGGAAATAAGACGAACACAGATTGCTGAAGAAGACTGAAGTTCCTTACTGCAGATAAGGTGCTAAGTGAACCTAACCATGCAGCAGCACAGCAGTGTATGTTTAAGACTGACAGCTGTGGGCGGTGAGTGTGCCAGAATTTAAAGGCATACACTAACAAGGCTGCTAGTTCTTCTGGGCTGCAACCTTATGGCTCAGTGCAGGGCATCTGCCTGGCACATGTGAGGCCCTGGATCCCATCCCAACAACACAGAACAAATGCATATATAAACACAGAGCCATGCTAACCTGCTTCTCTTTCCTAATGACAAAGCTCTCATGGAGTTTTCGTGCTTTGAAAGGCTAGTAAAAGCTTTTGTAAAAACAAAACAGGAGTCCTGTGGATCCTCATAATCTATAGCAAGAACCAAACACTGAAGACTTGCTACCTCCCAGTGCTGAGGAAACAGGGCTCCACACTACACCCTTGCTACCTCCCAGTGCTGAGGAAACAGGGCTCCACCACTACACCCTGCTACCTCCCAGTGCTGAGGAAACAGGCCTCCACCACTACACCCTGCTACCTCCCAGTGCTGAGGAAACAGGGCTCCACAACTACACCCTGCTTTGGATGCAGGTGCTAGGGTCGGATCTCAGGTCCTCTTGAATGTGCTGTAAGTACTTTGCCCACCAAGACATCTCTCCAGTCATGAAGTCACCCTCTTTTTTATTTAGATAATGCTAATTAGTGGTGTCCATAATAAGGAAAGGGTAGAACACTGAAGTTATTTAGGACATTTAAGTGTTTCCTAACCTAAATATTCTTCTATTAAAAATAAGGTAAAGATTTTTATGTTTAGTTGGCCTGTTGGAATCATTCTATGCTCTTAAAAGTAAAACTACTTCCCCAATTCAACCTAAAGTCTGCTAGGGCATGACCTAAATGCAGCCAGAGTGGGCACTATTATTAATCAGAAAGCTCATCAATCTATTTTGGAAGTCCAAAGGAAGACAAAAGAACTTACTTGAGGGGGTTGGACTTTTCTTCTTTTTCCAGAGAAGTTCTAGTTTAAAAGTAACAAAATAATCAATGTTTAGAAAAATATCAGCATTACTTCCTTATAGAAGACTGCAATAAATGATAGCATCTGGGAGCCCCAAGCCAAACTCCAAACTTGCCAAGCACTGTCCATGAAGTCACCTCCACAGGGCTGGGTTCTGTTCCACTGTGGTATATACCAGTGGAGCAGCGAGCTCCTCTCTGGCAAATACCCGCTTCCCATTCATTACCAGCTGCTCATGAGTTTGAGTAATTGTGGAAAAAGGTGCTCTTTCTAGTTTACAGACTCTTAGTATTACCTTAATGAAACAACAAGCCCCTCACATCCTTATTCTGTGTTCTACATAATATAGAATGCTCTGTTTAAGAAGCAGAATCCACTGGAGAGATGACTTGGCAGTTAAAGGCACTGGCTGCTCTTCCAGAGGTCCTGAGTTCAATTCCCAGCATCTACATGGTGGCTCCCAACCATCTACAATGAGATCTGATGCCCACTTCTGAAGTGCAGGCAAATATGCAAATAGAGCACTCATATACATTTAAAAAAACAAACAACAACAACAAAAAAAAAAAACCAACCCATGTTCTGCTGCCTCGTTCCCCAAAGAAGGCATTCCTTAGCCTGAGGAGTCTCAGCTGTGCAAGGAGATCATGATGCAACCCCTTGGCTGCTAGAGCAAGAGTCAGTCAGGGAACCATGTGTTATGGAGCCAATCTGACAGTGGCTTTCTCCCAAAGATTCAATAAATTAAAAAAAAATAAAAAATAGAAGAAGAAGAAGAAGAAGAAGAAGAAGAAGAAGAAGAAGAAGAAGAAGAAGAAGAAGAAGAAGAAGAAGAGAAGCAGCAGCAGCAGCAGCAGCAGCAACAACAGCAACAGAAGAAGCCACCACCAAATTGTAGAGAAACTTCAACGCTCTATCCAGCTTTTTATCTTTTCCAGGCAGGGATTTACTGAAAGCATTTAGCAGGGAAGTGACTCGTAAAAACAGTATTTGGAAAGCTTTATACTCTTTTAGCAATAGATCAACTAAGACTGAAGAGATATTGCTCTATGAGTTTAGGTGTGAAGTAACATCCCGAGATGGGGACAGGATGGGCAGCAAACAGTTAAGAGAAACAGCTTGGAGACTGGATGTAGGAGAAGTCCAGTTTCTGGTTAGTAAAATGATTCTGTCATTGATAGAAATGAGAAAATCTGGAGGGGTGATGCTCTTTAGGGGAATGTGAATTTGAAAGTAGAGAAAGGTATGAAGACAGAAACAGCAAATTATTTTCTGAATTTTATGACCTACACTTGAAATAGCTGAGACAATCTGTGCTGAAAAGCTGGTTGAAACACAGTGAGTGAGAACTCTGCAATACTCCCAGGCATGCGGCTTACTAACTCCACAGCTGCATTGGAAAGAAGAATTAGAAATACAGATGGAGATTAGCTGGAGTGAGTTAGGCATTCAGAAAAGGAGGGATAATGGCAAGTTGGGATAAAGTGGTGCTTTGTGAAAAAAAACGATTTCTAGATCTTTAAAATTACATCTTTGGATGGAAGACACCCTATGGATTAGCACTAGCCATGACATGCAGGTTAACAGCACAGAACTGGAAAGGTTTAGACATCCAGACTAACTCTGTCCTCTGAACAGATGTGGCACAAAGCCAAATGGAAAGATTTTAGACTGGCAATCCATAACAGAGCAAGTCCTCTCTAGGAGCTACCCACCAGTCAACTCAAGGGTTATCTTCCCACTGACAGGAACTAAGAAGTCTGCATGCCTTACTCTCGATACAGAGTAATGGTATAATGTTGCAAATTATCTCCAAGTGAACTGAAAGACTATGTGGACTCTACTCCAGCCTTTCTGGTTAGGGCATAAGGAAACAATGAGTCCTTATGTCTTAAGGAGTGATCGCTTGTTGGAAATTGAATTTCTGAACTATAAAAAGATTTTAATTGAAATGTTTTTTATATAGATTCACATATAGATGAACTCTACACATGGAGAAGCTTACAAAAGCCAGATCAAGGTTGATTTTCATGGGTAATGTCAGAGTACAGCACATGAAAAGGTGAACATTAACAGAAAAAGGAAAATTATATTTGATTCACAGAACAAAAGAACTAAAGTTCTTTCCATTTGTTGAAAAACAAACTCCCAGGTAAACTATTACAAAAAGCAGAAAACTATGAGAAGCATCAACATGTGCTGCATCTTTTAATGTAAATGTTCTAAAAAACTGACCCTTCAACATGGAAATGTTTTAACACAGTAATTTAAAAGTTGTTTTGGTTTTGGTTTTTTGAGACAGGGTTTCTCTGTGTGACAGTCCTGGTTATCCTGAAACTTCACTTTGCAGACCAGGCTGGCCTTGAACTCAGAGATCCATCTGTCTCTGCCTCCCAAGTGCTGGGATTAAAGGTGTGTGCTACCCTGCTCAGTTGTAATTTAAAGTTTTTTGTCTTTTGTTTTTTTGTTTGTTTTGTTTTGTTTTGTTTTGTTTTTGAGACAGGGTTTCTCTGTGTAGTTTTGGTGCCTGTCCTGGATCTCATTCTGTACACCAGGCTGGCCTTGAACTCACAGAAATCCGCCTGGCTGCCTCCCAAGTGCTGGGATTAAAGGCGAGTGCCACCACCTCTCGGTCATAACTTCAAGCTTTTAAGACTGTAGCTTACTAGTGTATTTAAAAGATAGGATCTTTATGAGTCCTTCTAAAGACTAACTTTAAATTATGGTACTTGAAAACAGTAAACACATAACAGTTTACTAGTATATTCTCACAGTGCTTTGCTCATACTAGAGAACTTATTGCTTATGTTTCCACATGCTTCTTCTTCTTCTTCTTCTTTTTTTTTTTTTTTTTTTTTTTTTTTAACCTGCTTTTCAAGATAGAGTTTCTGTGTCCTGGAACTCACTCTGTAGACCAAGCTGGCCTCAAACTTAGAGGTCCTCCTACCTCTGCCTCCTGAGTGCTGGGATTAAAGACGTGCGCTACCACGCTGAGGTCCACATCTGTTTCTTGCTTTCTTTTGAACCTTTCAAGCAAGGTTCACCTTGGGACACACAGAATGGATCAGACATCAAGTGCATGAGTAGAGAAATGGATAGGGCACGGCTGGTGGTTTAGTTGTAAACTGTGGAAGGAGGCTAACACCAGAGGATTGGGGGTTCAAGGCCTGCCTAAGCCATGGGCTCTACAGTAAGAACGTGTCTCAAAACTCAAACACACACACAGAGTGCAAACAAGCATGAGAAAACAAAGCACCTCCTCAGAAGACAGTGGGAAGCAGAGTGAGCTCAGGGCTATCTGAAAGAAGAGTTTCTCAAATGTCCCTGAGAAAGGGGGTTAAGAATGAACCTCCAAACCTACAGGATCTCCACAACACAGGACAATAGGATGTCCAAGAGGAGGCCCAGTATCAGTGGCAGAGCAGAAGCCAGAGGCCTCCAGCAGGACCAATGACTCAGGCAATGAACATTTGCAAGTAAAGATGGATGGACTAAAGGGTGAACTGGGTGACTCGGGGGCCACACCACAGCTGCCACGACAACATTCTTCTCCCTTTTTTGTTTGGTTTTTCTGTTTTTTTGTTTGTTTGTTTGTTTTGTTTTGTTTTGAATTTGGCTTCGTTTGGGGGAGGTTGCAAGAGCAGAGGGCAGATGTGAGGGGAAGAGGAGATAAGTGGGATCAGAATGCATGATGTGAAACCCACAAAGAATCAAAATTTAAAAAAGGGATGACTGAGTGAATATGGGAATGGAGGAATTACACAAATATGGGTAAAGACAATGGGTGAAAGTGTGAGGTGCGGGTCTGTTTAACTGTGAGAAATATATCTACTTATGAGCCGAGTCCGAGCTCTAAAAGGAAGGGTCTGCTGCTTCCCGAGGCTGCACGGGGAGTCGCAGGCTGGACCACCACGGGCTGAGTGATTATGACACGAAGATGGCTGGACACAATTTCCAGAGACGAGGCTGACAAGAGCTCCTACACTTAAAAATCCTCCGAATCGGGATGGTGAAAGCAGATAATCACCTCCACAGGCCTCAGTTCCTCTATCTCTTACTTGAGAACAGTGTTTCACACGTGGATCAATGAGTGTACTACCACATAACGAAAAAACCCAAACTAAAATAACACTTTGTTCTTAAGACATTAATACTTACTACAGATTGAAAGTATTCAGGAGAGATGCCCTCCAATTCAAGGATTTTATCTTCAAGCTTTTTAATTCTCTGATAAATGTCTCTTGGTACCGGGCCACCTAAATTCATGGGGGAAAATGCTAAAATGTTAATAATTCTGTTTTACCATTTTTATTCTTAAAATACCATGCAAAGACATAAGAATGAAAACCATTTAAACTTAAGAAAAAAAACAGATGAAAGCAAAATCAAGTGAAACCCTTAACTCATGGTTTCAGTCTTAGTTACAGTTTCACTTTGAATTCTGAGACAAATTACAGACTTCTGCTTTCTAAATACTGTTTGTGCGTCCCACATTGCTACAAGATTTCTACAAACTTCATCTTAGGGGACACTGAACAGCTTCTGTGCAGACAGCAGTGTTTCTAACAGGGTGGCAGTCACTTAGAAGGACAAATACTGCAGAGACAGGACGACAGTCCCGCTTGATGGCTGCGCTTCCCCATCATTTCCTTCACCTTCTCCTAGCGTGGGTGTCTCTCCTCTGACCTAGAAAACCGGTTCCACGGGCTTTCTCACAACTCTCAACTGAAGTTCTGTGGGAGATCCTTGGACATCCGGGTCGTTACTGGATTCAGAACCTCTCTACTCCTTCAGGCATTGCCACCGCGACCTGCCTGGTCCAGACCACAGTCTCCCTGCTAAGTGCGGAGGTGGCTGTGTGTTTGGGAGCGACAGAGAACTAGTCAAGAAGTTTTAGCTGGGTAGAAACAAGAGCAGATATGAGCCTGAAAATCTACAACTTGGTCACAGGGTGAAAAATGACCCAGAGGAGGAGGTTTAGGGACAAACAGATGGCAGCCGCTGTGAGAGGGAGTAGAAGGGGCGTTCAGAAGGAGAGTCAAGCCCACGGAGACTGAACAGGTGGCACTGTGTGTGTGTGTTCCAGCTGTCACTGCTCTAACCTCCTGGGCAAGCTGCTTGAGCGCTCTGGACGTCAGTGTTACCCCCTTCCCAACAGTACCAGCACCTACCTCCGCAGGGTAACGTGAAGTGCTAGGCTGGCACAGGCGTGACACTTCCACAGACAGGCTGTTCTGTCTGTTCAATAAATACGGGGTCATTTCCCCATCCATGGGACTTACTCATGTGTATGTTAATCATCAGGAGTGCACTGAGGACCAGGACCACATTTATCTACATTTTGTAGCTGACGGAGGGGCTAATAACAATTAGAGGTAGTCATACAAGTTCTGAAATTAGCCATAGCAACACCTTACATTGATTTTCTGTTGTAACTTCAATAAACCGAGGCTAACAGAATCTGTTTAGAATTTGTTTCCCAATTAGAAAGTGGCAAGACGTACTAAGGAGAAGCAGCTAACCACCGAGAACTTCAGCAACTGTTTCCTGCTCCTAGAATGAGGGCTGTACAATGGATGTTCAAGGAGAATCCGGAAGCCACAGGAATCTAACTTCTTAAGACTTGCAAAGGCACATACAGAACATCCCCTAACTCTCTCCTTACCCGTCTGCAATCGCAGGTGAGCCTCGATGTTCTGGAGTCGTTCTTCCACGGCCTGATTTCCACAATCTCGAAGCATGCCGGTAGGTTTGTGACCTGACCCTGGAATTCCTTCGGGTCTAGTCTGTGGCCCATATGTATTCACAACTCTAGAAACTAAGTTAAGAAACTTTAAGCTTATGTGAGTTTATGTTTCAAAAACAGAAATTCTCTCTCCCTAACAGTATATTTTTTCCATAATGATCACCTAACCAAAAGCTCAAAAAGGAAGAAAGGCAATGTTTTGTTTCAGAATTAAGGTTAGATGAGAAGCATTTCTATTCCATACTGTTATGAGGCTACAACAGACTTCTGCCAGGGACAGACATTGTATGGTGGCTACTTACCCTTCACATGACTTTTAAATCCAGGGTAAGGAGTAAAGATGGCATCAGTTCTGGCACAACTATTTTCTAGGGAGAATTTAGATAAATTTAGACCAAATACAGTCTTAATTACAAATGTATGAGATTATGATAAACTATTAATTCATATTTTACTCATAGGAGAATTAAAAATAAAAGCAATAATAATTACATTACTATCAAATACAGAATAATTTTGGTGGTCTTTACTCTCTGAATTGAATCACATGTAATATTTTTTATCTAATGTTCAGATTTACATATAGAAAAACCTTTAACATTAAGTGACATAACTTCTGATAATTTTTTTAAAAATTAGTTATTACTAAGAACCACTGACCTTTGGAGAAAATAATTCATATATTCTAGAGCACCATATTTTAACTCCATTATATAAACAGAAGCCAATTTACCAAATTATCTTTCAAAACTAAAAGCATTTTTGTTATTACCAAATTAATGAACATCTAACGGATGAACCGATTGTCTATTTTATACTTTTTTTTTAAATCTCAGAACTCCAGATAAAAAAAGACCCTGAAGCCTCAAGTGCAATGCACATTGAAACCTCAAGTACAGCATACACTTTCCCTCTGTTCCTAGATTTCCAATGTTCATTGAAAAAGTCCAGATCAAAAAGGCATCATTCTTCTCAATCCTATTTTTTAAAAACTATAATTTTAAAAAACATAGGTTGTGAAAATTTTCCCAATATTTTTATCAAGGTGAAAACTATAATTTCTTTTAAATGATGTATCAACAAATAAGTTATAAAAAAAGAAGTTAGAAATATGTTAACGATATATACTAGTAAATATTAGCACAACTGTAATATATAAACACACAGTATATAACACAGTAACATATAGAAATGTGCTAATACTTGAAGTAACAGTAAAACTATAATTGGCAGTAAATTTTCTGATAAATTCCCATCATTTTATAAAAAATGGGTATAAAATGAGTTAAGTCTTTTGTTATTCCATGAAATCTGATTTTTAAAATTTTTTTTCTTAGACCAATTGAAAGGTTTTTAAAAAATATACTAACACATTAAAATGTATTTTTGGAGCCTAAGTTTAACACATCTGTGATAAGTCAAACTGTAAATCAAATTGCAAACCCACTTAATCTTGCACATTTAAGTACTAAACAGACTCATTTTCTTTACCTTGGAAACACCTCAAAATATATAAGGGGCCTACACTTCTCTATTCTTTTTATCCTTTCACTGGTCTAAGGGTGTTTAAAAAAAAAAAGTTATGATCCATTCCAGGGCTCTATTCCAAATGCACAGACCATCAGAGAAATGCAGCGTGGTGTGGGGACAGTGAATGCCTGAGAGCTAGTCCCTCTCCACAGCAATTCTTGCTAGCACTGTTTTGAGCCAGCAAGGGACTGAATGGGCCAAGGAATCCTGCTGAGCATTTCACTTCTTGTCAATTTCTATCCCCTGATGGTTTATAATAATAGAGTTAGCAGGAAGAACAGAGGAGCAACATTAGTGACACAGGCACTCAGCCCTCAACAAACCTTTCTCTTGAGGGGCATGCAACTGGACTGTCGAACCTGAGATCTGCCACCCTCACACCTGTCCTAAAAGGCTAAATCCTGAGAGCCACAAAAGTTCAAGTAGAAAAAGGGAAATTTAGAACCCAAAGTGAGCTTACATTACTATGTTAAGAGCATCCTGTACCAATGTGATTATGTCACTTACAGGTTCAACTGACAATTCCATGCTTATAATCATCAGCCAAGAGAGAGGAAAGGCAGTAAGAAAAATGTCGAGTCCAGTTATGAACCTTTCTCCACAACGTTTTTCTAAGAACTATATGCACTGGTTCTTACAAGGATAACTGAATATGATCTAAGGCAGTGTTCCACAGTCTAAGGTGTTCTGCAGGCTCACTGCAGGACCTGAAACTCACCGCAGCATCAAATGAAGAGGGAAAGGAGACTGATGAAATACAGCAAATGTAAGCACAATAAAAAAGGGAAAAAGCCTAAACTCCACAGTCTTCATGGCAAGCAGGATATCTCCATGATGAAACTCAGGAGTAAAGAGAAAACTGCTCCCTCTTGAAGAATGCTGTCAGCTTTACTGAGGTCACTGGTACATTTACAGACCTGAAAGTCACACTGCTTTGTTCTTTCCTAACAGTGAGTCTGCACAACCCTGCCATCCAGCGTCCACCTTCACTTCCTAAACACACTTACACCTTCTCCTTCCTATGGGAAACATTTGTCTCTATAGTTTACCTTCACTTGATTCTTGTTTAACCAAAATGAAAATCAGCTTGACAACACAGTCCATTGCTAAACAGAAGAAAATTCCTATTGCCTTAATTACCAACTAAAGACTTGTAAAACTGAATTTTGTTCTTAATGTTATTCATTTTTAAAACAAAATATTACAGCAGTTGTCAAAAATATTTAAAGTCTTATAAAAATAAACTTCTAGTTACCTTGATTACAATCAATAACATTGCAAAATTCCCTGACGTTGTTCTCATTGATTTCAGCTTGTTTTCTTTCAATAAATGCAGATATTCGTCTGTCAATCTACAAACAACAAATATTTTAACAATCAAACACAACAGAACTTTTAAAAGTAATGTCCCCTGCACCACCCAAACTTACTTCTGCTTTGCCAGCCTTTATCTGAACTACTTCTGGATCGAAATGGATTTGTGTCTTTTTCACATCTACATCACAGTCTTTGAGCTTTCCTTCATCTTGTAGGTCCCCAATGGGATGCTTAGCATTTACTTCCCTCTTGGTCTCCGTTTCTGTCTGTCTTATCTCTTCAACTGCAGTTGAATTCTCTTTAATTAAAGACTGAAGTTTTGCTAAAAAAGGCTGAAAAGAACACAGTGACATCTGCTCAGGTTCAAATTAACTCAATTAGTGATATATTTATATAAACTGATGCTGAGTAAGCGAATATTATCAGTTATTAAATACAAAAAGCTGGCACACAAGGAAACGCAGGTCTGACCACACACGTGTTTACTGTTTTCTACTACTGTTGCCTTATCGTTTGCTGTAAAAATTATTAAAAAAAGAAAAAGAAAACCTGAGGAAATTTAAATGTTCTTTGAGAAAATCATCCTGTCACTCTTTTATTTTGTGCCAAACCAAAGCCTTTAGTCTCTGGCCTGGGCGCCTCTTAATGAACACGTCACTCAGAGCCCTAGGCTCCCTGTTCCCCCTCCTTAGCAGGGGAGCAGCGTCTCTCACTCAGCAACGCCCTGCATTATCACAGGGTCTGGAGACTCCACTTCCAAGTGCAGCTGGCCAAAAGGAATGGCAGAGCATGGCCATGAAGCATATAGGTGTCACACTAAGTGAACCTTCAGCCCTGTTCTGACATAGCAAGTATCTTATTAGGTCAGGAAATGGAAATTTTATAAAGAAAATGAACAATGGGAGAAAAAAGGAAAAAAAAAGGAACAAAACAAACAAAACAAAACATGCTACAAAGACCCCAAATGGAAACAGATCATTCTAACTAGAGTAGATTAAAAAAAAAAACAATGCTTCTTCATAGTGGAAATTCACCTACTTCTGGTCTTCCTAGCCATCCCCACCCCAATATGGCCCACAACTGAGTTCTACAGCTCATCACCTGCCCTTTAAACAAACTGTTACCTTATTTAATGAATGCAGGGCTGAAAACTAACACATTATTCCTAAACAACATCCCAAGCGTCTTTTCATACAATTTTGTTTGTCCCATTGTTTACTCTGCCGAGTACTCCTCGGAAACCTTATGACATCTTCAACACAGGACAGTGACCGGGAGGGAGAAGCAGCTCTGCTCATCCCTGAGGCTTCACATTTCACTTTGATTAGAGGAAACCTGCAACTCACGTCAATTACACTCCCAGAGATGTTCAACAACAACCAGCAAGGTCATAACACTGTTCATTCCTTAAACTGAAATATTAAAAAATGTAACAATACTATTATAAATAATTCAATATTGACTTCCAATATCAAGGATAAATTATTTCAAATTATTAAAGGAAACAGTGACTGGCTACTCACTAAGATGCAACATTAATGTCACAGAAATGACTTTCTTTTTAAAAACTATGCTGAAACTGTTTAATTGCAACAGACACTCCAGGATGTGTCATGCTGGGATAATGCCACTTCTTGAACCACTGAAAGCACTCCATGAGCCTCCAAACTCACCCAAGGCATGGAATCATTATCATAGCATGACTCACACCTGCCGTGTCTTATTGCTTAATTATAACCCACCAGAGATGAACTGTATTGAATTTTCAGCAAAGCCTAGAATTGAATAGAATTGCATTTATTCAATTTCATAGCCACATCGGCCTATTGAGCTATATTCTCATAACTATCCGGAGTGAAATGAACAGACTTAGACTCAGTATAGATTTAGGTAACCTTTTATTAATAACACTATTAGCAGAGTGCTGAGGTAGAACTGACAAATACTGCAGCTTATTTAACTGTAATTAATTTCTATTTCACTATCCCAGTAAACATTTCTAATATGAAATTTACCTGTAAATACAAAACGTGTTGTTCAAGTGCAGTGAGAAGCAATGCAGGCTGGGATGCTGAGAGGCTCTGGAGCCTGTTCCAATCGATTGTAATTTTCACCACATCATCTCTGAGGTTAAGCTTCAAAGGAGCAAACCAGCAACATCACAAAAATTACACGATTAAGCTGTATATCTGGGATTATCACAAAAATAAGATTTCTATGGAGTAATACATGCCTATTTTGCTCAAAGTTACTAAGTTTCAATGACATAATAAAATGCTTTACCTAGATGCCATTTAAAAAATCAAAGGGTACAGCTTTGAAAAAGATGAATAAAAATCTTATTATTCTAATTCTGTTCCTATGGTTGTATAATGGGGCTATCTTTGAGGAGAAGCCACCCATGGAAGATAAAAAGACGGACCTCTTTTGATACTTTGGTATCTAAAATACCTTTGGAAGGTGTCCCAAAATAGGTCTGCCCTAGTTGGAGTCCTACTAATTCCAACTAAGCATCCACAGAGGAAGCACAGCTGCTTTCCAGAAGTTCCAGAAAGTGCATTCTCTTTGTTACATATCACACAAACACATGCCTAAAATAGTCATTATCTCCAAGGCTTCTCACTTTTATTGTTTTCAAATTTAACCAATTTAAAAAATATTCAAGATTATTCACACATAGGGATAGATGGCAGTAACTACTTCAAATAAAAAACAAAATATCAGTTATGAAATTGTTGAGCTGAAAAAAAGTACTTTTCCATAGCAGCATAACAAATTGCCAGAACTGGATGTCCAGTGTTTCCTAAGGATTTTCTAAAAAACTGTAAGTCTCATTACATGAAAATTTCTCATCAGCTAGTGAGTCATTAGAACAAAATTAAAACCAGAAAACTACCAAGAACCTGGATATTTAATTAATATCAAAATCAGTCAAAACTTTAGAGGGAGAGACTTTCATCTGTAATCACTTGACTGAGTATGAGGGAATCCCTATAAACTTTTCTAAGGACATGTGTCATAGCATCATATAAGGACTTACTCCATAGTGGAAGCAGGTTAATTATATCTTATTTTGCAAGAATAACTTATTGAAAATTAGTCATATTTTTCACAAAGTAAAGATACAAGTTTCATGAGTTCAAATATAAATCTAGTAAGTTGTAAGAATAAAAAACCAAAACATGAATCACTGTCTATGGAACCAAAGAAATCTCAGGTTCCCAAAATAAGTACTCTACTTTATAATGGATATAGACACTTACTGCTGAGACAGAAGCATCTGAAGTCCATATTTGGCAGACATAAAGAAATATGAAATTATACATAGGCTATACTGGCAAAGATAAGCTTATAGCTAAGTTAAGATTTGACATTAATTAGTAAGATTACTGAATTCACTGTGTATGAAAGTAATCCATCAGCATGTGCTTATAGTCCTCCAAGAGATCTATAGTTGATTATGACAAATTTTCGATGGTGTGGGGGGAAAAGCAGGCAAACCTTAAGCCAGAGCAAAGTATCACATTCTCTAGAGAAAATAACTGTAGAAAAGAAATCTTAATGGTTGGGTCATATTCTCATGCCAATTCATCAGAATTATGTAAGTCTTCAAAGGCAACTCAAGATACTTGGTCTCTTATGGAAATCAAACCATAATGTCATAAATTAATTTAAAAATGACCCCCAAATACATCCAATTATTCATTCAGCAAATTCCTCATTAACAATATGAATTCTATGCATTTTAACCCATAACTCTTGGAACAGTAACCAGGCATTCAAAATATTCTATTAATATGCTATTAACATAGATTATTCAATTATGTATGTTCAGTAGAAACATTAGTATTTAAAAAAAACCTAAGCTAACAAATCTTTAGCTTGATAACATGGGCCAATGAGAGGAAAGAAAAAGGTTAATATTAGTATATTTTGCATTTGGAGGAAAAATACTTTTTAACAATTCAGTTTTATATTTTCTATTTAAAAGCACTAATAATTCAATGATACTTAGGATGAACTAAGGCATATTGCAATTTACATCTTCAAAATCCTTTTAATTTGTTGCAAAAGGACACACTCCCCAGGGACAACTTTATAAGTGTGTATGGCTTAAATCATACACCTCAAAATATTTGATATTATTAAAATTGCATGTAATTGATTTTTTTTTTAAATCTTATATTTGACATTGTATAGAGGTTCCTTTACTATGTTATGAAAACTTCATTTTCTCTAAACATTTTTTGGCAGATGCCATAAGTTAAGATTTAATCATTTTTTCATTTGAACCTTTGGAATAAATTTATGTCATTTTGAAAAATTCAATAAGCAAAATACTTTAGATGTTCAAACCATTTATCGATGTAAATTATTTTTGCAACTTCTAAACATAGTAGACAAGAATATTTTTTCTCATCTTGACATTAGAATATGAATGAGTAAGTCATTAAGCTCCAAATCAATGCCCAAAAAGTTCTCTGACTGTGAACTATTTAAAGATCTGGGATATTACCACTGAAATGTTAATAAGGAAAGTGTTTAAGACTTTGAAAAAAATTGGTAAATTCTTATTAAGCAATTGAGTTTAAAAGTTTTGATTTTTGGAAGACCATTACTAATTGCCTCACAACACCAAACAATGTACAACTCAAAGTAGTTTGCCAGTCAAAACAAATGTACTAAGCTTTTACATTTTTTATTAAAATAACTTTTTACAAGACTAATTCTTCATCCATCTAAGGGTTTTAAAAAGAATTCTCACAGATCAGGGAACTCCCTCTTGTCACGAGTACCACTGCTCCTGACACAATGTGTATTGTTTCCATTTCATGCACTAGACCAAACTAGGAAACGTGTTTGACAGAAAATATTCTTAAAAACAGGCAAACATACTTTTGCTCCTTATTAAAAATTAGCTTCATTATATCATGGATTACTTTATCTAGTACAGTGAAGGAACCTACTTTTTAAAATCCAATTTAACTATGACATTTCCGCAAGAACAATTAGCTAATAGCTACACGACAGTAGTAATAAAGTTAGAATTGGCCATATATAACTCATCCAACAATTTACACTAAAATTCAGGCACATTACAAGGTTTATTTCAGAAATCCTTAAACATCTTCCATGCCCCTTTTTGAAGAGTAATAGATGCCATAAATAATAAGAAGAGAAACAAAACACAGAGTTAAACACCCCCTAAAGAGTGGAGATGGCGCTAGGAAAAGTTTCAGGCCATACTAACCAATTAATTTCTGCAATAAATACACCGAAGGCAAAAGGACCGGACTGTAAGCGCCAGGGGCCTCCTTAACCCTCCCCATCTCTGATGCATCGATTTTCTGCAAGCGTTCGGCGCCAGGACCCGGGTTTTCTCTGGAACCTGGTACTCACGCTCGGCCATCGAGTGTGCCGCTGGCCTCTCGCGGGCCCAGGCAGCTGGGCCCCGGGCTCCTCCCGGCCTCGGCAGCCGCGGCCTCGGCATCCCGGCTGCACACACCCCCGCCTCCGGGAGGACGGAGAGGAGAGGACCGGGATGCTCCCCGCCCCCCGGCCCCGCCGCACCTCCACTCACCTGTCCAGTCAGGGTGTGCAGGGAACGAAAGAGTTCGCAGAGCACCTCGCGGGTGAGGAGGGGGCTGGAGCTTCCTTCCAGGCTCCTCTCGCTGCTGCTGGAGGAACTGGGCTCCGCAGCAGCAGCCATGACACCTCCACAGCCTCCCCGAACCGCGGCCGAGAGGGCTCGCACCCGCCCCGCCCTCGCGGATTTCGTCGCCCCGAGATGACGTCAAAACCACGGCGTCTCCTTTAGCGCTGGGGGCAGGCCCCACCCTCTCCGTGTGACAGACACGCACGACGACCAATCAAGAGCAAGATATCTGCGCTCGGAGGGAACGTGTAGTGCTGACTAGGGCGAGGCGGGCCTCTCTGGTGGTGTTCTCCGTGGGTCGTCGTGGCTCGGAAGTGTGCCTTGGCTCTTAGGTGCTCCCTGTGAATTACTGCTAAGGGTTAGAATTTGAGTCCCGCTAGTAGAATTTAAAATGTTAACATGGCGATGTGGAGTTGTCTTGGGAAAAGATTGTGGGTCCGCGATGATGGAACGGGGCTTCCGTGTTTGCAAATATTGGAAAATTCACCCAGGATGATCGTAACCGGATAGAACATTTTCATCTCTACAAGGTTATTTGACACGAAGAATGTAAGAAAAATAAAAGGGCTACGTTATGCCCCATTTTCCTACCAGGAAAGGACATTGATGACTACATCTGCAAAATAGTTTGCCAAGTTTCTAACACGCAACAGTTTGTCAGTCTAATAACTGGGCACTCAATCCTAAAATTGTTTTACTATAAATCCAATAGAAATGTAAACCAACTAATTTCATGTAACCACACTCTTTCAAATGGATGCAGAAAACTAAATCGACACTTGTCGGGTATTAGCTTTATTATAACTGAAAAAGTTATAATTTTATAATGTAGAGTTCTATTAAAATTTTAAAGCAAGCTCTTAAGAGATAAAGGATGAAAGAGTTAAAACTTGCTAGGTGATGGTGGCCCATGCCTTTAATCCCAGCACTCTGGAGGCAGAGGCAGGCAGATCTCTGAGTTCAAGGCCAACCTGGTCTACAGAGCGAGATCCAGGGCAGCCAGGGTTGTTACACAGAGAAACCCTTAAAAAAGCCGGGCGGTGGTGGCACACACCTTTAATCTCAGCACTTGGGAGGCAGAGGCAGGCGGATCTCTGTGAGTTCGAGGCCAGCCTGGCAAAGCTACATAGAGAAACCCTGTCTCGAAAAACCAAAGGGGGAAAAAAAAAAGATTTAAGTCCTCATCCTGATTGTTAAGTGCATTTAGCATGTAGGAAAGGAATGGGCTTAGTGTGTATTCTATAGTTTGAGAACAGGCTGAATGAAGGAAGAAATAAGGAACCAAGGGACACTGGGATAAGGATAGTGAAAAATGAAAGAACTCCTTTGACTTGTCTGTAAGGAGCCCCTTACTCAGTTATTTTCAAAGACTTCTGTGATCATCAGATTTAACAGAATCTTGAGAAAGCTTGCCTGTTTCCTTGCTAGCAGTGAGATGTAAAGCTTGTAGCACACCTATGTTTGGAGATAGAGCCTTCACAAGATTTAAACCCAAACCAAGCAAACTTCTCATTCAAGTTGATCGTCCTTATAGCTAATAGAAACTCACAATTCGTTGCAATGTTAGCGCATTTTTGTCCGTGATTCTCTTGTTAGTGGGGGATAATTGTAATGGGAATCTAAGAGTCCTTGTTCTGTGCCAAGAAATGAACTTGAGATTTTTTTAGGCAATAAAGGACTTTTTATTACATATTTGGGAATGATGAAGATGCTGCTCATTCTTTTCTTTGTCATGACTGATTTTGAAATCCAAGCCTTTAATTTCACAATTTTTATTTTTAATTTATGTGTGTGACCGCGTGCGTGCGCACAAGTGACCAAGGAGGCCAGAAGCATGGGATATGAACTGCTCAGCTTTGGTGCTTGGATTCAGCCTCCAGCCCTCTCTACAAGAACAGTTGCATCCCCCCCCCACTCTCTCTCTCCCTCTCTCCCTCTCTCCCTTCCCAAATTCCAAGTCTTACTTGATTTCTTTTTGTTGTTCTTCTGTTGTTTTAGTTTTTCGAGACAGAGTTTCTCTGTGTAGCCCTGGCTGTCTTGGAACTCTCGGTGTACACCAGGCTGACCTCAGACTCAGAGGTCACCTGCCTCTGCCTCCCAAGTGGTAGGTTTAAAGGTGTCACCACCACAGCCAGCTCCTTGCTTGATTTCTTGAACCCCCAATAGAAGGATAACTAATGGTCATTTGATTTATCTGTCAATTATCTAATAATTCTGTTATTCGAAATCCAGACCTGCACTTGTGTTTTATTATTGCTTGCTTAGATAATTCTTAGAATGTAACTCCTCCATGAATTATGTCATCTGTCTTGACATCTTGTATTCCTTCCCGCTGCCCAGTGAGCTCATTTCAGACACTTTTCTTCTTTGATAATAACAGCTTCTATTTTAAGTTGAAAGCTTTATAGGACAAAAAGATGTGGATTCCCTTGAGCTAACTGCAGAAGAAATGTATAGATACTAATGTATAGCAAATGCATAATAAATACTGAAATTTAGAAAGGGAATAATTTGCCCTTTATAGAAAACTAATTACAGTTTATGAAGTGGGCTCTGAAAAATCGGCTGCTCAGCAGAAATGCTTCAAAGTGTTGATGTTGGCATTAGCAGCAGAGCTAGAGCACTGTCCTGCAAGCTTATGCCAAGAAGCAATTGAGAGGATAGGAATTAGACATGAAATCTAGGCTAGCTCCTTTATCAACAAAAATGCCTTTTATGGTGAGCTTTAAAGGCATGACTGACTCCATCATAATCCATACCCAGAAAAATGCTCAAGGTATCATGTTTTTAAAAATACATGATAATACAACTTTTTTATTCTAATGCAGAAAATTAAATAAGATATCCATTGTCTCTACGTTACCGGCGGGTCAGGACTAAGTTCCTTACTCTCACTATTGAACTATTTCATATTGTTGTACCGTTTTTGGTATAGAGTAGCTGCCCAATACAGTCGTCCCTCCTATCTGAGGCAGGTATATTCCAAGACTTCCAGTGGATGCCTGAAACAGTGAACAGTACCAAACAAACCCTGTTTATAATACATTTAATTGTTAGCATAGATCTTAGCAACCTCAGCATATATAGACTTTATTCTCTCCCCCTACTAAGAACTTTCATCTTTTCACTTAGAGGTAGAATGTCACAGTTTTTGTTTGGCATATCCAGATTGCTAGTGTCATTACTCTTATGCTTTGGGGTGACTGTTAAGCTGAACATAAGCACTGTGACACCATGGCAGCTCTGGTAACTGAGATAGCTGAAAGTGAGTGATGGACAAATAGTGTGTATGTCACAGATACATTGGACAAAAGGATCATTCATGCATGAGATAAAATAAGTGTATAGAGCTGGATTATATAAACTTCATGACATTGCCCAGCATTACCTGAAATGTTTAGTTGGGACATGCTTATTTCTGAAGCTAGTGTTTATATATTCAGATCATGATTTGTCTTAAGTAACTGAACCCGTGGAAAGCAAAGCCATCAACAAAGGTAGAACTGCTGCATATACTCACTGAGCACAACTCGTTTGCCAAAAATGGACTTATAAAAGGGGCGGGGGGAAGAAGTTAATCTCTTGAGGGAAAATTGTAACAGGTAGTAAGAATGCTATTCAACAGTTTCTTTAAAATTTTGTGTTGCTGTTTACTTTCTTTGGAGACAGAAAACTCAAAGTGCTCAATTTTTCCATAATGAATAAATGTAGGCAGACTCTATCTCTTGCTGCCTAGTCTTATGTCAACTACACACACACTAGAGTTATCTAAAAGGAGGGAACCTTAATTCAGAAAAGGCTTCCATAAGATCAGGCTGTAGGCAGGCCTGTATGACATTTTCTTAATTAGTGATTGATGAGGGAGGGCCCAACCCATTGTGGGTGGTGCCATTCTTGGGCTGGTGGCACTGGGTTCTATAAGAAGAAAGCAGGCTGAGCAAGCCATGAGGAACGAGTCAGTAAACAGCACCCTTCCATGGCCTCTGCATCAGCTCCTGCTTCCAGGTTCCTGTCCTGTTTGAGTTCCTGTCTACTGTGATGTGGGGGAAACTTTCCCCCAACTTGCCTTTTGGTCACAGTGTTTTGTCACAGCAATAGAAACCCTAACTAAAACATTTTCATCGCCACTCTTATTAAACTATATGTTCCCATTCCAAAAGGAAAGATTGGAGGTACAGCAAGGAAAGACTGGACCAAATCAAGACTGAAACCTAGCAGGGTAGATAACAAAGCCTGTAGCTCCTGTAGCTCCATGTCCACTATCTCGGGCTCCCATTTGAAAGGACTCAGATGACTCTGCTGCTCCAGCCTTGCTGGCTGTGTTACAAACAAGGAATAATCTCAGTGTCACACTCAGGGACATATAAACAAAACCAAAGTGGCCCAACCAAGCAATTCTTTCTGTAAAAAGGGTTCAACAAGATCCAAACTGGGCTGCCAAGAGTGCATTAGGTCAAGATGGCTTTCTGTGCTTTACCCGTGACTGCATCTGATCCTGTTGATGAGTGCTGAATGTCACAAGCTGACACTATTGGCTAATTGGTGCAAAGGGGAAGGTTCAAGTTCAGGAAACGTGAGTCCCTGATGGGCTGGCAAGCTCTGATAGGAAGAAACAAACAAACAAAACAAAAACAAAACAAAATTAACTTCCAACGAAAAAAACATATAAAAATGTTTTTAACCTCTGCAACATATGTCTCTCTTTTGGACTGGTTCAACTCTCTGCATGCATCTCTTCCTGGCAGATGTTTCACGGTTCTGGTATTTCCAGCATCTGGGGGTCTCCACTGCAACCCAGGCTTCCCCTTCCCAGTCTCACACAGTGGACTCTCAATGCCTTCTTATGGGAACATTCTGTAGATGTAACCAACCGTCTTATTAAATAAGAAACACAGAACCAATGTAAAAGAAGAAAGCCAAGAGGTCAGAGCTCAGAGCTAAAATCTTACCCTTCCTCCTGCGGTGGTCCTACCTCTCCAAAAGAGACCTATTTCCTGTGTGTTTGTCTTTATATAGTCTTTCTGTTCTGCCTTCTCATTGGTTGTAAACCCAAACGCATGACTGTCTCGTCACTGTCTGCATGTACAGCCCTCCAGGTCTTCTATGGTATTGAGATTCAAGGCATGTGTCTCCAATGCTGGCTGTATCCTTGAACACACAGATATCTACCTAGCTCTGTCTACCAAGTGCTGGGATTAAAGGCGTGCACCACCACCGCCAAGCTCTTGCTATGGCTCTAATAGCTCTGACCCCCGGGCAACTTTATTTATTAACATACAATTAAAATCACATTTCAGTACAAATAAAATACCACCATAACATTTTCTGGCTTCAGGGGCTCTCTGAAACCATGGAGGAACAACCCACCCACCCCACTCATGCAACTTCCATGCTTCCCAGACCAGTACCATGTGGATGACACAGCCAGGTTTGATTGCCAACTGGGGGTGGATCCTTACCCCCTTGGGTCATGTCTGTAGCAAATTATATATGTTGTTTAGGAGCAGAAAACCTCTTAGACTCATTGCTTTCACAAACTGGAATTTTTGACTTGATGGGGTTTTGCCCTGACGGCATGGTCCCCTCCCCCCCATATACCTTTTCCAATGCTTAGTAAGTGGCTTCTCTTTAATGGTGCTGCTTTAGAAAAACAT
Organism: Peromyscus maniculatus bairdii; assembly: GCF_049852395.1. Lineage (NCBI taxonomy): Eukaryota > Metazoa > Chordata > Mammalia > Rodentia > Cricetidae > Peromyscus > Peromyscus maniculatus. The sequence goes on along the minus strand of NC_134865.1, from coordinate 14,241,096 downwards.
ACTAGAACACATACATATACAATTCAATAAATATTGTGAATGAACATTCCTAAAAGGAAGCTGTGTCTGGCTGTGAACAAAAGACTCCCAGAAGGAGTCTCTATGTCTGCAGAGACTGATGAACTGATTGGAATTTTGGTGCTGTGGAGAGTGGAATTTTGTAGGTTCAGAGGCTAATTCATTTATAACTGGGCTAGTTATAGCCTTCTGGAACAGCCATTCCTTGTTCCACTCTGTATCTGAACTAACACCTTGTGACAATAAGTAAACAAACAAACAAACAAACAAAAAAACCTCGTAGAAATTATTAATTTAGCAGAGCACTAGCTTCTGCCAATCCAAAAGCTAAGAACGTCATTGGTAGCATCTTGGGCCTATAGGAAAGCTCCCCCACCTAGTTATACCTTCCTCTCTGGTATACCCACCAATGTATTTTAAAGTTGCCTTGATTTATGACTTTTTTTTTCTCTCTTTAAAACTATAAAATCCCTGTGAAACTACTTTCACATTAGAACATGGAATTTGGGGTAACCTGAATCTGTGTCCCTGAGCCATGGCCACTCAAAATGCTAAGAATAAACTCTTATTCCTTGTAAGATGAGAACTGTGGTCTTTTTTTTTTTTACCTTGACAGTATAATACACCACATTAGCAGAATAAAAGACAAAAATCATATGAACATTTCAATAGGTACAGAAAAAATAAAATTCAGTGTTCTTTTATGATTAAAGAAACTGAACAAATTAGCTATGAAAGGGAACTGATAAAGTAATTAAAGGAAGTTGCATAATACTAAAGGCAGCTTTTCAAAGTCAGCAGGATTTTTATACACCTATAATGAGTATGTTGAGAAAAAAATGAAAAAAAAATCTGATTCACAATAGCCACAGACAAAAATTAAAAAGAAATAAATTTACCAAGGATATGAGAGACATCTGCAAAACAAGAAGAAAATCACTAATCATCTAAGAAATTGAAGAAGACATACACTAAAATAGAAAGGCCTTCTTGGGTGAAAATACTAACAGCTGCTAAAACTGCCATATTAATGCCACTGTTGGGGTCCCTTCATGGCTACTAGACGATACAAAAAATCGGGGTTCCCTGCTTTGGGTTCTTAGTCTCATTAACAAAAAAATTTGAGAATGGAATCAAACAGAAGATAAACAATAATGTCATTAGAGTTTAAAAGAAAACCTCCCAGGGCTGGCAAGTTCTAAAGCTCAGAAGCTGCCTGGGGGAGGAGAATGGAAGTGAGAAAGAAACAGATCGTGCTGTTTAAGCGGGCATGGAGGTGAGACACAGTAGACGAGCAGCCACATGGCAGGGATGGAGGCTTGGGAGGAAAGAAGGCCCAGATGTCGGGGGAAGCCCACGGTGTTAAAGAGAGCATGCTCATAAAAGAGAGAGAAGAAAAGAAGTTCCGCTTACCTGAATAATTCTGAAGAGCAGCAGGGCTTAGGAATGCATGGCTATGGCCCCCTGAACTACTACACTAGATGTGCAAATTCTGCGAAGGAAAAGTACAGTGTCTTGTGAATGGATTAGTCACTCTATTTCTTCAGCATGACGTAAGGGCAGCTCACCTTCCTAGGTGTGGGTGGCCCCTTGCCAAACTGATTGAGCTGGCCCGACTGTTGTGCTAGGTCTTCATTCAGGCCAGAGATCCTCTTCTCTTGATCAGAAATTTTTCTTAATGGATTTTTATTATCGCTGTAACACTGTTCAGTGCTCTCTTTACATTCAATATAAACCCTATGAAAAATATCAGAACTAGAAGAAAACAATCTTAATGTTTATCTAGGCATATAAGGACCCCAAAGAAACAACGCAATAGTGAAGAACAAGAACGAAACTGGAGACATCAAAATAATTGATTTCAAGACAGACCAGACAGAACAGTCTGGCGCTAACATAAAATCAGACATCCATACCAATGGAGCAGAATTGAGAGCCCAGAGCCAACCTGACACATCTATAGCCAACTAATTCTTGACAAAGGTACCCAAAACATACAGCAGAGAAAGGACAGCCTAGTCAACAAATGGTGCTGGGATGTATATCCATGTGCAGAGGACTGAAATTTGATCTGTATTTTTCATCCTACACAAAAGTCAACTCAAAATAGATCAAAGACCTAAATGTAAGGCCTTACCTGTAAATCTATTCAAAGAAAACATCAGGGAAATACTTCAAAACATTGGTATAGGCAATAGTTTTTTATGTGTGCCGAAAGCAAGAACAAAAAATAGGCAAAGGGTATCCGAAGCTGAAGGTTCTGTCCGACAGAGGAAATTACAACAGCGTGAAGAGAAGGGAGGAAACGTTTGCCACCCAGTCATCTGAAAATGATGAATATCCAAAGTAAAAAAAGAATGGAAAACACTTAAAAAAAATCGAAGAAACCAATTAAAACATGGCCAAATCTCAGGAGGCAGAGGCAGGCAGATCTCTGAGTTCGAGGCCATCCAGGTCTACAGAGTGAGTTCCAGGAAAGCCAGAAAGCCTGTCTCAAAACAAACAAACAAACAACAACAACAACAAAAAAAAACAAAAATAAAAATTAAACATGGCCACATAAAACATGGCCAAAGGTGTGAGTAGATACTCCTATAAAGAGTAAATGCAAATGGCCAATGAATTTATGAGAAGTTCTCAGTATCATTAGTCATTGGGGGAGCAAACATCAAGCCTCCAGTGATGCTGACGGTGCATGCCGGAAGTCCCCACCTTGGCTGAGGTGGGAAGATCATTTGTGCTGAGTTTGAGGCCAGCCAACGTAATGAAATCTACGTAATGAAATCTTCTCTCGTAAAACAAAACAAACAAAAGCTGCATTGCCATATTATTTTACCCCAGTTAGAATAGCTGTTATCAAAAATTTTAAACTGATGAATGCTGAAAAGATGTGGAGAGAAAGGAGCTGTTACACTTTGAAGATGATAATGTAATTTAGTACAAGCTGTTATGGAGAACATCGTGGAGGTTCCTTAAAAAAAAAAAAAAAACAACCCTAAAAATAGATCTACTGTATATGTAATCCAGCTATCCTACTTAGGGCATAGATTCAAAGGAAATGAAATCTACATAACAAAGAGATACCTGTGACCCCATGTTGAATGTGGTACTCATCAATGGATATGTGAACAATGAAGCTTGATATTTTTATTATACATATGTATCTATATGTATATATATGCAATGGAATATTATTTATCATTCAGAAATATATGGAAATGAAGGACATTGTGTTAAATAAGCTAAACACTGAAAGTATGTACTGCATGTTCTCTTATGTTAAGTTTACAAAGTCAGACTACATGGAATAGTGACTGCTAATGGCTGGGAAGGATGGGGAGAGACAGTGAAGGGACTTGAAGTTGTTTTGATATATGCATGTATTGAAATATTACACTGAACTTCACTAATATGTACATGTTAATTAACTAATGTTAATGCATGTTAATAAAAATACAATATTTTGAAATTAAATTTTAACTATATACAACTGAATGAAGGCCACTTTATACATGGGGGGGTATAGCTCAGTTTGTATGAGACCTGGAGGTTCAATCCCTGAATCCTTTCTCTCATACACTAGCTCTCTATCTAGAGAGATAGAAAATGTTAATAGAAGGATGGTAAAGACATACTGTGCAAACACCAAGAAAACTAAAAATATAATAGTTCTTTTAACATCAGATAGTGTAGGTGTAAGAAGAATATTGTGTGAAGTTAAAGAGACAATTCACCAAGGAGAGTAAACAATATTAAATATTTGTACATTAACATCCTAGCTTCAAAATACTTAAAGCAAGACCTAAAAGACCTGAAGGGATAACTATACAGTTTTATAATTATATTTACTGTTTATTTATGCATTTATTGATTTATTATGTATACAGTGTTCTGCCTGCAGATGTCCCTGCAGGCCAGAAGATGGCACCAGATCTCATTACAGATGGTTGTGAGCCACCATGTGGTTGCTGGGAACTGAACTCAGGACCTCTGAAAGAGCAGTGCTCTTAACCACTGAGCCATCTCTCCAATCCCTATTTACTATTTTTAATATCCCTTCCCTTAATAATTGGTTAAAAAACAGTATTTAAATTGCCAATTGTAGAAGATAAACCAACTAAATGTCCTCAAATTCTAAGAAAGACTTTTATTCTTTCATTTAATTATTGTTTTTGTTTGCCTCATTTACTTCAATGAGTGCTTACTTTACATATAAATGTTTTTCCTTGAAAAATCACGTGAATCAAGTTTTACTAATCCAACATCACTTTTCTAATTTTCTTTCTTTCTTTTCTTTCTTTCTTTTTCTTTTTTTTTTTTTTTGTTTTTTGTTTTTTTCAAGACGAGGTTTCTCTGTGAAGCTTTGCACCTTTCCTGGAACTCACTCTGTAGCCCAATCTGGCCTCGAACTCACAGAGATCCACCTGCCTCTGCCTCCTGAGTGCTGGGATTAAAGGCGTGTGCCACTACCACCCTGCATTCATTTTTAATTTCAGAGATCATGGGGTCTTCATTTTTAATTCATCTTCAGAATCCATATTAAAAAACCACAAAACCACTCTGAGAAAGATAGAGTTGAATTATCAATGATCACATTCTTAGCTATGATCTAAATATAAGCATGACATTTCCCCCACATTGATATGTAAATTTAATGTAATTCAAATAAAAAATTTAAAAGTTTTTTTTAAAATTTTACAGTCATTTTTAAATATGGATACAATGCAAAGAATAAGAAAATCTATGACAACTAATTATTACTTTAGTTTTAGTCTTATATCATAAAACTATCTGTTTAAAAAAGGTGAAATATAAAATCATTTTTGTCTGTTTGAGGGACAGAGTTTCATGTTGTTTAGTCTGACTTCAAACTTGCTTTGTAGACAGGGATGTACTTGAACTCCTGATCCTCCTGCCTCCTCTTCCCAAGTGCTGGGATTGAACATATGCACCACTGTGTCAGGCAAGAAGTGTATTCCTGTGAGCCATATGTCCATCTTTCCTGCTGCTTATTTATTTATTTATATTGTGTGTGTGTGTATAGATGCTGGACAAAGAAACTCTTGCTGTACTGTTATATTTCATGTTTCGGTGACTTGCCTCCACTGTCTTTGAGCTGTATATATTCGGGTTCCCTAACCACAGCTGCTTTAAGGATTTTTCACTTTTGCATTAGTTTTCTTCAGATCTATTGTGCTATGCCATGGCACTTGCTGTGGTTTGAATTTCTCCTAAAGTTCACTTCTTAGAATGTAATCCCCAAGATAACATTGCGAAGAGGTGGGATTTTAAAGAGATGAGCTTGATTTGGGCCCTAATGGATGAATTCATGCTCTTTGTTACAGGTGGTGGCAATGCATGCCTTTAATCCCAACACTGGGGAGGGAGAGGCAGGAAGATCTCTGAGTTTGAGGCCAGCCTGGTCTAAAGAGCCAGTTGCTGGACAGCCAGGGCTGTTCCACAGAAAAACCCTCTCGAAAAACCAAAAGCCAACCAAACCAAACCCAAAAACCCTAATGCCATTGTTACAGAAGTAAGTTAATCGTTGACAGGGGACTTATGACAGGGGGATGTATTTGGCTCCCTTGTCCCTTCCCCTGAAGGGAGTGGGCAAAAACACCTTTGCCCTGCCATTTTGACTTCAGACTTCATTTACCTGTAGAGTGAAACAAAGTTCAGGTTCCTAAGCCTAGGGGAACTGAGAACTTTCCGATGGCTGGCCAACCTCCTCCTTAAACATCATGAATAATCTGTTATGCCCCTGAGTTCTTGAAAACATTATGGCTGTTCCTAACAACAGAAAGAAGAAATGAATCTGATTGGTTGGACTGAAAAGCTTACATTTTGTGTCGGTTGACAACAGAACCCACAAGGAAAGACGTTAATCTTTGACTCCTGATTGGTGAAAATTATAACAGTAACTTGGCAACAAAACTTTGTTGTTTTTGTGCTTATAAACTCCGTGCTGCCAGGAGAAACAAGGCTCCAGGGTCCTTGTCCTGCGACCCTGATTGATCAGCGACCCGATTACGTGGTGATTTATTGAGACATAAGTATTGTCTCTCTCCTTCCTTGTACAATGGACTGTGTCACGTCCCCACAGTCTCTTCCACACTCCCTTTCCCTGTCATATTCCATCCCAGGAGGGCAGGGCAGGGAGGCTGTTGTCAGACAGGGCCCCTAGGCATGAGACTTCTTACCTTTAGGATTAGAAAAGTAAATCTGCTCTTGATAAGTTAATTTAAGGCATTCTCTTATAGCACCACAAAGCAGACTAAGATACTTAATTTTCTTTATTTTTTATTCTGCTTGGGGTTCTTTAGGCTTCCTGGATCTGGGTTTGTTATTTTTATCAGTTTGGGAAAGTTAAAATTTTATTTCTTCATATTTTTTTTTTATCATCTGGCTTTTCTCTTTGAACTCCAACTACACATGTGGTTGATATTATCTTTGATGAATTTTGTTTTTGATAGTCTCTGTTGCTATGGCTTCGAGTTCACTGATACCTTCTTTAGAATATTTGGGCCTGCTCTAAATTCCATCCAGCGCATTCTTGTTTTATTTTTATTTTATGTGTATGAGTGTTTTGCTTTATGTCTGTGCAGGATGGCCTTATATAGTGCCTGCTGAGGCCAGAAGAAGATGTTGGATCTCCTTGGACTGGAATTATAGATGGATCAGGTAGGGTTCTGGGAATTGAACCTGTGGTCTTCCAGAAGAGCAGCCAGTGCTCTTAACCTCTAAGCAACCTCTCCAGCCTGCTGCTGTACATTGAATTTCTAATACTGTATTTCTCTAGAAATTTCTCTCCCATACCTTCATTGTCTTGTTCTGTTCATGCTTCCTCTCATTTTCTTGGGCACATAGAGCACACTTATTTTTGTTAATTTTCATTATTTCCATCAATTAGTCATATGATCTCTTCTGGGTCTGTTTCTGTGGAATGACTTTACTACTCATGGTTAGAGGCTCTATTTCCTTGATTTGTTTTTTATTCTCAAACATTATAAATTTTGCTAATTTGGTTCCTAAATTTGGTGCATTTCTTTATAGATGGTTTTATTCTTTTTAGCCCTGGCTGTCCTGGAACTCACTCTGTAGACCAGGCTGGCCTTGAATTCAGAGATCTGCCACTGCCCGGCTTGGTTTTATTCTGATACACAACTTAATTTGTTGCTTTGGAGATTTGCTGACTTGGTTATGGGATGCTCAGTACATCTTCAGGACAAGGTAAATTTTACTTACCAACTAAGGAGCTCTCTGGATGATCTAAGCAATATTAGGACATCTTTCCAGCCTTTTTAATGAGAACACTCACCCCTGGGTGAGCTCTGGGAATGTCCCTGCCTCTTCTTTTCCACTCTTTAGTTTCTTTTTGCACAATAGACTCAGGAGGACCTCTCTGCAAATGTCTGTTGTTGGCTTTCTCCACAGAAGTCCTTTTCCATGGATACTTTGTCCCACAAGTTCTAGCCACATCACATCTCCAAACTCTGATCAGTATCTAGGTTTTATTTACATTCTTCTGCGACATAAAGCTTGGAAACTGCCTGTAGGCAGTAGACTCCTGAAAATACAGGGATCAGATTAGAAATGTATTTCTTTACTATTTGGTGGGGTCATAGTCCTGTGTTTCTAGTTTGTGGTGGTTTGGATATGGTTTGTTCCCCAGAGAGTTATTATGATATTAATCCCCTGCCACACTAGTATCTGGGGAAGATTTCCCCCAGTTTTTAAAACACTGATGTATTTATTTGTGTGTGTGGGGCTGTGCATATGCCACAACATTGGTATGAAGGTAAGGAGACAATCTACTGGAGTCAGTTCTTTGATTCTGTCATGTGAGTTGTGAAGATTAAAAACAGGTCATCAGGATTAGCAGCAACCCTCTTTACCCAGGAGCCATCTCACTGGCCCTTTCTCCCATGTCTCAGACTGTCTCTTTGTTGATTATTTTCTATGCTGTGCAGAAGGTTTTTAATATGATGCACTGTTTGTCAATTCTTGTGATTATTTCCTGAGCCACTATAATTCTGTTTGGAAAGTTGTTGCCTATGCCTGTATCTTAAATGATTTTTCTTAAGCTTTTCTCTAGTAATTTCCAGATCTAAGATCTCTTGGTAGATTACGATTTATTTTGAAGAGATTTTTCTAGAAGGCTATAGATAGGAATCTAATTTCAGTCTTCTGATGGGGGTATCTAGTTTTCCCAGCACCATTTGTTGAAGAGGTTGTCTTTTTCTGCCATAATTTGGATGTTGGAAACCTTTGTTAAGAGTTAGATGGCTGTCACTGTGTGGGTTTGCTTCTGAATATTGTTCTATTCTATTAGTCCTTATGTCCTATGTGTGTGCCAGAATCATGGTATTTTTGTTACTATGGCTCTGTGTTCATTTGAAATCAGTTGTTATGATATCTCCAGCATTGACATTTTCCTACAGCTTTGGCTGTGTGTGTGTTTGTGCGTGTGTGTGTGTGTGTGTGTATGTGTGCATGTTTGCATGTGTACAAATATATGAATTTCAGGGTTGTTTTTTTCTACTTCATTTGTATTTGGAGGAGGATTGCCTTGAAGCTATAGATTGCTTTCAGTAATTTAGCAGCTCAGAATCTGATAAATTTCGTGTATGTCTGTGTACATGTGTGTATATGTTTGTGTGTATGCACATGTGTAATTATATGCCTACAGGTGTGCTTGCACATGTGTGTCTGCATGTGGAGGTCAGAGGTATTTTTTTTTAATTTAATTTTTTGAGATAGAGTCTCTCTTTGCAGCCCTGGCAATGACTGTCCTAGAACTCACTATGTAGATCAAGATGGCCTCACAGAGAGATCCACTTGTCTCTTCCTCTGGAGTGCTAGGATTAAAGGTGTGGGCCACCACACCCAGCCAGCCGGCTTCTTAAATTGCTGCCAACTTTACTTTACTTGGCTCTTTGTGTTTTGTTTGTTTTGGCAGCAGGGTGTACTGACCCCAGGCTTTGTGTGTGCTAGCCTGCACTCCACCACTGGGGTAACTCCAGCTAACTTCCACCTTGTTGTTTTGAGATAGTCTCTTACTGAACCTGGCTGGCATCCACCAATTCAGCTGGCCATGGAGTGTCAAGAATCCACCCAACTTCTCTTGCCCCCTAACTCTGGGGATAAAGGCATGCATTGTCGTGCCTGGCTTTTATGAGGGTGTTGAGGATCTAAACTTATCATGCTTGACAGGAAACCACTTTACTGACCAAGTCATCTTGATAAACCTGTAAAATGTGAAGACATATATTCTTTTGATGTCTGTGAAATTGTTAATTATTCTCAGGATATGCCTACTCACCATTTTCTCTATTATTTTTTCCTTTAAAAAATGTACCCTAACGCCAGGCAGCGGCGGCACACACCTTTGATCCTAGCACTCGGGAGGCAGAGCACAGACAGAGCTCTGTGTGTTCGAGGCCACTCTGGTCTACAAAGTGAGTTCCAGAACTTCCAAGAATGAAACCCTGTCTCAAAAAAACAAAAAGAAAAAAAAAGTACCCTAAATCTTTGTGAACCTCTCTTTCTCTTCTTTTTCTCTCTCATTTTCGAGATGCTAGAGGTCAAACTTGGGGCCTTGAGTACGCTAGACAAGCACGCCAGCATAGAAGTGCCCTCCCAGCTCGCTTTTGGTTTTCGTTGTGGTTGTTTGTCCATCTGAGATGAAGCTTTTGCTGCTATGTAACTGAGACTGACCTAGAAATCCATGTGTAGCCCAAGCTGCCTTCCAGCTAGAGACCCTCCAGCCTCTGACTCCCTCCTCCTGGGATCGCGGGCGTGCACCACCTTGCTTGATTCCACGGATGTTGATACCCAGGCACCAAGAGCTTTCTTCAGTTCCTTCTCCTGATTAACTCCTTCTCCATCTGTGTTTTGTTTTTACTAAGTTTCTTTTTTAGAATTCCAAATACACTTTTCATTCATGGGCTAGATGACTGGTTATTTTGTAACTACTTTTTTTGTTTAATCACCTTCTGTCTAGGCTTGTTTGTTGATTTTCTCCTTTATTTCTTTGAAAATATTTCAAGTATTCATTGAAAAGCCTTATTCTCTCTGTTTGCCTTATTTAGCCTGCACAAATTCTTATACTTTACCAAATGCATTCATCTCATGTGCTGTTGATGTAATTTTTTGAATATGAAATCATTTCTGATTGTGAAGATATCACAAATCAGAACTCAACTCCCTTACCACCACCCCCTCCCCAACACACGCACCCAAAGAATTATGGGAACTCACAGGTTTCTCTTTTTAGATTTAGCTGAATCTTCCATTGTTTGAAGGTGGGTTACATCATGTCAGCCTTTGAACACATGGATTTCTGCCAATATAAATAGTTTAGTCCCAGTGTCTTTTATAGTTAGGTGGATGTGTATTACTAAACTTGGTCTCTGTAACTTATGCAGAGTGGTGTTCACTATATCCAGGTCACACTGATAAAATTTCCTCCATGGTTCTCTCTTGTTCTTTCTATTCATTGTCTCCTAACAAACTGCAGCGAATCCAGAGCAGGGCTTTGAGGTATATGGAATTCTGGAACTATCGTATCAGAAGTTTCTCTTTTGGAAGCCATAGATAGAAACAAGGATGTTCATAAGCCTGAATATAAAATAAAAACACATATTTATTTCTGCGACCTTTATCTAAAATTTAGAATTTAGAACTTTGAGAGGTTAAGTATTCAAAGCCACCACTTTGTGGTGATTTCTTGCAGCACATTCATTAGGGAATGAATACACTAACTATCTTTGTAAAGTTTGTTGTTCCAGGGTTGTTCTCCTGTGAGTACAGCTGGCACTCATGTTTGTGGTTCCAAGTCACTGGCTTCAGTCAACACAGACCAAAAAAGTATTCAGGAAAACCAGCCTCACCTGTGACGAACGTATTTATATTTCCCTCTTGTCATTTTTTCTTCAACCATACCAGGTAGCAATGATGTGACTAGAATTTACATTGCATGAGGCATAATAGTTAACCTGGAGATAACTTCAAGCATATGAGAGATTTGTGTAGGTTACTATGCCGTTTTATATTAAGAGGTTGAATACAGAGTTTGGTACCAGGGCTGTCCTGGACCCCTCAATGGACACTGCGTTATAACTGTGAATACCTTGGTCTTTTGATTCTGCTCCTAGTGTGATTTTTGAGTGAGTGAGTGATCTCTGTTCTTGTTCCTTTATAAGCTATACAATGAGAATAACAACAGTCCTATCTTACATGGTTGCTAAAATGAATGGATATTTTAGTATATGAAAACTGCTTAAAGAGGATTGTGGCATACAATAAGCATTCAATAAGGTTTGTGTTTATTACTTCCAAATTATCATTATTATGACATTCAGCACATAATGCTTAAAATACTTGCATAAAAATCACCAATAAATCAATAACTTCTTTTCCCTCTTGATTAGCTTTAAGATATGTGTGACTAATCATAATTAGGGTTAAAATTGAATAATTTTTCTGTTAGAAGAGTGAAATACATTAGCAACTGGAATAATAATTACAAATCCTCAGTGGCAACAGTTATGAGTTGGAGTCGTACCTGATGAGGTTGTTTTATGGGATTAATAATATTTCTAAGTTAGATAAATAAAACAGTATTTTAAAGATTTATTTATTTTTATTCTCACTTTCTGTGTCTGAGTGTTTTGCCTGCTGGTATATATGTGCACTGCATGTGTGCCTGGTTCCCTTGGAGGCCAGAAGAAAGTGGGGGATCCCCTGGAACTACAGGTGGATATTGAGCTGCCATGTGGGTGCTGAGAACTAAACCTGGGTCCTCTGCAAGACCAGCAAGTGCTCGTAACCACTGAGCCATCCCTCCAGCTCTGAAGAAGCGTTTTAAATTAGGTTAACTATGTATCTGCATGTTCTGAGGAAATATATCTAGAACCAGGTAAAACAAGCAGAAGCTGCTAGGCTAGAAAACGGTCAGTCTTCTTTCGGTTACCATTATAAACACCTTAGGCAATTAACTTAGAAAGAGTAAAGGTTTATTTGGGCCCACAGCTGTAGAGCTCCCTGTCCATGATTGGTTGACCACATTGCTTTGGGCTTGCAGCAAGGCAGCATGTCACGGTCGGGGTGTGTGGCAGATCAAAACCGTTCATCTCATGGTTTGGAAACAAAAGAAAAGGAGGGAGGAGCTGGAGGTCCATTGTCACCGTCAAGGTTATGTCCTCAGGGACCTGAGGACCTCTGGCTGTCCTTACCTCTTAGAAGCTCCATCCTCTTCAATGCTACATGTGATGGTTTGGATGTGAAATGCACCCCACAGGTCCGTGTGTGTGAGTGCCTGGCCCCCCACTGGTGACGCTGTTAGGGAAGGTCGTAGAACTTGCTGAGGGAAGTGTATCGTGGAGGGGAGGCTTTGAGATCTAGAGCCTGGCCCTATTTCTTCTTCTCTCTCTCTCTCTCCACTTCCTGTGTGCAGATAGATTGTGATCTCTGCTTTCTTACAGTCTAGCCAGCCTCAAGCCCCACACCTTCCCTGTCCTGAGTGACTAAGTCTCTGGCGCTGTAAGCTCCTTTCTTCTCTAAGTTGCTTTTGAAATCTAATTTAAAAAAAAAATTTATTTATTTACTTATTTTGAGAATTTGCTTTAAAAAAAAAATAGTCTCACTGTGTAGCCCTGACTAGACTGGAACTTGGCATGCAGACAAGGCTGGCATTGAACTCACAGAGATCTGCCTGCCTCTGCCTCCCAAGTACGGGGTGGGACAGAAGGTGTGCTCTAGCATGCCTGCTCTAAGTTGCTTTTGGTCATAGTATTTTATCATAGCAACAGGAAGTAACCAATCCAGTACTGCTCTGAGGAAGAAGCCTTTAACTTATGGGATTTGGGAGACATTGAAGGTCCAAACTAGAGCAGCTATTGAAGCCTAACCTGCCTATACAATATCTCTTCAATATATATGGCTGTGTGGAGAAGCATTGTTATTCTGCAGCAAAATGTCTTCCCTCTTCCCTTTACCTCACTATTCTGAAGATATTGGCTAAGTCTTTATGTCATATCATGGACGCACACAGAAGGCACTAGGCTGTGTGAGTAGGTTCATGTATGGAGACGACATCGCCAGTGTGGTGCTTTGCCCCTGTCCAGATGTGGTCATAGCTTTAGCACCTTTACCATATCCAGGAAGTAGTTCTACTCCAGGTCTGTGCTTCTCTTCATTTTCCTCTCAGACCTCTATCTAACTGGTTTCTGGTATGAACTACTGCTAACTCAAGATGAAGTTGTGTTAACTTTTCCTGGGGTCATGTGAGCAAAGACTTGTTCACTCCTGGTAGGACACCAACAAAGGACTAACAAAGACGAACTTGGAGAATCAGTGAGCTTATTGGGCTCACTTACAGGACATACGTGAGGGGTTAATTACAGAGGTGTGTGCAAAGCCAATACAGCTGCATTATCACAGATTCCCACTCTGTCATAGATAATGACCTCATGGAAGCTGCATCATAAAGTCCCCACCTCTGTTAACTCTTCACTTCCTATGTACTCTAGCATCTTCCAAGATCACTTGTAGTTGCAAGAGGACCAAATAAGGTAATAGCTGAGCTCCCAGATGAGATCCTGTTTCTCCCCTCTCCCCCATTTACTAGGTAACATCAGTAGCTCCATTACCATTACCATACACATATACCTAGCTACCTTTGTATTGTTCTACTCTATTAGTTGCCATGGTTACCTAACCAAGATGTTCTTTACTCCAAGATGGCAATCATGTTATACCTACAGGAAAAAAAAGCCCTGCTGTGGTGGATGGGTCCCAGTGGCCATGCATCTTCATATAACACAACATTGATCATAGGAGTTATCTTTACTGTCTAGGCACATTTTCTTATCCTTTTTTTTTAATGTAGCTAAAAAATACAGGCTAATTTATCTTTATCCACTACTCTGCTTGTCTCCCTAGATCCTGAAGCTCCCATTGGTGCTTGTCTGTGGGGCAGAACATTGGCACCGAGGATCTGACTGAGCAATTAAGAGTGCATAAGTTGATTTTTCTCTAAATGTGTAGGTTATCTTTGATTTACTTTTGCATATTTGAACCTGCAGATTATTTAAATATATACAGTTTAATTTTCACATTTTATGCAATCCTCTTCTTGGCATGAAAATAAATCCATGTTTTAAAGGAGGAATTTGAGAAAAGCTTATGATGAAATGACAATTAAAAATTGATTTGCTACTGCACTGCTAAAGCCCTTCTATTACTTTCTGGGCATCAATCATCCTTTATAAGTGAAGATACATTAGTGTCTGTATTCCAGTAGTGCCCTCAATGTCTTTGCTTCCTCAGCTTAACCCAGAAATGCAGCTTCCAGCACATTTGTTAACATTGTTACAGGGAATTAGGGTTCGCTTTCGTGGATTCTAAGGAGGGGCGGCCATGATGCTTCCATTTCCAATGCTACCAGGGAAATGGGATGTGAGAGATAAAGCAGATTATGAGGAAGAGACATATCCTCAATGGCCTCCAAACCGGCTAATGTGGACCTAATCACTGTTGATGTGAAAACCGAAACTCTCTCCTCAAAGGGAACAAGAAATAGCTTATTCTGGAGCCAAATATGAGTGGCCATGTCCCAGGGACACAGACTCGGGTTACCCCAAATTCTGTGTCTCAATGAGGCAACCATTTCATTTTTTTTTTTTCAAGACAGGGTTTCTCTTGTGTAGCTTTGCGCCTTTCCTGGAACTCACTTGGTAGCCCAGGCTGACCTCGACCTCACAGAGATCCGCCTGCCTCTGCCTCTCGAGTGCTGGGATTAAAGGCGTGCGCCACCACCGCCCGGCCTCATCATTTTTTATAGCACCAGAACAAAGAAATCCATAAATTAGGACACATTTCAAATACATTGGTAGAAGCACTAAGCGACAGGAAAGAGGGAAATCTGCTGTAGACCTCACATGCTCTCTGACTACATTCTTTGCCTTTTGGTCGAGAAAAGCTGGTGGCCTGTTGGTATATTGCAAATGCTTTGCTTAATAGTCACAAAGATGTTAGGTCACATGCAGAGGTTGGGAGTAAATGGCTATTAGGGGGATGAAATACATCCCAAGATGATTTGTACTTAAGCCCTGGGCCTGCAACATTCCCAACTCACCACAATTCATTCATATCCCAATCACCCTATGGTCTAGAAAGCAAGTCTTCTTTACTGGAAACATTGTCCACACTTCCTTCACAAAACTGCCATTCCAACCTGATCTTCAAGCACCCTCCTTTACATACATTATCTCAAGTTATAGCTACAAGTCCAGGCTGACCAAATTCCCTGGGGTCCTTTCAGTTTTCCTGTCTTTTGGCTTTGTTGCTGTGACCTGATACTTCCCATGACATACTTTTCTCTAGTCATCCAACACTTGCAACCCTTTGAGTTATCTCAAAGACCATATGCAAAGGAAACTTCATGTGTGTAGGCCTTCCCCGGGTACCAAATACCTTATTATTTATTGTTTTCATATAAGACATAGAAATAAGACAGAATATAAGTAAACATGATGTATTTAGCATTCTACTTTGTTCTTAGTTTGCTTCATTTCTAAGTATTTTTTTGAAAGTCTTCAAAGAAGCAGTGGGTAGTATTTAAGGATTTTAGAATTAGAATCCCAGCTTTTGAAGTAACTTCACATGAAACATTGGAAAATTTCTTAGCTTCTTTTTTTTTTTTTTTTGTAAAGATTTATTTATTTATTGTGTATACAGTGTTCTGTCTGCATATACACCTGCATGTCAGAAGAGGGCACCAGATCTCATTATGGATGGTTGTGAGCCACCATGTGGTTGCTGGGAATTGAACTCATGACCTCTGGAAGAACAACCAGTGCTCTTAACCTCTGAGCCATCTCTCCAGCCCTTCTTAGCTTCTTATGTGGTCAGTTTGGATGGAACAATGGAGCCTGCCTCATAGAGATGTTATAAAGATTCAGTGAGATATATTTTGTTCAGTTTTAAAGGAGATGTTTATTTTGGATTGCTTATTTGGGATCTTTTTAGTACTTTTGTCTTCTCAAATCATTACATGCCTGTTTTGGTCATTTTACTTAAGTTATTTGACTGTTTGCTTTGTTCCGTATTCAGATCTCCATTTTGAGCGCTCTTATTTTCTGACATCTCTTATTTGGAGAGCAAGGGAAAGCACCATTGATGCTCTGCTTCTGTCTTCCAGTTGATTTCCTCTTCCATCTTAAATGGCATCTAGCAATAGGTTTCACAACACCCTGAAGATCAGAGTGCCTTTTGGTATGTCTCCTGGTGAATTAGCTGAAGTTTTCTTTAACATTCCAAGTCTTTTGGAGAGAAGGCTAAGCACACTTCCTATGTTAAGTTCACTTTCACACTCTCTCTAGTTTGCTAAGGAAATCCGTTTCCTCTCTCTCCTCAGCAGTAGACTGAGTTTTTGCTGTCAAACGGTTTAGCACAGTGTCCTAGAAACGTAAATAATGCTCAGTAAGGTTGGTTGCTGCCATGCTTATTGTTCTTTTCATCTAGATTTTTAATGTTCAACATTCAGTTTTACTATTTGAACTTCTAGCAGAAAACCAATAAAACAATGATATCTAGCCATGTGTGGTGATGCATACTTTAATCCCAGCACTCAAGAGAAGCAGAGGTAGGCAGATCTCTATAAATTCAAAGCCAGACAGGTCTACAGGGTGAGTTCCAGGCCATCCAGGGGTACATAGTTAGACTATGTCAAGAAAAAAAAAAAAGAAAAGAAAAGGGTCATGATGGTGTGTGCCATAGAGTATTGTATTTTATTATGCCATACATGATGCAAGGTAGTTAAGAAAACTATGAAAGTGATGAGAAAATATGGTGAAATTTTAATTTTAACTTAAAAATACTAAAAATTGATATTCTTTAGATATCTATTCATACCAAGATTTTAAAAAACAGATCTTTTATTTCTTCACTAAAAAACATAATGAAAAGGAAGTAAATTGTGATTATATGGTGTCTGTCTTTAACATGGAAGAAAATTTTTGATACATTTTTAAGAGAGGTGGAAATAGAATTATTCTCAAAAGCAATAGGATAAACTGAAGAAAAACCTCCTTGGATCCCATGGTTGTTTCTAGGATTTGGTAAATATAATCTTATAATTCATTCCTAAGAGACTCTGCCTTTTTGCAAAGCCCTGAATGTGATTCCCAGAACCTCAAAGGAGAGAGAGAGATATTGGGACAGAGACAGAGAGAGACAGAGGGAGAGAGAGAGAATATGAATATAAATATGAATGATTGAGAATGAAAGAACTGGGCGTGAAGCTTAGCTGTAGAACGAAACCCAGTCCGGGGGTTGGGGGACATTTTTAGCATTAAGAGATGCAAAATATCATTCTATTTATGAGTGTTTGAAAACTAGAAGTGTCTTATGTAGCTGTAGAAGTATTTTTAGAAGCAAAGAGAAAGTGCCTATTACAGTGGAGAAAAGGGTGAATAGTGAACTATTTATAGACTATTCATTTCTACCCAGGAATAGCTCATAGGAAAAAGAGCAAAAGGAACTTCATTGAAGTATTGACTATGGTTGCTTTAGAGTGATCTTTTCCTATATGGGTCTCTTTATTTCATTTTTTATAATGACTAGTAATTGCTTCAATAATGAAAGAAACAGAAAAAAAGTCAATGATTTAATGTTCGCTGCATGATTTTCAAATTAATATAAACAATGTGAAGGAAATATAACATACTGAAATGGTAAGGTAAATTATTGTTATTATCAATAACTGAAAGATAACAATTCATCCTTTGAATTCTCACATGGAAAGCTCACTTTTCAGACAATTTTATCTCATTGACTTATTGTTAATACAAATCAGTTTCTAAAACACTTGGAAAATCTCCACGAATTTGATAAACTGAAGCATCTGCTTTGTCGTTATCATGAACTGTTTCCAAGGTGAAAAAAAAATCCCTTAAGCTGGTTTTACCTCTTTGTATCCAAGCAAAAGCATCACCTTTCTAAAAATAAATAACAAGTAAATAAAGGAAAAGGAAATAGTGAGTTTTTAATGCTGATTTTTCTCTAAACCATAGAGAAAGAAAATATTAAAATTTACATGAACAAATGTATGCCTATTAAGCAACACATTAACTGCAAGTGATTTCATATGTAAATTACCTATAATTTGAACGCAATTTTCTAAATTTTTTTAATGTGAGTAGTTCCAAAAGTTCTTTGGTGTTTAATAACACGAGCTATTAATAAGACGGTTGTTAAATTGCAGATGTTTTGTTCAATGCCTGACCCTTTCAACACACTGCCTAGGAAAATGTTGCTCAGAACGGAAGCTCTTGGGCCTCCTAGGGTCCCTCCTCCCACACTCATTATGTGTCTGATGATGGCAGACTATGTGGATTCAACTGTGAACATGTCAGCTACATCCACCCCAGGGATGCACAGAATCTCCTCTGTATTTGAGTGCTGGCGGGAGGTGGGGTGAGTTCAGTCCTGGGAATTTTAGAGTCCTGTATCAGTTGGTATTTCATCATTATAACCCAATTCCTGGAAGGTGATACATGAAGAAGAAGCTCATTTTGTTCACAGTTTTTAGAGACTCAACTATGTGGATCCAGCACACTTGAAATTCTGACAAAAAAAATGCATGTCTTTTGGCCCTCTTACAGCATGGAGGTTAAGGATGTGTGCTTGAGAGAGCACATGGCCAAACACGAAGCCAAAGGGAGAGGCCAGGGTCCCCAAATCCTTTGTAAGGTAGCATGCTAGGAAGCCTCACCTCTTACAGGTTTCAAAGCATCCTATTAGTACCATCCTGGGAACCAATGAGCCCATAGGAGGACACAGAAACTACAGCAATCCAAATGTAAAAGAGACACCATATGTTTGAAGTGGTTTTGCATCCCTATTCTCTCAAATGCTGTTTTCCTGAGGACTGCACAATCTTAACCTGACTTCTGCAAAGAGAGAAAGATGGAACATACCCAGACTCAGCTACCTATCCATTTAAATTGAGGAAAAAAAATCAGGTGTCAGAGAATTGGTTAAAATAAAAGACTCTACACACTGACATAATGAGTTTTAATATTGTGATGTATTTAATCATATCATTTTTTAATAGGGTGTGCCATTTTACCATATTTTCTTCTGCACATTATGAATATGCAGACAAGCCAAATTTGATTCTATGGTGATAACACACATGAAAATGATAGCCAAGTCAGCAGAGACTGATCTTTAATGTTGTAGGTTTAATGCCCCCTAAAGGGGTAACATTTATTTTTAAAAGGGAATTACATGACACATGGCATGAGGTTTCCAATAATCTCACAACAGAAAAGCAAACGCCACCACCTCATCATTAATTTGGCAATATATTGAATTGAATAGTTTTTATGATGTCATGACATGTGGAGGAGTTTATCACAAGAGGACATCCCCGAAGACATCCCGATACAAATAGAGGAATTCTAAAATGGATTTACTAATGCCACATCTATTTCAAGTTGCGTGGGAATATAGTCCGAAAAATGAATAGTTTGGAATAGGAGAACTCATTTCCTTACAGGTTCATACTAGGAGGTAAGTATCATTTAACACCAAGTTGTTTGCTTCTAGCCAAGTGTGGGGCTCTGCTCTTCATGCATTCCGCCCCTCCTCACTCCAAAACAACCCTACCTTCAGTCACACCTTACGTCTTCCTTACTGGGTTTCTTTGATCCTTCTCCTATGCCACAGTGAATTCTGTTGCAACTGTATTCATGGAGAAATTCATCCCATAGACCCCAGCCGACTACAAAGCTAATCCGTCCCACGGCTGCTGGGTTCTCGTGGCCGCTTCACAACCCAGATATTGATCTCCCATTTATTCCCTCACACACTTCCCTTAGCAGGTGCTTCCCACCCGTCTCTGTTCACACATGTAATTCACTACTTACCCTTTCCTTTCTCACCAGATAATAACTGTCCTGCTTTACTGAGAAATTCACAGATAACTGGTCTGTGCTTTCTCATGTTCCCTCCTCTCTACCATAAAGTAACAAACTATCCGCTACGCGGCAGGCACTCTGCCAGGCAATGACGTGTTAAAAGTGCTGTAGTTCATTGGCCCTTGTACCCGCTACATCCATAGTTTCCAATACCCAAATCTCGCCGTTGTTTTAAGGCTGGATTTGATACTTCTCACACTAGGCTTTCTGGAAAGTGCTAGCGCTGGAGATGCGACTCCTCATAGTTTTTCCTAACCTGCCTTTTTCCATGCAGTGGCCAGGGTTTCATAGTCAGAGCTCAGTAAATATTAGCTGAGGTAGCACGGATCAATCGAATATCATAATTAAGGTTGTAAAATAAGTCATCTGTTTCAGATGTCTTTTTTCATTTATTTATTTTCAGGGGGAGAGGATGCCACAGCATGTGTGTGGAGACTAGCGGACAACTTGCAGAAGTCAGTTGTCTTCTACCGTGTGGGCTCCAGGAATCAATTTGGGTGGGTCAGGTTTGGCACCAAATGCCTATTCCCAATAAGCCATCTCACTAGTCCTGAAGTCATCTTTTTTAGAATTTGTTTTCTATAGTTATAAGAAAATAATTTTAAATGCTATTCCTATTTATCGCTTACCATGTGAACGAATGAGGCTATCAGAAATTGGGCTGACCCCATCTTTCAGCTAGCAAAATGTTTGCGACGCTGACAGTGATATTGCCTTTGTTCCCTCCTACCGTGGGAAGAATTAGTATCTTAGTGTCATGTATGTGATGAAGGACTCAATTTCTCTAGCGAAGCTTCACGGGAATTACAAGGGATCTCTGAAAGCTGGCTTCTTAGCTGATTCAAAGACATATTGTTTAAGACTATAAATGAGGATTTCTGCTTTGCTTCCATCTTGTCCTGTTATTTCTCATTTTGTCATGTTTTTCAGATTACACTGGTATCACTCTGCTCTGAAATAGTTCCCCCGTTTCAGCTCAAAATGAAGAGGTTCTTGGATAAAGAACTTGTAAAAATCAGGTACAACAATAAAGTCATGGATGGTTCTTGGAATTTGTTAAAATGAAATGCTACATGTAAGTGCAATATAAGTGCGGCATCTTAGCCATGTAAGATCATTATCATAAAGTAATCATCGTGATTAAAAAATTCTAATTGAATCATTATTCTTTCCAAAGACTGGAATTCTAAGAATACTTCTCAGAAGCTCTCAAACTTAATATGGAGCAGGAAATATTGCAGAGTCCTCAAGAGTGAGAAATTGAAAAAAAAAAACCAGTTGTACCATTTTTTCATTATGCTGTTTAATCATTTCATTATTCATAACTACACAGTACTTGTATGTGTTAAAGATATAGGCATAGGGGTATGTGTCTGTCAGCATATTGATATATAAAAAGAACGAAAGTAAAAATAAAATAAGCATGCTCAGTAAGTTGAAGTCCATGACTGAAACTTTAGAAACATGTTCTTTTAAACAAACATAAGAAAACAGTCTCTCCCTCTGTGTATCTCTGTCTCTGTCTCTGTCTCTGTCTCTGTCTCTGTCTCTCTCTCTCTCTCTCTCTCTCTCTCTCTCTCTCTCACACACACACACACACACACACACACACACACACACACACACACACACACCATAGCTAGGTAAAGGTAACCCTTAAATAGATTAGTAAAATCAAATCTATGATTTCTTATGTGGATTCCTGAATATTTCAACTGAAAAAAATAAGGCCAAAATATGCAGATAATTTTGCAACTGTACCTTCAATGACATGAGTCTCATATTAAATCTGATATCAACCTATCAGTTGAAAAATCCATCACTAAATTTTTGATGGTTCAGATTTTAGTGAAGTCTGCTTAATAGGTTTAAAACTGCAAAATACTGCATGGAATTAGAAAAAAACAATGGATACTACAGAAGGAGATGAAGAAGTTGAACAACTCAGCAATAGAATGATTGGAAGGCCCATTAAGCTTAGTTTTCCACCTAACACTCTAGCACAGCAGTTCTCAACCTGTGGGTCATGACCCCTTTGGAGGTTGAACAACCCTTTTACAGGGGTCAACTAAGGCCATTGGAAAACAAAGATATTTACATTATGATTCATAACAGTAGCAAAATTTACAGTTATAAAGTAGCAATGAAAATAACTTTATGATGGGGGAGTCCAGCACAACATGAGGAACTGTATTGAAGGGTTGCGACATTAGGAAGGTTGAGAACCACCGCTCTGTTAAATGAAATGCCTAATCATTAGATGGGGCCATTCTCAAAGACTTCAGTTTTTGCCATTTCCTCTGTTTTTTTGGTCTTCTCCTTTATTTGCATGCTACAACCTAGCTTGACATTAGTAGGCAATGTTAAAAAAAAAAAAGCCTTAGTGGCTTCCCACAAGATTAAGTCAAGTTTGTTTCTTCCTCTTCGTCTATGGCCATCATGAGCTGGTCTGGTGTCTGCTCTCCGTTACTCTCAGCGAAGGACCCTGGCTGAGGAGGGGCCTTTACCTTTATTCTTTTCTAATGACCACAGCCAGGAAAGAGTGAAAACACCAATAGTGCTGGGCCTGTCAAAGTTTCTCCTCCAACATGCTCTTCGCTACTTCTGACGATGTGAATTGACTCATCGCCATGATAATGGGGGCCAAGAAGGGAGTCATATGCCTGGGAAGGAGAAAAGCCAGAGATCATGAAATGTGCTAAGGATTTCCATAACCATCTAGGAAAAAAAATGGCAACTCTTTTAAATTTTTGTTCAAGCCAGATTTGAGCGGCGATGTCATCCTTTTCTGATAGTGGTACTAGGTCAAGGTGGGATAGATAGACCATGTCTCCCATAACAGCACTAAGGAGACTGAAGCAGGGGGATTGCAATTTAGAGTGGCGTAGCATAGGCTGATGGTCAGGCTGCTGTCTCAAAAGACAAAGAGACTTACCTACTTGTAGGATTAGAGGAGTATCAAGGAACACTGAAATAATGTTCTACTACTTATTCTTTTATTTGTGGATTCCACTGGTTGTTGTTGTTTTGTTTGCCACTGAGTGGGATATATTTTGGTGGAGCACACAGCCCTAGGACCCATGAAACAATTACCAGCCATTGCATCAATCAGCCACATGGTGATAGGCCGTATGATGATGAAGTAATAGGGAAAGCTCAAATGAAGTGAAAGATCAATGCTAAATAGAATGGGAAAAATTATTTTCAAATTTTCTTGGGGATGACATACTATTAGATGAACATGAAATGTTAATTTTAGAAAGAAGGGAAGGAAAGGGAGGGAAAGACAGAAAGAAGGGAAGAAGGAGAAAGTATTTCTAGTAAGAAATGCAGCAACTAGGAGTCAAGACATGAGAATGAGCAAGGAAGGATCAGAGATTGGCCAGAATTGTTAGAGCAAAGGGTGAAATGACAATTGAAGCCATGCATTGTTGCAAGATATTTGATTACACTGTGTAAAGATATGTAACTCTGATTAGTTTAAAAGAGAGCTGAACGTCCAATAGCTAGACAGGATTTCTGGGCACAGAGGATGCTGGGAAGAAGGGCGGAGTCTCCAGGAGAGGCAGGGAAGCAGGTCATGTAGGAAATGAGGTAACAAGCCACAAGCCACATGGCAGTATGTAAATGAATAGAAATGGGTTAATTTAAGTTTTAAGACACAGAAACAAGCCTAAGCTATCTGTGAAGTTTTCATAATTAATTAAGAAGTCTCTGTGCTATTTTTTGTGAGTCTTTGGTGGCCCAGAGAAAAGTCTGACTACATATGGCACTCAACATCCAGAAACATATTTCCACATAAGATCTGAGAAATGGCACACACCTTTAATCCCAGCACTCAGGAGGCAGAGGCAGGTGGATAGCTATGAGTTCCAGGCCAGCCTGGTCTACAGAGCAAGTTCCAGGACAGTCAAGGCTACACAAAGTAACCTTGTCTCAAAAAAAAAAAAAAATGGAGGCACATGCGGCTTCCTAGTCCTGCAGTCTCTCATGTGGGCTGCAGTACAGAGATGTATCTCCCAGCCACTGCCTGTGAGCTTGGGCCACCAGCATGCCAAGAGCTAAGCTGTGCAGTGGTTTAAAGTTTTACTCACGCAGACAGAAAAGGTTATATGCACTAAAGCAGGTTCAGATGGAAAAAAAAAAACTTTAAAGAGGTTACAATGTGTTTAACAATGTGCATAGGCTTAAGGGGAAAAAGAAATAAGTAATTTAAAAATAATAGAATAAAGTTTTTAAAGAAATAATAAAGTAATAAAAAGAGAATAGGCTACATAGAGATGGGAAATACACAGGCAGTCTGGATCTTTTATGTTATTGTGTTGCCTTTTAATTTTTTTGATTGTTGATGAACAAACAATAGCTGCTGAGAGACAATGGATTATGGAAAGTGCTAAATTAAATCAAGCTACTTATTTTTAAAATGTTTTAACCTCAAAATGGAAGTAAAAATATGTTGCATTAGAGAAGAGGTTATGCTTTTGTTTCCATGGAAATTGTAAGGCTATGGATTTGTTCAAGATTAAAGAGGATCAGGTTTGATAGGGGGAGAGTCCCTGAAAATCCTGGCTACAGGCATAAAGAAATAAACCCAGAAAAACTACAAAACAGGTGACATATATTTTGCCTGCTCAAACATAAAACAAAAAAAATCATCCTTGGCTAACTTATGTACAATGCACAGTCAATACTTGTGTTAATGCAAATATGTATGTTATCTTTGAAAGTTTATGTGTTTCCAGAGCAAGGGGACCAGTCACCAAAGCAGATGCTCCAGTCTCTCAGAGTACCTCTATTGAAGTTCCCTCAAAGTTTTGCATTCAAAACAGCTTCAAGACTGCTAGCTAAGATGGCCCAACCACACAGACTACTCCAGCCAGAACTTTAGATAAGCCTTATGATATCCCATCACACCAAGACTGGACAACAGCTAGTTCCCTCAGGATGTGACCATTATTTTAATTATTTCAGGGTCCTTTAAAGATGTCAGCATCCCCAGATAACAGGAAGCAGTCTAGAGAACACAATGCCCACATTTCTAAGAGATGTGGTGGGTGGTTTTGGGTCATTTTGTGGGTTATAGATATTTGTCATTGTTTAGGGGAATTGGTGACAAATTGTTATTGGGCATGGTTTGGGATAAAAACTGAACAAAGGAGATTAGATTCAGGGATCTCTTTTTGAAAAGAAAAAGGGGGAATATAATATAAAAATGATGGGATAAAAGGGTAGATTATTGAGTCTACCTTGGAACTATCACTAGTCTCAAATGTTCTACATTGGTATGGATTTTTGTATATTGATACAAATTTAAGGTTATTTTTGTTATATTGTGTATATGTTTCTATTTTTGTGTAAGATATTGTACCTATGCAACTCGTTTAAAAATGAAATGTAAAGTTCTAGTCCTTGAAAGCTATTTAGGATAATAAAAAAATATAGGTTAGTAGTTAGTAATCTATAACAATCAAACTTATAGTCATGTTAGGTATATTTTCAAGGTCAAGCAGAGACATTCTATAAATAGAGGGTCTTCAAACACTTCAAAGACCTGTAGAATATGGCATTTAAGATGTTTAGTAACCTGAGGCTTTCCATGACAATGAGACATGTCTACTCCTGGCAGCACCAATTTACTTCAGAGGAGATAATAGACATCAGAGAAACTCAATATGAAATTTTCTTTCAATGGGCAAAATTAGCCATTTGGGCAAGAAACTGCTCTTGTCTTGTCTGCTGACAGTATGCTGCCCAAACTGGACAAGCAAGATACAAAGGAAAAAGACTGTTGAACTTTGCCAAGATAAAGTGGGACAGTCTTTCAAAATACCTGCTTCATAGAAAAGTCTGCCAGGCATTCTGCAGAACACATAGGAAAATGACCACTGAACTTTTCCAAAACAAGGCAGGACAGTCCTCCAAAATTCCCTCTTCACAAAAGAGTCTGTCAGATATTCTAGGTCTGTAGGTCAAAGATGGATGCCCTGACATTGCAGAGGAACCTTGAGTGACTGTCCAGGCAGCCAGATGTTTGTTGTTTCTATAGGTTTGGAAGTTACTTGCTCTGAACTTCCTATTTACTCAGATAACAGGATATCCTTCTGGGGTCTTTGATGGAGTTGAATATTGGGAAGTTATAGTTGCTGTTTTCCTTAGTTATGACAGAAAGTAAACTAAGTACAGAGCTTTGGACTCATCAAGATAAAATAAATAATGGGGTATTTTCTCCAAGTATGCCAAATACAAATGAACTGGACATTGTAAATGTAATTCTTACCTGATAATTGTTCTTATTGTTTACAGTTTTATTGTGTTAGAACTAAAACCTTTCCTTTTTATTTAGACAAAAAGGGGGAAATATTTTGAAATATTTTATTACACTGCGTAAAGATATGTCACACTGATTGGTTTAACAAAGAGCTGAATGGTCAATAGCTAGGCAGGATTTCCAGGTACAGAGATGCTGAGAAGAAGAAAGGCAGGATCACTAGAAGAGGCAGAAGAAGCAGGTCTTGTAGGACATGAGGTAACAAGTCACAAGCCACAATGACAGCATGTAAATTAATAGAAATGGGTTAATTTAAGTTATAAGAGCTAGCTAAAACAAGCTTAAGCTATTGGCCAAGCTTTCATAATTAATAAGAGGCCTCTGTGTGGTTATTTGGGAGCTGGCAGGTAGGACAGAGAAAGGCTCACTACATATTTAGTACATCAGTTCAGAAGTTTTCTGTGAACTTGAACATAACATTAAAGCATATCCAACATTTGACATTGTGACATGACAGCATCCACAGAGTTTACAATGGAGAAATACACAATTTTGAGTAAGAAAAGTTTGCCAACCCCCCTTATATTTTTCCATGTGTATTCTTTTTGAGATTATAATAGAAGTACATCATTTCCTCCCTCTCTTTCCTCCCTCCAAATCCTTTCAGTATACCCCTTACTTTTCTTCAAACTCATGACCCCTTTTGTCATTGTTGTTATATACATATATGTATATGCACATATATTTCTAAATATATAAGCTGCTCAGTCTGTATAGTGTTACTTGTGTGTGTGTTTGTACCTAAGACTCAAGGAACCTTGGACCTTTCAGAATCATGCATCTGGCCATCTACTTCCTCTGCTATGTAACGAAACTCATCTCCTATTTGCTCATTCAGTCTTGAATTCATCAATGGGTTTAACCCACCTACTAATCCACTGATGGAGTTAACATCTTCATAATCCAATCACCTTCTTGCAGGGAAATTGTAAGAGCCAGAGGATCAGGGAGTTTACTGTGAGGTTGTGTCTTCTAAAAATGTCAGAAACTAAATCCATGAAATCTCACCAACACAACTGCCTAAATATGAGCTGAGAAAGGACAATAAGACCTGCTAAAGTGGACAGAAAAGAGGAAAGCCCAGAAGGCCTCATTGCTACATAAAGAACCACAGGCCACTAAGGAATGCTGACAGTGAGAAAAATAGTCCTCCCCCAGGAAAGAGCATATGGATTGGTTGTCCTATATCAAATGGTCAGCCCCCCCTAAAGCTTTAAGTGAGTTTATTATTTTGTGCTGGGCCACTGGCTAGGTTCAAATTCAAGCTATGCTGCTTAGTAGAGAAGGTAAAATCACCCTACATTTCAGAACCTCAGTTTCCTGCCTGTAAAATGGGATTATTAATGGTGCTTGCTTCCCAGTATTGTTAAAAGGATCAAACAATGTGTATGTAAAGTGCAATTCCCCCAAATAAACAATGCTCATGTGTTAAAGGCTTGTGTTAGAGGTGGATGGATTATGAAGATGTTAACTTCATCGGTGGATTAGTAGGCGTGTTAAATCCGTTGATGAATTCATAGCTGAATGATCAAATAGGAGATGAGTTTTCTCGGATAGTGGAGGAAGTAGATGACCGGATGTATGATTCTGAAGGGTCTAGCTCACCCCTGATTCATTCCCTCCCTATGTCCCTCTGTCCCTCTGTCTGTCTGCTGTGATGTGAGCCACTTTGCACCATCATACGTTCCCCCTCCTCATGATAATCTGGCTAACATCAGGCCAGTAGTGAGGCTGATTGCTCAGTAGTGAGAGCTCTGAAAATCTGAGCCAGAATAGATCTTTAATTCTTCTTCTAAGTTACTTTTCGTGCAGCTGGAGAGACAGCTTAGCAATTAACAGCATGAGCTGCTCCCGCAGAGGACCCTGGTTCAATTGCTAGCACCATGTCAGGCAGCTTACAACTGTTTGTAACTCCAGCTCCAGGGGATTGAGGATTTCTAGCTCAGGGATATCTAACTCAGGCCTCCTCAGATAGCTACAGTCACATGTACACACCTACACACAGCCACATAATTTTAAAATAATAAGTTGTTTTTCCTGAGTGTTTGTCACACAAAGAAATGGACTAACACAAGTATGTAGCACACAGGCATACAGTAGCAATGGCAAGGATGTACACAGGCAATCACTAAATGGTCTCAAACTAAATTTTAAGAAAAGGTTTAATATATTCATATTCGTAATGTTTATCAAATTACCAGATCCTAGCTACTACCTGTTGGTTGACTAAAGTTAACCTCTTGGGTTTGTTTTTATTAAGAAAGCCAATAAAAAAAAGAAAATGAAGTTCAAGTTAGTAAGTATAGTGGTATATTTCTAAAGTGTTCATGAATTTTCATTCCACTTAATACATGTTTTCTCTTCCTCTAAAAACAAAGAAGGGTTTCAGTGACGCCTACTTTTCAAAACTGTTTGTGGTAAGAACTGTCCTCTATTTTACAGAGAATGAAGCTAACTACAATAGATGTCACTTATTTACAAAGTTAGTTGAAGACAGCTATTTTTAAGTCATAGCCCTGGTTGGAACCACTGTATTGATTTTACTGTCCACCAATATTTTTGTAGCACTTACTCTCTTGTATTAAAAGTCATGGTTATGAGGGTGTTGAGCCTTAAAGCTAAGCTCCTTAAAGATTTCATCCCCTCCCAGGCTGTAGTCATGGTTGTGTCTTCATTCTTACTTAACACCTGCAGTGTGGGCTCCCTGACAACACGGTAAGTAAAATGAAAGTGGAAAACAATGAGATAAGATTCATATCCCACAACTTTAGAATGACAGCCTTAAAATTTAGTTTGAAAATTTCATAAGGACGGGAATCAGGAAATTTGTCTTAATGGTGTGTGTGTGTGTGTGTGTGTGTGTGTGTGTGTGTGTGTGTGTGTGTGTTTGATATTAATATATTTGGGTAATGGGCCTTTAGATTAGTAAGTGTTGAAGCACTTTTGCCACTAAAAATGTATCTATGGTATGGGGAAAATGTTTTAGTCTGAGCACTAATGAAGAAATGAAGAGTGATCATCATTTTCCTGAAGTTTATTTGGGGGTTCCCCCACAGGTTGTCCCAGAAAAATCATGCAGACATCACCACTTTCACATTACTGAGCATAGGTCTTGGGATGGAGACTATATGTGCATATGTGTGTGTGCTGAGAGGGGTCCAGATTATAAGTGTATATATATATATATATGTGTGTGTGTGTGTGTGTGTGTGTGTGTGTGTGTATGTTGAAAAAATATTGTGATAAGGTAAACAGTTTGTGAGTTGGTTTTCACTAGGTGTTTATATCAATCTAGCGTATGACAGTCTTTGGGACATGCATTTGGCAGCCCACTGAGGAAAATAGGAATTTTATGATTAGATAAGACTGCAGCTAATCCACACAAATGACAAATTCACCTCGTGAGAAACTAAAGAGAAAGACACACAGCTTAATTTATAGGTTTTGTGCTCTGCTCTTCTGTGATTTCTGGTTGCAACTACAATTTCCTTTTTCCTCTTTCTACTCTCAGCCCCACAGCTCAGAAGATGGACATTTGGCAAGCCATAATAGACTGCTCCTTTCCCAGGTAGCTCCTGCCTTTTCCTTTATCTGTGAATAGGAAATGGCTTAAAGGCACCTGTGGGATGAAGGTCCCGGGCAGCTGCCTGACTAGTGAATGCCTGATTATGTGTTACCATGCTTTGTCAGATATTGGCAGAATCTGTTCTCTTTGCCTTTTCAGCAAGGGCACCATTGACAGCCTGGCTACCCATTTATAGAAATGTTGTCCATCAAACTGTGAGGAAGGACAATAGTGTTTTTCTGTGGCCAGTGACTGTGGGAAACTTTTCTTTGGCTATTCAGGCAATTTTTGTAGCTTGCTCTGAAGAGGAGAGACTGATGAGTGCAAAAAGTACAATTAAGCAAAGCCAGACTCAATTGAAGCCTGTAGTGTAGTCTGCTGTTCTCAGTTGTTTTTTTTTAGAGGGCGGAAAAAAAAAAAAAAACCCTATGGGTTTTTCACGTTGCTGTGTGGCATTCAGCAGGGGGCTATTACAATCCTAAATTTTTTTTCTAGACCACCTAATTCTAAGTTAAAATTAAATGTAATGAGAGCCACTTGGAGCTCTGAATATTTTAAAGCATAATTCCCACAGAAGGGCTCGACCTAAACTGCCGTGAGCATCAGTTGGCTAATTATAGCTGCATTTTATATTACAGCAGGTGTCAGATGCAGTCATCTCAATAAAGTCCACATAATACTCCGGGAAATAACAAAGACTTTTCTTTGAATGTGGGTACTAATTTCTGCTAGGTGTCATATGAGCCTTGATACTTCTTATTGGCATTAACAAGTGCACTGCGGCGCTCAGAAATGCTTTTTGCTGGGGATGAATTGATACTGTAAAGCACTTACCAGGCAGACTTGGCAGATGTCAGTAGTTAATACTAGTGCTGCAGAGGTTGGAGTATAATGCAAAGAGTCTTATGTAAATACTCTTAGATGATGGGCTGGTTTTGAGGAGGCGCCTGAGCATTGCACCAACTCACTTAATGAAAGCTAAATAGATAGCCGTGGGGTATCTGCATTTACTTCGGCTTCTGCTTTATTGAAAGTCCTCCAGAAGTGAAGGGCAGATGGGAAGGCAATAAACTAGGTGAACAAAATACCCGGGACGGGGATAAGGACTTGTTATATTCACAGCGATTTCCTTGAACTTGTGTGGGTGATTCAAATGACGAAAGTGATAGCAAGTGCAGAAGCATGCCTGGAGATGAGGGCTCCTTGTCTTATTAAAGAAAAATAATTTAACTTAGGAAATGTGCCTCTGTGGAAATACAACTAGATAATGGGGTAGGCAAGTGGATGTCACTTTAAATCACAACAATCGTCCCCATACTGTTACATTCTTCTAGGACAACCACAGTTTATCCAATCCACGGTAGTTATATTGGATCACAGCAGATGAGATCAAGGTGAAGAATTTATTTTAAAAAAAAAACTGTCTTATAAACTAGCACCCCGTTACAATAAAGGAGCTCCTTGCACACCATCCCACTGTGAGATCAACACTGGGGTTTGGGGTTTTGCTTTTAAATCTGTTTCCAGGTTAGCAAAATGATAGCACTGAGTCCTTAGTTTCGATCTTTAGAATCAGTGTTGGAGTCTCATTCTGGCACATTATAATTTATGTGCATCTCATAGCAGACTCTGCAGGATGCCGACGGCAATTAACTCCAACACGGAGGAGTTTAACATCCATTTAACATGGATTCACTGAGAACTGGTAGGAAGGAGGCACTGGTGGGCTTTTGTTTGTTTGTTTTGTTTTGTTTTTCCCCCAAGACAGGGTTTCTCTGTGTAGTCCTGGCTGTCCTGGAACTCACTCTGTAGAGCAGGCGGGCCTCGAACTCACAGAGATCCTCCTGCCTCTGCCACCCCAGTGCTGGGATTAAAGGCGTGCGCCGCCGCCGCCGCCGCCGCCGCCGCCGCCGCCGCCGCCGCCACCCGGCTAGAACCAGGCACTGGTAGACCTAACAGGGAAATCTAAGGCTGTAGCTAGTGCCTGTCCCCAGAATGTTGACAATCTGGTCAGAACAAAGTCTCTTTAGTCATGAAATCTTTGCTGAAGACTTCTGTCCATTTTGTTTTGGTTAGATATGACCAAGATTTTTTAAAACCATAAGACAAAATTATGGAATCTTGTGGAGAACCAGGGAAGGATTAACTAGCATATTCTCTTAGTGATGACACTCAAATATTGGAAAAGCTTCTATTATGAATGGTGACTTTTAATTATCTTTTCTTTCATAAATGTAATGTTTTTAACAGAAAATTTAGAAAATATCAAATACCAGAAAAAGAAAATAATCTGTATTCCTACTATGTAGGCTCAGAATATACTATTAATACTTTGGTGTAGATCATGTTTATTCTTTCTCTGTTAGAATGTATGCATGCATTTTAAATATTGAGAGTTATTATTTATAATCATCTTTTGAAGTAAAACTTACGATGTATTTAGAATACATTTAAAAGCACATTCCTTCTTAACAAAACTCTCATAAATTTTATAATCATAAATTTCACAATATTCTATTACAAGGGAATGTACACAGATACTTTATGCCACATGTTATAGCTCTCTCTTCCTGTACATTTGTTGTGTTTTCAATTTTTGCTACTGTAAACCATGCCTTAATAAACATGTTACAGCTTAGAACGTGCATGTTTCTTATTCCATGTAACCCATGTGTTGCCATTACTGGTATGAAGATGCTACATCAAAAGACAAGAGTGCCCTGCGGTGATGGCCCACACCTTTAATCCCAGCACTCAGGAGGCAGAGGCAGGCAGATCTCTGTGAGTTCGAGGCCAGCCTGGGCTACAGAGTGAGATCCAGGAAAGGCGCAAAACTACACAGAGAAACTGTTTTGAAACACTCCCCCCCCCCCAAAAAAAAAGACAAGTGCAATTTTATTAAAGCTACAAATCTGTAATTGCTTTTGTTGGGAAAGGTATGCACACACAGCCCCATGGAAGTCGGAGGGCAACTTGTAGAAGTGGGTTCTGTCTTCCACCACACAGGCTCTGAGGATCCTGCTCCTTACTTACTGGTGGCCAACATCTTTATCCACTAAATAGCCCACAGTCCTAAGCTACAGACTCTCAAGACGATTCAGAAAGTAGGATAATACCTGCAATATGTAATTTTCTGTCGCTTTTACTTGAAAGTGAGATTCAGTTTTAAATACTAAATTGTGAATAAGCACAGTTTCTCTGACTGACTGTGAAACTGTTAGTTTTCAACCGATCAGTAAACAGGTGAGTTCTGTTGTCATGCGATTTTTTTGAGCATACGTAAGATTTACGCAGTGAAATTCAGATATGTGGTACCTGGCAGCACGGTGTGCCAAGGAGGTCACAAGGAGATGCTGCTGGGTGAACACACAAGACGCACACACACCGTGTGTGCATCACGGTGGGGAACCCCCAGTCTTTAGAAGCTGAGGGTAAACCTGAACCCAGCGGGAGATCTTACTTTGCTTTCTTTATCTTCATTATATTGCTCAGAAGAAAAAAAAAAAAAGTCTGCTTCCTGTGCAGGAAGCAGCACCATGTCAGCCTTTCCCGGATGCTGTGATGCAGAAAGGGCAGAGAACAGTAAGAAACAATATTACCACCACTGGTGTTCCTCCTTCGTGGCCAGAGATTGCCAGCACCCATCCTATACTTCTTTGACTCTCATTAAATAGCTATTCATAAACAAAGGATATCAAAAGGGCCAGGGAAAATCCTTTTAGATTTTAATTATTCCTTTTCTGAGACTGAATCTCTTTAAACATCAATTTGTATATTGGGATTTCCTTGAAGCACTCAGGCCTCTCAGCAACTAAAATCCCAGGCCAAGAAGCTCCGTGGATCTTACTGAGGCAACAAAATCACTTGACAAGTAGCAGAATCTGTGTGTTGAAACATTTATACGACCTGCCATATAATCTTGTAGAATTTCTGTAAGGGTCAAGTGTGATAGGGTGGCTCACGGGAAATAGTATAATGTTAGGGAACAGTGTTTCATGAGTCTTCCCTCTGTATTTGTGTCTCATCATCAGAGCTCTTAATAGCTTTTATTCCAAACTATCTTTTCAAAAACCTCTGGCACATCACTTTTTAACATGCTTCCCATAATCCAAGAATCCTTTGTTTTCCCCCCAAACCAATACAAGAAGATTCTTAAGAAACAGGGACAAAGCCCACTAATTTCTATATTTTCTTGTTGGTCAAAAAACAGAAATATTTTGCTTTAATAGAAAATTGGGGACAGTAAGTGATAATAAGCCCAGATGGCTGTGTTGGGCTTTAACTCTTTTCTAGGGAGGGCTTTATTCCTATAGTCATTAGACCTGAAGTGGGAGAAACTAGCTGATTTTCTTGATCCTACATCTAACCCTCAAAGAGATGGAGACATTCCCATGTCAGAATCCTTTTTGTTATGGATCCTTTCCTAGCCAGGTGGTGGTGGTGGCACATACCTTTAATCCCAGCACTCAGGAGGCAGAGGCAGGAAGATCTCTGAGTTCAAGGCAGGCTGGTCCACAGAATGAATTCCAGGACAGCCAGGGCTACACAGAGAAATCCTGTCTCAAAAAAAAAAAAAAAAAAAAAAGAAAGAAAGAAAAGAAAAGAAAGAAAGAAAAAAGAAAAGTAACTTGCCTTATTGGAATTTTGCATTCCATTGTTTAATACAGTCTTATTAAATCACTTGTCCTTTATATAATAGACACAAATTGAGATGGTTGCTTGGATTTGACAATTCTACCACAGCCTGTCTATGCTACCTGTCTTCCTGATTTTCCGGCATTAAGACTAAAGAAGCTAATCACACTCTTTTCTTATGAGCTATATAGAATTAGGCTCTGCTGCCTTCAGACAAACTCTGTGCTAATAAACATTCTGACTTTCTGATTGTCTGTCCTCAGAGGAAGCACTAGAGTTTGAAGTGAAAAAATTAGTCACAGGAACCTCTTCCCAGAGCTCTTGGCTGGGAACCAAAAGGAGAGAGTAGTGGAGTTCACGCAAGACTGCTTATAAAGCATTTTAATCTTACTTTATTACTATATTGTTCACATTTTCAAAAGGATTCTTACTGTGTTTATTGAGGGGCAGTATGTACGCGCTACTGTCAGGAGACGGCTTACGTGGAGTCCGCTCTCTCCTTCCACCATGTGGGTTCCTGGGACCGAACTCAGGTCCTCAGGCTTGGCAGCCGGTGCCTCTTCCTGCGGAACCGCCTCACCAGACCTGTTGCTGCGGAACTGCCTCACCAGACCTGGAATTATATTCAGTTCTCATGTTAGTTGATCCCTGTATTCGTTTTATAACCACTTCCCTGGTGTTTTCCTGTGGACAAAGGACAGTGGCAAGAACAGCAAAGCACCGGATGAAACAGCTCCCCTCGCCCTCAAGAGATCATCGGGCAGCAAGCAATACTGATCGGGATATCCTTCTGGGTGCTTTACACCTTGATTTCTTTCATCTTCACCAGAACCTAGGAAGGAAGGAAGAATCATTCTTGCCTCTGTCTTCTACAAGAGGACCAACCTGTCTTCTAAAGAGACCAACCTTTCCCACTGTTCCAGAACTGAGGGCAGGGATGGATCTGGGCTTAGAAGTCGAGCTGTGCAGTCACAGGGTCGAAGCCCTCTGCTAGGCTGCCTCTGCTAGGAATAAAGTCCCCAACTTTCTAACAGTCATTCTGGAAGGCAGTCATCCTTCATATTACATTCTTAGTGTAGTAAGATTCAGATCTTTGAGACTGTGTAGAACCAATCTGCAGTTGTTAGTTGTTTATGGAGAAACATCCACACCGTAGAAATAAGTAACTGTGTTCACATGTTTTACATACAGCTTCCCACTAGCAGGGTCTTCCATACTGCTTGGTAACACCTTTTCTGACTCTCTTAAAGAACATGCCTTTAAAAAAAATGTGTGTGTGTGTGTGTGTGTGTGTGTGTGTGTGTGTGTGTGTGTGTGTGTGTGTTTCATGGTATAACCATGAATTTTCATGTTAGATAGAAAAGTATTTCACAGAAGGTGAGAATGTCAGCTTTAATACACGGTCCGTTCCAATTCAGATTCAAAGGCGTGCTTCTCAGTATGTGACTGGATTTCTGGTAATTTATGTTGAGATTGGTTGGTGCCCTGCCTGGTTGTTCCACGAAGAAGTGCACATTTATTGTGAATTGCTGGCTATTCTGCCACACTGAACTCAGTGAACACTGCCGAATACCTATGAGCAGGGCTAGTGGGCCACTGATTATCTGGGACACATAAATCAAATTCCTCTCCTTCAGAAAATGATTCCCATAGCAGAAAAGTTGCCTGATTTTTGAAGATGTTCATTTTTTTTAAAGATTACATTATTAAAATATAAGTATTTTGGAATCTTAATAACCTCAACTAATACCCATCAGTATCTTTAGCTCATTAACTGAAGTTAGTTGAATTGGTAGTCTGAAAAATAAGTTTCCAAAAGGAAGAGAAAGTAGAGTGACTGGAAGTTTAGTCAAGTGGTCTGGGTTTAGTTCCCGCCTCTACAATGTGCTGTTTACAGTACTATCTCCATAGCTCACTTTTCACACCTGGATAATAGAAGAAATTACTACTAATTAATTTGTTAATTATTACTAATAACGGTCACAAAACAGCTCTGAATGACTTAATAAATAAAAAGGCCAAGATTATTGCCACAATAAAAATTCTAGGGCCTACTATGTACTTGATTCTTTAAGATATTAAAGATTCAATAGTAAATACAAGATCTATAATTTTATGGTTATAGTATAATTACTTCATTTCCTCTCTTCAACCCTTCTCATGTATCATCTCCTTGATCTTTTTCAGTCTCATGGCCTTTCTTTCCCTAATTGTTGCCACACACACACACACACACACACACACGTGTGTACCAAATACATTATTTTGGAGACTCTCTGACCAATAACTAAATTAATAAATGTACACTACCATGAACAGTCATGGATGTTGCGGGAGAGGAGAGTGTCTGGAAGCAGAGAGTTGATATTTGTCTATTGTTAGGAGGGTAAAGGGGCAACCTTAGTTCTAAAAATATCCGATATGTATGCCCAAAGATATGTATGTTACTAGTGGTTATATAAATTTTGGAGGCAGCACATTCTCCTCTTCCAGGGATGTGTGATCAGACAGACCTAGGTAGAATTCTGATCTTAACTCTGTACAGCTTGATCACCTTTGGAAAAAATAATTAATCCTGATGAGAAGCAATTTCCTTATCTATAACATAAAGCACTTCTTCTCTGTACAAATCTATTTCTTATAAAATTATGTCCATATTTAATAGACACATTGTATTGAAAAATATCAGTTGACTAATAGATTTTATGTGTTGAAAAGCTAGTGTGTTGGTTCATGTCATATAATTTGTTATAAAACTAATATTGTAATAAGTATTCAAGAGTCAATATTGAATTTTTTCATTTTTTCCTTTGCTATTATTTTCTCTATTCAGTCCTATACTTCAATGGCCAAATTGCACTTTATTTATGACTTCAAATTTTTCATACTTATGATCCACCCTCATCTTCTTTTATAGCTTATTTCTACCATATATTTGATTTATACATAAAATTTTGAACTATGGTGTGGGGGGCAGTGGCTTTGAGAATCTCAACTGTCTAGATCTTTGCATACAAAGTGTTCAAAGCCACAACACAAACATAGGGAAGAAAATAGAAATATCCTTGAATAACCATGTGAAGGAGAAATAAACCAGGCCAATACTGATGGAAATGGGGAGTAAGCTATGCCAATATGGAGGGCTAAGAGGAGTGAGCCATGCTGACGCTAAGGGCGAGGAGACTCCAAGCTGAGAAAATGAATGATGGGAACTTAGGAAAGGCTGAAGTTATGAATAGTATGGAAGAAGTCTGATACATAGAAATTCTGAAGTGCATTTCAGACTTGACTGTATCTGTACAAACTGTATGTTTGACTTCTAGAACTGGGAAACTGGCCCATGCTTGTAGTCCTAACTCAGGGAGTCAGAGCCAGATGTATGAAGATTGTTCACAAATTTGGGGCCAGTGTGGTTCACATAACGAGTTCCAGGCCAGATAAGGCTACATAGAGAGACCTGTCTCAACATATTCAGTTAACCTCTGGCATGATAGAATGAAGTTATGCTGAGCCGCTCTTGTAAAACAGGCCAAGATTTTAAAAGAAAAATGCAAAATGAAGCAAAACCACCCAAGCAAACATTCTAAATCTCAGGAACTGGTCCTCAATGAAAATGGCCAAATGAAGAAATGTCTGTTGAAGAATATCCATGAAAATCAGGTCAGAAGATTTGCAGGGTGGGGCCTTCTCTCTAGTTCACTGAGGCAGAGTCTCCATTCTAGACAAGAACACAGGGCTCTCTCTTTCCTCTGACCCCGGCTGAAGGTCTTCTCCAGAGAGGAGGGGGGCTTCGCTGGTTCCCAGCTGCCTGCTCAGCACCTGCCATGGACTTGAAGCCCTGGATCAGTGCATTGTGAGTGGGGACGCTTCCCCTCAGCCCCATTTATGGAGGTTTATATAGTCTCTGCCTGGTGTGGAACCCTGGAAGCTTATTTTCTTCTTTCCTGAAGTAGAGTGGTTCCATGTAGGAGAAGCAAGCTAAGAAGTCCTGAAGCTACAGGACTGTGACTCAGCTCAGTCACAGAAAAACAAACTAAACTAATAACTGAATCTTCTCAGTGTCTTCGTTATTTGTAATGTTATTCCAACATTAAATTTTTGAATTTGTAATTTTTTTGAGGCAGGGTCTTACTATGTAGGCCTGCCTGGTCTAGAACTCCCTATGTAGACCAAGCTGGCCTTTAACTTACAGAGATACACTGACCTCTGCCTCCTTAGTGCTGGAATTAAAGGTGGTTGCCACCATACCTGGCTTATTTTTAACCATCATCTTTAATAGTGCCTTCAGGCACTTATTTTAAAATCTAATAATTTTGTAATTTTAGGACTGGAGTATCTTGGTATATATTGATCAAATTTTTTTAATAGGAAAGACTCAGTATTAGCTCCAATGGAATTATTGAAGATGATATTGCCATAGATCTGTTTATATGTAATCCAAAGAGTTGAATTTCCAGGTGGCTCATGGCATTTAAATTTTTTTTTTTTATTAATTCCAGCTGAGAGACCTATGTGGTCTAGGTTAGGCTCTCTCCACTGACCACTAATCATAGCCATGACCATGGTGAATCTTCGAGCAAGCTCACACTCAGAGAAGCATCCATTTCACATTTTTAAAAAAAGGTTTGTTTTGTTTTGTTTTGCCCTGGAGCCTTCTCAAAGACACAGGAGCTTGCTGGGCCCACTTGCAAGAGCGGCCTATAAATGGGAGGATTAATGCCCCCACCACATCATCAACCAATGGGATATAAGAGCAGCAAACAGGTTCTCAAGTCTTCTGCCTTCTGGTGAGCAGTTCTGGAGCAGTCTGTATGTCTCCCAAAGATCCTCTGAGGCACAGCTGGTTTTCTCGCTCTTGCCTACCTTGACAATAGACCCCTACTGTTCCCTCACCACTCCTTCACCCCTGGCTTCTAGAATCATCTCCCAGGTAAACTGTGTGCAGCCACATTCTTCTCCGGGAGGTTGGACCAAACTAAGACAGAAGCACTTCCCAGAAACTGGGGAGAGCATAGTGCTCCCCACCAAACCAACATATGTTTGAACATGGCAGGCAAGAGCAGAAGCCAAAGAACAGAGGTGGGGTGCACACGATGTCCCTGTTCGGTTACTTGTGCTGTGTTCCCAAGTGGTCCACTGGCATCAGGAATTAGTGCCATATCCTGAAAAATACCCAGACCACGTGCACAGTTGCTTGCCCTTATTTTCACTGAAAGGCGATGTTTCTGAGACTTTTACATTGTGAAGGAGGAATGAGCTGCTGTTCTCAAATCTTTGCTCTTAAGACTCACTAGACGATGTTGGCCTCCCCCTGAACTTTGGCTTTCACTTCTGGAAAGGAAGGACCTAAGATAGAAGTCACTTCATTTAGTGAGTAAAAGAAGTTTTAGGGGTGAAGACATTTCTTAAAATGTCGGAGCTAGCAGCGCAGTATGTATTATATTCACCGAAAGCATCAGAAGTAAAATCATTGGGGTTTAACTTATTAGTTGTGTCACTTTGAGCAAATTACTTTGTGTCTTGGTCTCTTTATCCTAATCTTAGTTACTTTCCTATGGCTATGGAAAGACACCATGACCAAGGTAGCTTATGAAAGAAAGCTTTTAATTGGGGGATCGCTTACAGTTCGGAGGGTGAGCGCATGACCATCATGGTGGGGACGTCCGGCGGCAAGTAGGCAGGCATGGCACTGAGGCAGAGGGGGAGGGAAAAGGAGAGAGACAGAGACAGACAGACAGAGACAGAGAGAAAGAGAGAGAGAGAGAGACTGGGCCTGGTGTGGGGTCTTGAAACCTCAAAGCACACCCCTAGTGACACACCTCCTCCAACAAGGCCACACCTCCTAATCCTTCCCAAAGCAATCCACCGACTCAAGACCAAGCATTCAAATATATGAACCCATGCCGGGTCATTTTCATTCAACCCACTGCATACACCATGGGACTAATCCTAATGTTTACTCCAGAGGATTCTTGAGAGAGTAAAATGAGATAATGCATATGAAAGATTTAAATAAGACCAGATACAAAGTAATTAATAAATGGTATTACTATTGCTAAATGTTTTATATATAATTGAACAAATTATTTAATGTCTAAAACAAACAAAGATTTGTGCATGAAATAATAGTGTATCATTTTGGATTAAAGTGCAAGCAGCTAAAGTCACTTGTCCTTGAGAATATACCTGTGAACTTAACCACAAAAAGTACAAAACGATATGTAAGGCCAGCTGGTGAAGGGCTGGAGTTGAATGGGCAGGCATTTCCTGGATGGTTGCTGTGTAGGTTGATGTGCAAAGAGGAGGACCATTTCATTCAGCCAGGGGCACAACAGTCAACGTGCAGACACAGGAATATCACAGGGTTTAAGTCTGGACAACGAGACAATGCGTTGGGTCCTTGCTGTGACGAGTCTAAGACAGCAGGCCTTGGGGTCCATATTGTTTCTAGAGTGCAGGAGCGAGCCCTGGAAGACTTTTGACCACAGTGGTGTGAACTGAACTCTAGGAAAGTTAATCTGATGGTAGTCTGACACATGAACAGCAGACTATGTGGAAAACAAAAAAAAAAAAAAAAAGGACTTAGATATTGAGAGAATGGTGGAAGAAACGTACAGTGCTGTAGAGAGACGGCACTAACCAAACTCGGTTAGTGGGATGAGAAAAGTTAAGATAGCTGAGAGTTTACTGGACAAGTTGAGAGGATGGTATACTTCATACTCTCTACTCATAGACAAGAGACAACCCGTGCTCTACCTCCACACACAGCACCAACATGCAAACAGCCAGGGACTCAAACACAAGCACACAGAACATTCATACTTAGGGTGTACCTTTGTGGGGCTCCCTGTAAGACTAATGCCTTATCACTCTGGAGTCTTTTGAAGGCAACACTGACAATATTAGGAAATTAATCAATGATAGGTAGTGTCAAGAATGCAGTTTGTGAGAAGCAGCCCTTGTTTAACTTGTTAAACTGCTGGATTGACCCTGCAGACACCACTGCAAGTGCTATTCTTGTTTTGTATTTATGATTAGTATCCTTTTTTGTGTTTATTATTAGTATCCTTATTTTGCAGATAAGAAGATAAAGATTCAAAATGAGAATTTTCTGAACCTTTAAAAATATCCTCATCTTTCCAGTCTCGCCTCAAATGTCATCTTCTCTGTAAGGAAATTTTAGAGTCTGGAGGCAATCTGAACTCCCCCAAGACCTGGTGATACTCTTTCATGGTGGTAGAACTTGGATTGTGGCCATTTGTGTACGTATTATCTCATTTATTAAATGCTGCTTCTGTAACACAGAGGCTATTGAACTCATTTTGTATCCCTTACAGAAATAATCCCAGTGTCTGATGTACAGGCAGCTCAAAATATGTTTGTTGGGTTGATTGGGGAGTTAACTAATAATCTCCAGTCTACTATGGGTGTATTTATTTGAATGTATAATTGGTGAGTTTCCCCCTGGATCCTTTGAAGAGTGTGTTGATGCCTCTGAAGTTCTGATGCATTTAATTAAATGTGTTATCTTTTTGGAGTTCTTGTAGCAAACAGCAGGATTACATATTAAAATGTATTCATTGTTCAGTCAACAAAAGACCTATGCATCTGTTTAAGAATTCAGTTAACAAAGGCACCAAAGACAAGAAATCACAACAGTCCACAGTATTAACCAATTCTTGTTACCCTAAAATTGATGTTTTCAGATACTCCCTATTCTATTTTATACTCCCTCGCTCCACTTTTGGTCAGAAGGAATTTCTTTTCTGATAATTCTACAAGGTTCTATTTTTTTTCTATTGCTTTTCCTGCAAAAAAAAATTGCTGATTCTCTAAACTGTGGTTTATTGAGAGGGCC
Source organism: Peromyscus maniculatus bairdii (assembly GCF_049852395.1). Taxonomy (NCBI): domain Eukaryota; kingdom Metazoa; phylum Chordata; class Mammalia; order Rodentia; family Cricetidae; genus Peromyscus; species Peromyscus maniculatus. The sequence goes on along the minus strand of NC_134865.1, from coordinate 14,198,704 downwards.
TCTTTTAACCAAAGAGCTATTTCTGGAGGCAAACAGATAGCTCCACCCTCCTGCAGTGAGGCCACCATGAGGCTCTGGACTGGGGGTGCGGGCATTCTACCTACTCCCCCGCCATCTCACAGACTGCCAGCTGCCAAAACTTAATAGACAGAACTGGTTTCCAGGAGGCCACCATTTTTCTCACATAGTGCTTATTATAAAGGCTCGCTTTGGGTGCTCGTAATTTTTTTCCTTGAGACCTCCCTAGAATCTACTTCCAAAAAGCTGCAGCAGAGGGACCTGCTATCAACTTACCAACACCTCAGATGAATCATGACCAGACGAACTGGGACTTTTATTCAGTGGCTTGAAACAGCTGGCTCCATTAGTTCCCATTTACATGTCACGTGATTCTTAGACAAGCTGTAGTCCCTTTCTAATTAAATTTCCTCCACTGCCAATGGAGATGATGATAACAACTACTAATTTTTCTGGTTTGGGGGAAGGTTAAGGTAAATGAACGTGGCTGTTAAAGGAAAAGCACAGTGCTGGGATATAGTCAACATTCTCTAAGTGACAGCTGTAGAGCTCTGTCATCTCTTACGCCTTCTAGACCATGTTGAGCAGCCCTCCTGGTTTGCCCAGAGTACCTTTTCTGTCGAATTAGGAAAGATTCTCGGAGGATTCCCTAAGATCATAGTGTGTTGGAAATGAAAAGGGCTTAGAGAACTTATAATGCAGTACTCTGGTGCCATTTGCTCCTTTTTTTCTTTTTCTGAATCTATTTTCTACTTGCTTCTGGCTAACCCTGTCTGTTCCTGTGTGTCCCAGGTTGCCTCTCCATCTCCCTCCTACTTTCACCTGAACTGGGACACTGGGTGGCATCCATTGCAGATCCCTTGTGGAGCCAGGAAATGCTCTGACCTCCATTTCCCTTCATGAAGTCGTAGGGCTTAGCCATCAAGCCTACATGCCATGGGAGTCTGTCTCCCCATCCAAAGAGGAGTTCCATGATTGCTAGATCTGAGTTTTAAAGCCCAACATGTTTACTTCACTAATAGAAACCTAGAAGTCAGCCTTAACTATATTTTTTCTGTTTGTCTAGTTCTCTGTGAAGACTCTAAATTAGTATTATTTTTATTAACTTTTCTGTTTTTGAAAGTCATGGATTTCCTTTTGTCATTGCCTTATGGGAAAAGTCCACATAATAAATGCACAGAAATATGGAGTTGATGCTGCTGGTGGATACAATGGGGTTCTGTCTCAGCAAAAATTCTTTTGGTCCTGTGATGTATCTCCTTGATTGCTTCACATTTTAAAATCAGTGTAATGCACAATTAATCTTTGTCCTGAGTATTTCTCCAGTTTTAAAAACCACTTCTTTGTGTGTGTGTGTGTGAACTCGTCAAGCAAAACTTTTAACAAACATCTCCTAGAAATCTAGAGTAGAGAATTTTGAAGCGTTCATTTGCTTTTCTTGGCATTCACTTCCTTAAAGAAGTCAAAAAATTATCGAAGCATGACTTTCATTTCAGAGACTGCCTTGGCTATCCTTCATCACGCTGTGCTTTTCTCGGGGCTCCCCATTTAATCTCCTAAACTACTTCCTAAGACTTTGCCCCCCACAATGGAATCAAAACTAAATGGTCTGTAATTTCCTCAAGTATCCCCAGATCCTGTTGTAAATAATGACATTGTGCTGGCCACTTTCCAGTCTGAATAAAGTGACCTTGTAAAAAAAAAAAAAGTCTGCTCGCTCTTCTATAATGTCCTTTTCTGCTTTCTGTAGGGCTCTTGGCTACAGCTTGGCAAACAATACCTATTCCAAGAAACGCCATTCTTCAGCCCAGCCGTGTTATTTCCTTCATATAGGCACCACTGGATCCAGAGCTAAAGGACTTATGCTTAAAAGTTAATTAATATTTTAAAATGAGGAATTATAGGTGCACTGTGGTAGAAGGCCAGACTGGATGACCTATGAAGATTTGAATTGACAGAAAATCTATTGTGGTATTGCAAACTCTAAGAAAGTACTGAACTTCCATTCAACCATTAGATAGCTTTTATTGTAATCATGCTCAATACTTTCTTTTTTTTTTTTTTAAGAAAAGAAACCATTTCCTACTTTGTAACACAAAAACATTTTAAATTAGTTATTCCAAGCTGGCAGTTAGAAAAGGAACATTTCACCCCATTGGTAAAGAGAGATGTTCTATTCTTTCTCAGCAATGATGTTGTATTCAAATAAGAAACGTGTGATATCCTGGCCGATGGGGTACTTCCCCCATGCCCTCCAACCCCCCAGGAAGAATCAGGATGTCTGGTAAGACCTAGAAAAAGCAGCTAAACCCACTGAAGGGGACAGAGTACTTCTCACATGAAGACAGAATGAAAACACAAAAACCTATTAGTGTGAAATAACAAAAGCTGAAAGGGGAGGAATAACCAGGCCCTCCGAGTCCCTGGCTATGTGGGACCACCAGCTAGACAAGCTAATTAAAATTAGGAACTCTTTTTTTTTTTTTTTCATGGCCTATGTACAAGTTTTATGTTAGACATTAACACTGCAGCTAAGAGAAAACAGATAGGTGGTGGTGGCAATCTTCATCTCGACGCTAGTGCCTTTTTTGTTCTTTAAGAAAAAACAAATGGTAACGAATTCGTACCAGTATTTTGAACTTCTGAAATCAAATGGTTAAAGACATTTTAAAGGATTATAAAGCTGGAAAATAGACTGTTAAATTTTTTTTTCTTCACCGAGTAGGAAAGAAATAACTACGTTCGGGGGCTGTTTGGTTCTGATTCTGAGCAAAGCAATTGCTTCTGCTTAAGCTTTTATAACTACGAACATCACAGTGGCCCGTGTGCCTTCATTCACTTTCCCTTGGTATTGTTCATCTCTATCAAACACCTACAACACAGTGCACTCCATTGTAGGAGGCTGACAGCAAGGTCCTACTTAATTAACTAATTAGATGACTCATCCTAAACCTAAATTAACATTATTAGGTCTTTTATAATGATTGTTGAAGCATGGAAATTAATTTTCTTACTAGCTATGACCATCATTCGCTGCGAGCACAGTATTAAGAGATAATGCCATGCACAGTAGGAAATCTCTATGGGCAGAAAATGAACATGGTCATCCTTGGTTCACCAATTAGGAAACCTATTGTGTGGCAAAAAAAACATCATTTCTATGCTGTAATATGATCAAATAACCATTAATTACCCTCACTAGTGAGAATTACCTTCTTTGTTGGAGAAGTATCACATTCCATATTATAATTCAGAAATGTCAGGCGAAACCAGCAACAAAAACATCAATTTGTAAAAATGATACATGCAATCCAAATCATATTAACCTGAAATGCTACATGTCGAGTTAAATTAGCATGAGCTTTGTTAAAGAACCTGAATAATACAGCTTACCTCTTAGCCTCTAGATGTATTGATTAAATAGGTCACTGTCACCTGCCTACAAATACAAATATAATCAAAGTATACTGTTCTCTTGAAAACCAAATAGAAAAAAAAAAACCGTAAGTATCCAATCCAGGTTCAAGGTAACTGAGAATGTGTCTACTGACCCATGCAGAGGTGAAATAATAAAGATTAAACAAGTCTCTAGGTGCTATTTTGATCTCTGGTGTATGATTGTGTGTGCACATGTTCACACAAATGTGTGTATATGTACATATGTGCAAATATGCAGACTGCCTGCAGACAGAGTCCAGGGGCTTTCATGAGATTCTCAAGGGAATCTAAGACGGACAGCTTCTCCTCCACAGTGCACTGCTTTCAAAGGCCTGTAAAAGCAGCCACCCTGGAATGGGGGTAATTTCACTGTTCAGCAGCCAAGCGTGAACATGAGTGTGATCACGAGTGTGGGAGCCTCACGGGCAGAAGCATGGCGTGCCAGTTGGGAGGAAGGGGCTCTGCCTCAGGTTGTCAATGTTTGATCTATCTTCTCTATAAACTGGGGGTCCTGTGGCTCATTGTCCTCACCTTTAGGATGGTCCCCAAAGATTGGTGTGTGTGTGTGTGTGTGTGTGTGTGTGTGTGTGTGTGTGTGTGTGTGGTGTTCTCAAGATGATCCAAATAAAAACTGGCAACCATAAAATATTTTTAAAACACTAATAAATTTGACTACGCAAAAATTAAATCATCGAGGGGCTATTATAGTGCTATTTTAAGATAATCCAGCGGAGCTGTGGAAAGCTGTGCGGCAGAGAAAGGTAAGTCCGTATATATACTGGTAATGACAGCTATTCAAACACAATCATTTTATTAAGGGATTCTGTCTATTTTTTGTGTTTGTTTTGAATTCCCTGAGTCCCCGCCCCTCCCTCTAGTGCTCGCTTCAAGTCTCCTGGTCACCCTATTTGTGAGCAACCGTCCTCACCCCTCCCTCGGGAGGGGGCGTCTTCCGACTCCTCTGGAGTCGTCACTTGCAAACTCAAGTGACGTCACAGAGGGGCCTGGTGACGTGCTGATGTTCTCCACGTAGTTGCGCCCAGACGACTACTTTCATTTCCTGAAGAGATATTTAGCAAGGGTATAATCTCATTGGCAAGCAAAGCGTCAACTTCGTGGCAAGCACAATTGTCGCAGTGACCAATCAGCTTACAAAACTCATGTTTCATAAAGACAGAGTGTGTCTACTAACCCGGGTTGGCCCTAGATATAAAGGACCCCACTGCCGCCCACCACTGCTCAGTATACTGATGTTGTGTTTTCTCTTATAACTGAGATCAGACCTCCTTCCAAAGCAATCATTTGAGTTCGTGGCAGTGGTTGTCAGCACACATGGGGCAGCTCCTTTTAAGATCCTTTCGACTGTAGATGTCTTTTCTGATGACGATAAAAAGAAAAGTTCTCCAGTTCATGTAGCCACAAATTGAAATTTTCCGTTCCAATATTTAGATATGATTTGTCTTTGGGGATGGAGTTGTGTGGAAGGGAATCTCACTATAAAGCCCCCAGGACCCCCACGATAAAACACAAAAACCCTCTGGGGAAAAAAATAAACTGATGTTTCTGAGGATCTATTTTATAAAAATGTTTTCAATCGAGAGAGAATTACGTTTCCTCTCTCCCTTTCATCCCTCCCTCCTCTCCAGTTACCCTTCCTCAAACCTTCCCACGCGCCTCCACTCTCAAGGTGACACCCTCTCCTTCTTTGATTATATTTGCTATGTGCATATGTGTATGCACAAATATACCCAAAAACAACCTTCTGAGTTCGGGTTTGTCGTTTTGCGTGCATGTGGTTTCAAGGCTGACCACGCCACACGGGACAACCCTAGAGGAAGCCCAGGTGGGTGTCTCTGACTGACAACAACCATATTCGGCTGAAATGGCAGACAAGAGGAACTTACCTCAGTGTTGTTCGGGTAACCAGAAACTGGGGATACGATCTGGCAGAAGAGCGTGGGAAATCGCATGGTGTCCTGGTGACACCTGCTAAGAACCCCACCCCTTTCGAGTCGACTTTCAAAGGGAACACCCAAGGGTATCTGATCATGTGAAAGACCACAGATTAGTGCTGCCCTCTGCTGGCAAGCAGCTTGACTGCAGTTTTTTCCAAGGGTATACCTGGGTGAATTGACTACTTCCTGTCTCCCTTCCCAGCAACATCAAAGAGAAATAACTCCACTAGATTTACAAGCTGAGTTCTGCCTGGGGATAAGGTGAGAAGGGATTGGGGGTGGAAATATAGGCCCAAAGAAGCAGAAAGACCACAAACCAGGGAAATGCCACTATTAAAATCCAATATAGCTCCCAGGGTTCATCTGTGTATTTGCTTTGTGAGAGAAAATTTTCATTTGAACTCCTGTGACATTTGAGTTACTTAATATTGAATGCATTCTGTGATATATTCAGAAAATGCATTTCTCTAATGTTTCCCTAATTCGTGGGGGCTGCTGTTTTAGTAGTCACCATGATCCTTAATCAGTGGAGTTGTATGGCATGTAGATAGTCTGTAAAAAGTGCTTAATAAAAATCATTTAATTCTAAATTACATGAGTGCACTTAACCCTAAAGATATTAAAACTGATTGTTTGATGTATTGCCATGAGTAGGTAGAAATTCAAAAATAAAAGCTTCCTGCACTTAAATCGAAGAGCACCAAGCTCATAGCCACTTGGTACGAGCACATACATCAGTGTCATGAACCTGGGCTATGATAAACTAACCCATTTTGGGCTTTTAAACTGTAAATATAAAGTACTTGAATTTGATCAGCGATGAGATACGTAAGTGAGTTTTTCTCAGAAAAGTGCTGTGTGTGACCTGATAGCCTGTTAAAAGCCTGTGGAGGTCACCTGGCACTTATTTGTGGACTTCAGTGAGGGTGGCAGCAGGGCCAGCTGCTGATGTTTGACGGGCTAATAATAGTCTAGACAGCAACCTGGAGGCCGAGCTTGTGTGCAAATAGGGGAAAGCCAGCCTTCTCGCTGACTGTATTTTACTTAGTTCTCAATTTGTGTGTTACAATACCGTGTCATGCCAATAAGGGGATCTTAGTCAGTCTTGCTCATGGATCAAAATACATTTTGGAGAGCTATGTCTAAGAGAATCTCAACAATGTCCATGTGTGAGACAGCATGGAAGATCATAAGCTACAAACAGTATTCCCTGTGCCTGGCTGTTCTTCTCAGAAGGTCCTAGTTGCATCTAACCCTTTTCCTCTAGGATTATCTCCTCGGCTCTGAAACTCACTGTTTGCTTGAAGACTACTAAGTAATCGTCCGGCAGAGGGGTAGACCAATTTTATCCTTCCCTCTGTGTTAACGGTGTTCTATGCTTGACTTTTAAGGCTTCTAGAGAGTTGACACTTTTGGAGTTTTTAATAAAGAATAGAAACATCAGGGAAATGATAACTATTCTATTGAGAGTCATGTACTGCTGCTTATCTCACTGTGGATGCAGGTCCCACTGAATGTAACCTATTCAAGTAGGTCATGTGAGACACAAAGTTCTGGTCGCTTCTGGGACCCTATTCCTCATACTGGGTCACCTTGTTCAGCCTTAATACATGGGGAGGTGCTTAGTCTTACTGCAACTTGATATGCCATGTTTTGTTGATACTCATGGGAGACCTGCCCTTTCCTTAACAGAAATGGAAGAGGAGTGGATTAGGGGTGGGGACAGAGGGAGTTGGTGGAGGGGGGAGGGACTGGGAGAAGAGGAGGGAGGGGAAACTGCAGCCAGGATGTAAAATAAATGAATAAATAAATTTATTTTAAAACAAACAAACAAACAAAAAGGCCTAGCAAAGAAGATGCTGTCTTCTAGACTCTAGGCCCTAGAGCATACCTTTTAGCTGTTTTAATACAACTGAAAAACACGCACCCTTTGCAATTATTCAAAGGCACTGCATACCGTCTACATCCGTCTCTTTGGCAATAGACTCTAGATTGACGGTTGCATGCAGAAGCTCACTGGGGTGTGTGCTTGGGAAAAGGGCAGGGTATTCCTATCCTTGAAAGACTCAACAGAGAACACTAAGCTGTGATTGCTTGAGCTGGAGCACTCGTCCATCCTATGAGGAGCTCTGGGTCTAGAATGGCCTTTCAGAATTGTCCCAGATGGAGTTAAGGATGCCTGGTTTTGTAGCCCAGTCACAAGTGGTCATTGAACAGAGGCTGTGTAATGGAAGGGGCACAGCCTTGAGTGAGACCGTTCACTTTGGCTAAGGAAATTTCCAGAGAAGAAATTTAACCTTCAACAGACCGCACTCCCAAGAGCTAGGGGGAATGAGTGCAGAAGCCCTGAAGGAAGGTGCCTGGGTGGTGTGCTTTTTGGAACTGCCTGCTTCCCGTAGTCAGTCAGTTCCTTCCATGTAGAAGCAGCCTCTCCAGGGTTCTGGTTAGTATTGCTTTTCTGTCTATGTGCATGAAAGGAAAGGAAGTAGAAGTATGTGCTAGCGCCTGCTGCTGTATCTGGTCTCCAGGGCCACACAGGTTGATAGTCATTTTCCTATTTCATTGCTCAATCTAGATTCCTTCCACCCTTGTGAGCATCTCTGTTGGTCTAGGTACTTGAACGGGCCTTCTCATCCCCAAGAGCTATGAACCTCTACAGCAGAAGTCACCGGGATGTGCTTAGGCCATGATGGATGCATGTGTCCCTCTGCAGTCAAAAATCAGGCGGTGGGTGCAAAAATACACCATGCACCCACATCCTTTACGTCTTCAAGGCAGCACTACTGCAGTTCTCCTCAAGGTATGATAATTAAGGTGGGGGGTGGAGAAACAGGTTCAGGGGCTTCCACTTAGCCTTCCCAAGTTTGATAACTCACTTTAAAGAAGAATGAGCCAAGGTGAGGGTTCTTCCAACCATCAAATACGTTCACTACAAATGAACATTCAAGGGTCATTAAAGAAGTCATTGACTGGGTCTGTGTTAACGATCAGAATGAGTTGATTAGGACCTCATGCTTTATATGGTTCCAACACCTCCCACTAATAAGAGGGGTATTCAAAAAAGTGGAGATCTCCAGATATCATTGTCAACTCAAATCCTACATCCAATCATCAACAAAAATCTCTGCGTATTCTCTATTATCTATTCTGCAGTTATTTAACCTATGGTCATAGGACCCTTTCGAGGGAGGCCTAGATAACCATTGCATTATATTCCAGACATGAAGCCGCACAGTCAAAGTCTCTCATTTTACATGTGGATCTCATTTTACAAGTGTCTGAGAATTGACTCAGACTCAGAAGCTAGGAAAGATCACTTTTTCCACCATTGAGTTGGCTGTGTCAGAATCTTTATCATTCATTATCGGTGTGCAAATTAAGTAATATCCTTCCTGCTTGTTCATGTACCCTGCCTCTGGGAGTACTGCATTTACTAATCGTCTCCACAATTCTTTTAGTGTCAGCCCATCTGAATGCAACTCCTGCAGGATTGCTCATTGTTACAATGGTTTCACTTTGCCCTGTTGGGGATACAGAGTCTTTCATGTGGCTCTCTCTGGCCTCAAGTTCTCCATTCTCCTGCCTTAGCCCCTCAAGCGCTAGGATTATACGTGGGTGCACCATACCCAGCATTAATCTTGCTTTTGACGGGGGCCATGGTGTAGTCTCTATATCAACATCATCACTGTCCTACAATTAGCAGTTCTGTAATAAGCGTCCTGCCTGAGCCACAGATCACAGAAGGCCGTCCTCACTGGGCTGCTCAGCAGTAGTGGCCTACAGCAGCACATTCCTATTGCTCTAATAAGCAGAATTCTGTGCAGGTCTCCCTGATACACATTGTCTACTGGTGGCCTATTTTAGTTTTACGTTATGTATGTGATGGCATGCTCATTCACCTGTTTGAACGTGTTCTCCACAATTTGTCAAGGATTTCATTTTTAATCTGGGCCCTTACTTTTTCCAACCTCCCCACATCATGCTAGCATTGTCTCCTGGGGCCCCTACTGGGAATTAAATTTCATGTCTCGGGTGAATGTTCCTATATTGGAACCTTCTTTATTGAAAACCTCTTCTTTATCCAGCTTTACATTATGTCCCTTTGTTTTGACTCTTTGGGCTCTCTGGTACTGTCTTGGCTTCTAATAATGCGTTTGACTCTGTCCCAAAGATGCTTAGTATATATTCTATTTTCCTTATAGGCTCTGCACTTCCCTGGCTGGGTCATGTGGTAACTTGATCCTAGATTTTGGTCTAGTTGCCAGAAAGGAAGGTATAGGTAGGTCCTCAGAAAGTCTTGTGTGATCTAGCAAGGAGAGGCCTTCATCGTCTTGAGTGAGAGGTAAGAAGCACTAGCCATTAGCAAAAAGTAGAGTGGCCCCCTTTCTGCAGACCTAGACATTTCAGCCTGATCTTTTTTCAGTGTTCTTGAGAGCAGAAAGACACATGACCCTATCTCAAGTCTCAGAATCCCACTCCCAATAGAGCCTTTGGTTTTGGTGTAGGAAACATACTGGCGTTGAGGAGTTCTCTTTCTTTGGAACTCTTCCGCCTCTAAAACTGAGTCCAGATCTTGGTCCCCAGCGTTTTTGGACCTCAAACTGTAGGGAACCAGAATGACACATGGCCAAAGGAACTCTGCTTTTGGTTAGTGATGAATTATCCCTTTGCCTTTCATTTTCTTTCAAATATATTAATAACAACCAACAACTAGTCAACCAGTTCCATAGTCTTTATATGTAGTCCTTTTCCCATGCCTCTCAAGTTCCTGAGATTCCTAGGTCCATTTTTGGTTTCTATGGTCTTAGGTCTGCCTATACTTCCTGGGGAGATAGATAGGTAGACAGATAGACAGATAGACAGACAGACAGACAGACAGACAGACAGACAGATAGATAGATAGATAGATAGATAGATAGATAGATGATAGACAGATCCATCCTGGGGAAAATTATAGATAGAATTTATAGATACAAAGCCTATGAGGATGTAATGGAAGTGGGACTGGGCGAAATGAGATGTTGAACTGGGAAGCAGCTGCAGCACAAACCCCAGCCAATCCCCTAGGAAATGCTGGAAATGCTGATTGTTTATTTGTTGCTCTGAAAGACTCGTGTTTCTGGCTGGCCTCAGACTCAGAAGTAAAAGCTCTCAGGACAGACAGTCTACGTCTTGGCAGTCTGTTCCTGGCACTTTGCTTTGGCTTCCTCCATTCTCTCAGCCACCAGTTTAGCATATTCTGCAGCCTCCTCCTCCTCGTTTTTCTTGGCGTGTTGTTTCTTTGGAGCAATATATCGTTGTTTGTGTTGCAGGACCCAGGGAGTAACAGTACCTTTGGGCGTTTTGGTCCTGGGCTTCTTGCCTTCTTTGTTTAAGGATTTCTGACAGCATTTTAGCTGACATCATCTTCTTCAGAGAGATTGAAAAGCTTTCAAACTACTCGATAGCTCTTTTGGGTCCAAACCACCAAGGCACAGTAGTATCTGTCAGTCCAGGAATATCTCTCTCTTCTTCTTTTTTATTTTTTTTTAAATAATACCTAAGCTGAGAACATGTACAATGCATCTGTGAGCACACATGTGCGTGCTCTTTCCAGTTCTCCTTGATCTATAAGAAGAACATCCTTTACTCAACAAGTACACTCTGCCAGGGGTTAAGTCACCTTGCTTCATGGGAAAACCCTGTTTGTGTTCCCACCGCTGATTCAGACCACACACCCCTTCCACTCAGCACTCAGCACGGTATCACAGGCAGCATCAGCAGCTAGTTCTGTGGCCGTGTGCTGCTCACAGGAAGTATGAAGGTATGTTCACTGTCCACTTCAGTGACTTTGACAGCCGGTGACTGGGAAGGAGACATTCAGCCTCATCTTGACATGGCCAACCACCAGTTACCACAAAAATGTAGTCAAGTTTTTTAATTACTGCTTATTGGAGGCAGAGGTCATCTTCTGTGCTCTTTATGACATCTATCAGCATGTGGAATCTGTCCCAAATAAACTCCATAATTTCCTTCCTCCTTGTAATCAAAATATTTCTGTATATTGTCAAATGTCTCCTATGGGTGTTTTGCCTCCACCTGAGAGTCATCAGAGTTGAGAGCATGTCACAAGAAAGAATACTCAGTGCACCTGTGGTGGCTGGAATGAGAATGGCCCCTGTAGGCTCATATGTTTGAGCATTCGGTCCCCAGTCAGTGGAATTGTTTGGGAAGGATTAGGAGGCGTGACCATGTTGGAGGAGGTGTGTCACTAGGGTCAGATTTGAGGTTTTAAGTGACTCACACCCCCAGTGTGCTAGTTCTCTGCTTCCTGTTTATGGATTGGGATGTGAGCTCTCAACTGCTGCTCCAGTGCCAATATACCTGCTCCTTGTAGCTACGCTCACTGCCTTGATGGACTCCAGCCCTCTGAAACTCTAACCCAATCAAATGCTTTCTTTTATAAGTTGCCTTGGTCATAGCGTTTTGTCACAGATACTATTAGGTAACTAATACAGTACCCTTAGCAGCTGGTACCTTAGGAAGCTTGGATCAATAGAGCCTGACTCCTGAAGGAGGGTCTGGGCAGTGCATCACAGTATCCCTTATTTATCTTATGAGAGGTAAAGGGAGGTGGGTTCAGGGAAAAAGAAAACACATTATATCTAGTTCCAATATCTGCAGCTTATGTTTTAATGTTTACATTTTCAATTCATTTTGAGTGTGATGTGTGTTAAGGTGTACTCTTAATTCCACTATTTAAAAAAATGGCAATTGTCTAATGCTTTTAATTGAAATGGTTCATCATTTCCTTTTATTTTGAAATCTCTCATAATGTATCATGGCTTTCAATACACTTGTGAGTCTGTCTTTGGCCTTCTCTTCCAGCTTTGAAGGTTCATGCAGCCTTTTTTTTCCCTTTCCTGCACTGAGTGTCTGTGCCTGACCAGGGCTGAAGTCTAGAGAAAGGGAGATTCTATGTGTTCATCATCATGGTATTAGATGATATATCACCTTTGGCCCAGACACATAGTTTAACTCCCCAAATGAATGTTGAGCCTCAGAACTCCAATTAATCTTGTTAGTCTTGGAAACTTGAACTACCTTGGATATTGAACAACTTGGAAAAATGAACTATGGTGGAAATTGAAATTAAAGACAATCCTTGGAGCTGGAGGATGTAGCTTGGTTGTTAGAGGGCTTGCTTTGCATGCAGGAAGCCCTGGGGTTAAGTCCCCAGAACCACATAAACTAATATTCATGGTAGTTACTATCTATAATCACAGCATTATGGATGTGGAGGCAGAAGAATCCAGGTCATCCTTGGCTACATATGCATTGAGGCCAACTTAGAGTACATAAGACCTTGTGACCCAAAATGAAAACAGTATCTGGAAATTGGACTTTCCTTGTATGTTCGTGTGTTCATTGAGGGTGTATTCATGTTCATGTGTGCACATGGGATAAAAGTGCATGTGTGTAGAAAGGCCAGAGGCTGAGGTTGGGATGTCCTCCTCAATCACTTCTTCACCTTATTATTGTTTTGAGAATTTCACACATGCATATAATACATTCTATGAACCCACTCCTTATTCCCTCCCCTCCAGCTGTACCCCAAATTTATGTGCATGGGTATAAGACCTTCTGCGGGAACACAGGCAGCCTCTTGGGGCTGCATCCCTGGAGAAAACAGACTTTCCCTCCCCTATAAGCCCTTAATTGTCAATAGCTCCTCAGCTTTGGGTGGGATTTTGAAGAGTCTGTCCTCCATCCATGCTGGGATTTTGGCTGCTTTGATCTGGTGTAGGTCTTTCTGAGACAGGGTCTTCCACTGAACCATAATCTTATCATTCATCTAGACTGACTGGGCAAAAGCCTTGAAGAGCCTTCTGCTTCCACCTCACCTGCACTGGGATTATAGGCACATGCTGTTGAACATAGCTACTACCTGATTATTGTGGATTTGAACGCTGATCCTCATGTTAACATTGTTGGCATTTCATTGACTGAAACACCTCCCCAACCACTTTTTTAAAAACCTTTTTGGGACAGGATTTAAGTAGTCCAGCCTGGTTTTGAACTTCCTTTGTGTCTAAGGCTGGCTTTGAACTCTTGATCCTCTTATGTCCATCTCACAGTTGCTGATATTCCTGATGTAGCCACCACTCCTGGCTCTAAAAGTTGGACCTTCAAACAAATGAAGAAAATGAAACATATATGGATATCACGTGGCCTAAGAGGGAAAGCGAGCATATCTGTGACTGTTTTTGTGGATACGAGTGTATCACATGTATGGGAATGTATGCATGGATATGTTGTAGAAAGTTGGAAGGCAGCCAACACTGAGCTGAAAGAAATTCTGTTCTGAGAGGACTGTAGAACTGTGTAGGAAGTCACTGTTTGAATGGTTTTTGTTTGATTTAAAATGATATGTGGAATCTTGTGTTTGTTATAAGATACAAGCCTTAGAAGGACTTACTATTGATAAGATACAAGCTTTAGAAAGATCTACTAATGAAAATAAAAAAAAATACTCAGACACAGACAAAGGAATTTAGAGCAGAACCAACCACACCATTGCATTGCAGCCTAAGGTTATTAGAAAACCAACTTTAATTTATCCAGTTACCATACAAGAAAGACCACCAATTCAGGATTTCAATGGGCAGCTGCTTTGAGTTCTGAAAAAGCTGATTCTGTAATCACAAGTTAGAAGTCATGGCCATTTTGGGACTACCTGTATACATTAAGACTGTTAATGCTCCAGCATATGTCTCTAGTAAAATGCAACAGGTTTTTTTTTGTTTGTTTTGCCTATTACAACATAAGCATATCACAGCTATACCACACAATCCTACAGGACAAACAGTTGTAGAAAGATCTAGTTGCACTTTAAAAAATATACTTAATAAACAGAGATAGATTACACAATGATTTATTAACTTTAATTTTTAAATGCTAATGAGAAAGGAAGAACAGCTGCAGAGAGACATTGGATAGTAGAAAAAAACTACTGAAATAAATCAGTCTGTATACTTTAAGGCTGTATTGACCTCAGAATGGAAACCAGGATATGTGTTACAATGGGGAAAAGGTTTTTATTTTGTTTGCACAGGAGAAGAAAAACTATGGATATCATCAAAATTGATAAAGATTAGACCTCTTGATTAGAAAAGGTGATAGCTAATCAAACAGCATGCAGTTCAATTTGCCAAAAAGGGAGACTCCCCAAAGTTAAGGTTGGGGCAGGGTTTTTGTCTTTTTAGAAGACCCAGCTAAGGAATCTAAAAACCACAGGACAAATGAGACATCTGAAGAACAAGGACAAATCATCTATAGAAAATGCCCCCAAGAAAAAGGTAAATTGATCTAATGGTATATAGTACACTTACAATAAGATACAATCTTATAAATCTTCCCAAATGTTTGTCTCTACTGTCTTCTACAAACATATAAGGAAACTGGTCTTTTTGCAGTTCCAGTTCAACTAAAAATTAAAGTTGGCTTTGAAGTTGGAATGTGGCTCTCTTCTTCTCTAAACCCAAGCATATTTGTTAAAGGAAAATTGAAAATCTCTGTCTCATGTCAGAAAAGCCACCCGGTATGGGACAGATGATAAACCAAACTTAGGACTATTCTATTGCCACTAATCTTATAATCCTTTTGTTTTATTTTGAGATTAATATATGTAAATATGTATATATTTAAACCTTCTGTTGTGATATTAATGGTCATATAGAGCAGTAATTCTAGAAATAAGCTTCATCTAGCTTCCTGTTTGTGATCTCAGGCTTGAGCCTGAAGCAGGTAAGTAGGAAATAAGTTTGTGTACCCCAGATGTATTTAATAGATTGTGGTCCTTTAACTTCTCTGATAATCTGCTTTATATGACATTTAAATTGTTTAAGTTTCCTGCAGTGAACAAGGACCATTCCTAACAGTGAATCTCTGAAAGGATGTTGGAACAATAAATCCACTTGGACTGTGGTAATGCCACAGTTGACAAACACCTCCCAAAGATGAGCTTTGGACTACAAACTGCTCAGGACAACTTCAAAGCAGTTAGCTGAGATGGTCCAGCCTTGTAGACTACTCTAGTCAGGACTTCAGATAAGCCTTCCACTCTCCCCATCACATCGAAGCTGGACAACAGCTATCTCTCCCAGAACTTGATCTTTATCTCAATTTTTTCAGGGTCTCTGAAAGATGTTGTTGCCCCCCCCCCACAGTAGGAAGTAATTTTAAGAATATGACACCTACATTCCCAAGAGGTAGGATGCGTGGCTTTTGGTCATTCAATGGATGTTTGCCATTATTTAAGGGGATTAGTCACAAGTCGTTATTGGTCATTGTCACAGGAAATTAGATTTAGGGATCTTGTTCTGAAAAGAAAAAGGGGGATATAGAAATTATAGGATAAAAGGGTAGATTATTGAATCTACTTTCAAACTGAAAAAGCAACTACTAGTCTTTTTTTTTTTTTTTTTTTTTTTGGCTTTTTGAGACAGGGTTTCTCTGTATAGCTTTGTATCTTTCCTGGATACAAAGCTTTTCCTCACTCTGAAGCCCAGGCTGGCCTAGAACTCACAGAGATCTGCCTGCCTCTGCCTCCTGAATGCTGGGATTAAAGGTGTGCACCACCACCGCCTAGCTGCAACTACTAGTCTTAAATGTTTTATACTGGTATAAATTTTTGTATATTGATACAAATTTAAAGTTATTTTTGTAATACTGTATGTTTCTACTTTTGTTTAAGATATTTTTGTATATTGATACAAATTTAAGGTTATTTTTGATATACTGTGTTATATGTTTCTATTCCTGTTTAAGTTATTGTACCTATGCAGCTCATTAAAAAATATAATGTAAAGTCCTTGAAAGCTATTTAGGATAATAAATAAATACAGATTAGTAGTCATCTGTAACAATCAAACTTTTAGTCATTTTAGGTATGTTTTCAAGGTCAAACAGAGACCTATTTTAAATAGATAGATGGTCTTCAAACATTTCAGAGACCCACAGAATATGGCATTTTAATGTTTTAGTAACATAAAGCTTTTCATGACTGTGAGACACACCTGCTTCTGGCAGCACCAATTTACTCCAAAAGAGGGTGACAGGCATCGAAGAACCTCCACATGGAGTTTGCTTTCATTTGTGGCAAAGTTAGCCGCTGGGCGAAGAAACTTCCCTTGCCTCGACTGCTGACAGTATGAGGTCCAAATTGAAGAAGCTGGACACAAAAGAAGGCAACTGCTGAACTTTGCCAAGACAAGGTAGAACAGTCTTTCAAAATTCCTGCTTCACAGAAAAGTCTGTCAGATATTTTAGGCCTGTAGACTTGAAGATGGATCCCCCAACGCTGCAGAGGAACCCTGGGGTGACTGTCCAGGCCGCCAGATGTCTCTGTTGTTTTTTACTTTTGGCAGTTGTTTGCTCTGCATATTCTGTTTACTCAAGTATTATTATATCCTTCTCGGGTCTCTGATGGGGTTGAAAACTAGATAGCTATAGTTACAGTTTTCCTTAGATATGATAGAAAGTAATTAGGTGCAAAACGTTGGACTAACCAACATAAGATAGATAATAGAGTATTTTCTCTGAATTTGCCAAATACTAATGAACTGGACATTGTGAATATATTTCTTACTTGATAATTATTCTTATTGTATATAGTTTTACTATGCTAACATAGTTAAAAACCTATCCTTTTTATTTAGACAAAAGGGGGAAATGTTGTGGGAGAACTGTTCATACAGCCGTTCCACTGTGCCAACAAAGGACAGAGTCAGCAGTTGGCTGACCAGGATTGGCCACAGAGTTCTTGGAGGACTGAGGAGATCTGATAGAGAAAACAGGAAGAGAAAAGAGGGAGCTCCTGGGGAGGGGGATTTGAGGGGGGGTGGCTTACGATTTGGGGAAATGTAGAGAGAGGGCCAGCCAATCAACTCTCTCCTGTCCTTGGATTTATCAGGCCTTTATCTCCATTTCTGACTTCTGAGTTTTTATTATACTGGAACAATTTCCATGTTTGTTACACTTCTTCCTCGACAGTCAACTTACCAGTGCCTTCCCAGGGCTCCCATAGCACTCTCCCTATTGTTGTGGGTGCTAGTCTCTGCCAGAACTCATTCTGGGCTCCTGCTGGGGGAATGTGTTTATCTCCTAGACTGGAACTGCAGGTAGGATTCATTTCAGCACATCAGGAACTTAATAAGCAGGGGTTAAGAGAATCAATGAATATACACTGTTCACTATAGACCAGCTCTGTCTAATCATGGGAAATATGAGCCACTAAATTGTCTGGTAGCTGCATTCAAAAGAGTGAAAAGCAACGAGTAGAATTGTTTCTTTTTTAACCCAATCTGTTAATGATTATTTTAACAAATGATCACACAAATAAGTATTGATATGGTTTACACTGTCTTTCATATTGTGTCTTCAGAATTTCACCATGTGTTTTTTATTGAACAGCACATCTCAAAGCAGACTAGCCACATTTCAAGTGATCAGTAGCCATATTGGGCAGTGTATTCTAGGATAAGGGATGTGGTTGAGGTACACGCAAACACCTTTGTCTATGAAATCAGTCACTGAGGGCATACATAGTTCATACTTGGTGATTACATGGCACCTCAGTGGTCCTCACCTAGGAGAGATTGGTGTGTGATCTGTGAACAGCCAACAAAGAGCAATGGAACTGTGGACAGCTAACAAGCTTCTCAAACAGACCTGTGGGGCTGAGATACACAAATAAGCTGCCTCCCTAGGGAACATAAAAGGCATTAGGTAAGAGCTACATTCTTTGGTCCGCAAAGCCACACCTTCCAATGCCATCATCTCTGAGGCTCTACTCACCCAAAGAGAAAGCCACAGTAATGTAAATACAATCATTTGCAGATGCCAGGGTAGAGGTAGCTCCAGGTATCCACACCCTCTAGGGATACCATTCCATCTGAGGGAGGAGATAAAAAGAAATTTCTTAATCAGGAAACCATTCCAAGATCTAAGCTGTTTATCTTGTTCAAACCTGTTGGCTCCATCTAACTCGGACTGAAGTGGGTGTTTGCTGGGCCCAACCTTTACTCTGTTGGGGTCAAAACCAAGAAAAAAAAAAATTCTCCATCTCTCAGTCCCAAATTACGGTGACTTCAACTGGGAAACTTAGTGCCAGCTGGCACAGAACATAAGGTGGAACTGTGAGTCAACTTGGCACTCCTAGCCTGGCACCCTCTTGGTGGGCAGTATCCCAAAGCTGCCTGCCATGCCCCTTCTCCTCTGTAATAACAGGCCCTCCTTGCAATGAAAACAAGTCAGGGACCCAAATTAGCATCAGAACCAAATGGTCTCCTGGGAAACTAATGACAATTATTCCAGGTTTAAAACATTTTCTTTGCAACCTAGACAGAGAAGCCAGGTCTTTCACGAGGACAAAAGCCTTGTGCCAAAGAACTCCATCTCCTATAAAGAAATGTCACTGACCAAAGATTATGAAATAGCTGAAAGATTCTATTTGGGGCTTTCGGGGCATACTCTATGTATTTGCTTATTCTTTACTCCCATATAATCTTTCCCCATTCATTCATCGCTGGATTTTTTTTCTTTCAACAGAAGTGAAACATTTCTCATTAGTTTCTTTTTGTAATAGTCCTTCTTGCAAAAAGTTGGAGTCCTTAGAATGCAAGCGACTTGAAGATAGGTCAGGGAGCCTTTCCCTTATCAGGTGGAGAAGATTCAGGCCAGCATACTTCCACCATCAAATCCTCCCACCTGGAAATCATCTGAAAAATAATCAGCTTGCATTGTGATGGTAATAGTGTACAATTGTAGAGTGGCTCATAGTTTACAAAATGCCTTCTCGTTTCCACAATTCAACTTTGCAACAGTTGGAGTAGGAGCAGTAGGTCTTGTCTTTATTCAATATTTCTCCACACAACTGGTACTCCGTTGAGAAATGTATTTGGAAACCATCACTAAGACACAGCACCTTCTGGAAGAAGCTGAGTCCTCAGGGACAAATAGGAAACCATGAAAACTCACAGAAACTTTCCGATAGAAGTACCAGCATGCTGTAGGAGCATGGAAGAGGGACCTTCAATGCAGCATTTTAGGTATTGAGTAATTCCTTAGTCTGAAGAAGTTAAGCTCCTTGGTGACAGAATTCCTGGTATCCTACTAAGTTAGTAAAAACTTATAGGTAGAGAGGCCTCAAGTGGCTCTAGGTCACACTGACTGACTGTGTCTTATCTGAAGGATATAATTATGATGTATTTAAAATAGATGCTAATTGTTTACATTACATTACATACAGCATGACTCTAAAGGATGTGAATGGTGATGACTGTAGGTATATCTCTAACAGGCCTATTTTCTTCATGAAATATTGGGATCCCTATGCTTTCCAAATGAGTATTAGACTCCCAATAGAACTACTTCTAAATGTAAACATGACTTAAAACATCTTAATAATTTCCTTTTCTTTTTTTTTTTTGATATTTTTCAGAATATATAGGAAGTCTTCCCTGCTCCCCCCACCTCCCCACACACACTTGTTTTATAATCATAAAAGAGTGTATACTCAAGGCAACAACAGAATATCCAAGAGGAGTCCCAGTGGGGACCCAGCATCAAAGGTGTAGCAGAAGCCAGGGGCCTCAAACCAGAACAATGACTCACTGCAATGAACCCTTGCAAGTAAACGTGTGTGAACTAAAGGGTAGACTGTGGGACTCACTGTGTCACACTACAGCTGCCACGTGGAGACTTTTTTTTTGTATGTTAGTCTGTTTGGAGGTTTTGGTTTTTAGTTTTTTGTTTTTCTTTTAAATTTTATTTTATTTTTTGGGGTGGGGGAGGTTGCAAGGGCAGAGGGCAGATATGAAGGGACAGGGAGATGAATAGGATCAGGATTCATGATGTGAAATCCACTAAGAATCAGTTTAAGAAAAATCTAAAAAAGGGTGCATGTACTAATTCTTTATTGTTATATGACTATACAGCTTTATAAGTTTTAGATATTTTATTCCAAGGTTTGAAGTTGCTTTACACGTCATCTTTAGAAAGGAGCAGGACCACATTGTAAATAGCACACAGAGGGCCCAGGAAGGTGGTCCAACTAGAAAAGTGCTTGCCACTCAAGCTTGAGGGCCTGAGTTTGGATCCCTAGCACCCAGGTATGTCAAGTCACTCCTGCAATTCCAGTACCAAGAGACAGAACTTTTTTGGCTGCTTGGAATACCTTCCTATGTATGTAAAAACAGCATCCTTTAAAATGACATCATGGGCATGCAATATATGGATGTGCTATAAGTTATTTTTAAAAACCTGAATAATTCTGGGTTGTTTCTATAATTATCAGTCTTATGAACAATATGGTAATGTCTTTATTCTTAATAACATTGCTTTGAGTATTTCTAGAAATTTCTAGGAGTTGAAAGCAGATTCTTTGCAGATTCTCAGTGGTACCGAGGCTTCAACATTTAAAGACAATAACTAGGTTGTCTGAAAGTGCTTTGTCGAGACAATGAAATTTGCCGGTCAGTGATGGCAGAGGAAAGGTTTCTGAGTAGCTGCTGTGGAGCAGTCAAGTGCCGGATGCTTGAGTCACCCCATGACTCCTGGAAGTACAGAAGAGAGCTGGCACTGTTGTGCTCTTTATGACAAGCGTATTGAGACATGGGGAAGCCAAGGTCTTCTCCCAAAGGAACAGAGCTGGCAAATGGCAGAGCCAAACTGGGCCTTTCGAGTTCTTTACAGTTCAGTGGGCTTCTTAGTGAAATAAAGACACGTCTGTGATTTCTTGGCTAAAGTTCCAACTACTGAGCCAGGTCTGGTGGTACAAACTTTTCATCCCAGCTACTTGGGAGGCTGAGGCAGGAGAGTTACAAGTTCAAGGTCTGTCTGTGTGACAGAGTTCGTTCCTGCCTTGGCAACTTGGTGAGATCCTGTTTCAAAGGAGAGGGTAAAAAATGGAGCTGAGGATGTAGCCTAGTGAAGGTGGGGAAAGAGAGTCTGCCTGGCCTTTGAAAAGCCCAAGAATCAACCTCCAGTGCCCCTAAAAACAAACAAAAATTTTTCAACTATCTCTAAAGAAAATTTGAAAATGTTTTGATGAGTTTAAGAAATGCCAAAATAAATCTGTAATTTTCAAAACATATATCAAGGATAGAATTCATCTTAAATATATACACTTCACTGCTTGTATTTATTTATTTATTTATTTATTTATTTATTTATTTATTTATGTTTTTTTGAGACAGGGTTTCTCTGTGTAGCTTTGCGCCTTTCCTGGAACTTACTCTGTAGCCCAGGCTGGCCTCGAACTCACAGAGATCTGCCCGACTCTGCCTCAGGAGTACTGGGATTAAAGGCGTGCGCCAGCCTCACTTCACTGTTTGAAACGTCTCCTTGCTTTTGTCAACTTGTTCTTTTTATTCATACTGAATAACAATGCTCTCTTAAAATGGTGTGCCCCAAATACATACATTTGTTTATTCTGAAATTTTCTTTCTGCTTTGGGTTTACAGTAATTCTGTTAATTTCACAGTAAAGAAGCAAGCTTATTAGCAAATCAGTTTGGCTCCATGCATCATTGTACTTGCGCAGAACTCATTTCTCATCCAAGACACTCTTCCTTTCTTATCTTACTACTTAACTGACTCTTTCTTTTCAGTCTTTTTCTGAAAAAATCTATTTGTTGTAGAGTATATTTTCCCCAGGATTTCTCTCTGGGGAGCAGAATCCTCTAGAAATAAACTGTCTGTACAGATACCATGAGCTGAAATAGGGGGAAATTGAAAATGATTGTGCCTTGATCTTCTCAATTTTGACTGTGAAACACTTTCCCAGTGAGCTGTTTGACTAGTGTGGAGTGTGTTTGTCATTACAGTTTCTCTGTGGGTCTGTGGGTTCTCCTGGTGTTTTCCTAGGTGTTCCTACAGCACTGTCTGTATATCCTCATCCTGTCCCTTGTCTTTCTCACTAAACCAGTATCTAAGAGCAGACCATGCCACTATGTTACCTCCTGAGTTCAGAGCACAGCCTCCAGCCACATGGGAAGGGCTAGCCTCAGAAACATCACTTCCTCTATATTTCTTACTTGATGCACCTCTGCTAGAGAAAAAGTATTAAACAAACACCAGACCTCCCAAGGCAATCTGACTTAGGGATGAACGTGCAGCCATACCGTGAGAAATGAGTCTCAGGAGATTGTATGGAATGTTCCCCAGATCCAGGTTCACCTTTCCCAGTATTAACACAGGGCTCAACCATCTTTACATTTGTCCACAAAAGATTTATTTACACAGCAAGCTTTAATGAGCAGCCACGTCTTCCCTAGAGAGCTTGTAGGATGTCAGGGCGGGGCAGGCTGCCTACAAATCTGGTCAGACACCTGTTTCCCAGTGTGTGTCCCCCTGGATGTGCTTCCCTTCACATGTTTCCTCTCTCTAGCGGACCAAACACTCTCATCTTTCCCAAGCATTTTTCTCCAGACTTGCATCACCACACCTATCAGAGCTCACACTAGGCACATGCCTTTAGCGGTGGGTGGATATGTTAAAACAACATGCTTTTTCTATTACATCGTCATTTGCCGTTGTTAGTTCTTACGTTGGATTTTTTTTTTCCCCAAACATCTTCAAGCAATCTCATGTAAGCAGAAACCGTGCCTCTTCAAGGCATACCACTTTGAAAGTCACACTCTCCCTCTCCAGTCCACGGAGGAGCCAGTCATTTCCTGCTGGTGATGGCCATCTCCCGGGTCTGGGAAGGAGTCTCCTTTCTCTCTGGCTGTTGCTGTCATTCCTTGTTAGTGTGTTCTAGTTGGCTTCCCGTTGCTGTGATGAAGCACTGACCGAAAAACAACTGAGGGGAGGAAAGGGTTTATTTTAACTTTATACATCCAGGTAACAGTCAGTCACTGGGGAAAGTCAGAACGGAACGCAAGCAGAAACCATGGGGGAACGCCGCTTACCGGTGTGGCCGCTAGCCGTGGTCAGCTACCTTCCTTAGCCAGCCTAGGTCCCCCTGCGTGGGGAATGGTGCTGCCCACAGTGGATTGAACCCTCACACACAGGCCAGCAGTCAAAACAATCTGAAACAAACACGCCCACCGGCCCATCTCATTGAGGGAATTCAGCTGAGGTCCCCTTTTCACCAGGTGACTCTAGGTTGCATCAAGTTGACGATAAAAACCTGGCCAGGACACAGTGCTTCGTAAGGGGAACAGCTTTCTCATGCAGGGCAGGAGGCCGCCATTCCAGCAGTTACTAACCTGTACATGGTGTCTCCTTCCTGATCTCCAGGCAATCTCTCTTAGTAACCTCATAGTTACCAGACAACTGAAGATCTACTCATCTGTTACTCTGTGCCTTCACTAAAAACTTTTTACACATCACCTCACCTAACCTCTAAGACAATCCCATACTGTTATTATTGTTTCCATTTCACAGATTTAAAAATATTAGGTTAAGAGAAATTCAACTGTATATTTAACGGTACTTAATTAACGTAGAACTCAACCGCATCTCTGATCACAAAGCAAGGAAACCCCAGCCTTTCTCGTCTTGAACTTATTTTAATTGACACATAGAAATTGCATGTAGTAATGGTACACATGTTTTGAACTCTGTACGTATTGTGGGGTGGCTAAATCTGGAGGAATCAACATATGCACTACCCCACAGACTTTTTTGTGAAATGATCACTTAGAATCTAATCCCTTAGAGATTTCCAGGAATATTGCATATTGTTATTTTCCATGTTGTATATCAGATCTCTTGAAGTTATTTCTTTAGTCTAACTGAAGTTATATATATATATATATCCTTGCCCAACATCAAAGGGAGATGTCAAACAGATCAGATTTTAAGGCTTATTTTGGAAATCTGGAAGCAACAAAGTTCTATAGAAATAATGTGTACAGAAAGCGGATCCTAAGAGTTACAGACAATGTCTGATGGACTGATTGAGTCAAGTGGTTCTAGATCAAAGCCACACAGGAGGCTGGCATTACATGGCTGGATCCTTTCATTCCAGGAGTCTAAATCTGAGACTGTGAAACGTCTGGTCACCATTCTGAATTTCAATGTTTGTTTCATAACATAAGACTGGAAATATGAGATGATTTTTAAAAATCTATATTAGGTTATATGCAGATAGTTTATTTGGGAAATCCGATCAATAACCATAAGGGGGCAAGAGAGACAATGGGACAAAAAGAGAAACTGGATTCCAGTTCAGTGAGCACGAGAGACCCCCTAGGGAGCTTCGAACCTGGAATGCCCCTTCAGCACTATCCCAGAAATGAGATAGGAGGGTGAGCCCTTACTTCTGCATAGAGGGAGTGATCGCCGACTTGGGCTGCCATGGGAGGAGTGTGTGCCTGTGTCCAGCTGCTCTTCTGGGAGGAAGACAGTTTCTGAAGAGGATCTCAGCTATGGTTCTTCAGCAGGCCACCCTCCTGAGAGCTGAGAGAATGAATCCTGGGTCCTAAAGGAGATCTGGGCAATTCACAAGAGCATAATTAAACATCAATATGAATACCAAACAAATGAACCAGGGCCTGAAAGCAGCATTCAGTTAAGCCAGAGAACACAGTAGTGTGGAATTCAATGCAGCCATGGCCTCCATGGAAGTGTTTGGGAAGTTCTCAGAGACATAATTGTCTATGTATGATTACCTTCTGCCTCTGAAATTGCCAGGTCAGTGAGCAAAAGGAGGCTGATTTAAATCCTATCTATTCGAAGACCCTCAGAGCAGGGCCTCTTGGGGCCGATTCAAAAGGAGCATTCTTGCTACAGCCCCCATCACATTTCCATTTCTGCCTATTCCATGAGCAGGTGGCCACTACCTGTGGCTGATAATTACAGGCTTTATGTATGCTGACGATGAAAGGATCTTGTCTGTGGTCAGGGCTGACAGGGAAGTATGCGACATATGTTTGACCCCATAAAAGAAGGGAAATTCTCCTTTTGTTACGGGCCATAGGATTTTCAAGGCTACTATCCATGGAAAATGCTTGCCATGTTCAAGGGCTAAAGGCCACACACACAATCTTTTAAGAGCCTGTCAGCACAAAGTCCATTCAGTGAAAGCCTCGGCTGTCCCCTGCAATTGGCAGGTAGAGTCCTATTATGTGGCCCCTCTTTGTAAAAGGCAAAATTTCTATAGCGACCACCATGACAATGTTTAATAGTGTACCTTTAAATTTCACTAATGTTAATGATAAAGCCAACGCTGCGGTGCGTGAACTGTGTGGGTAAAAATAGAGATTTTGATCTTTGGGGAGACATTTTCTTTTGAGGACTGGAGTAAGGCATACATTCTGACAATGGCCAAGTGAATGACAGAAAAATCCTGGGCAGGAAGGGTCACAGAAAACGCCACTGGAGCTGCAAGAAGAATTGGAACAAAGAAGTGGCCTCGACTGGTGTGATTACGTCTTCCAGCTCACCTCGTGCCTTTTCACATCCACGGGTAACCACCCAACCAACGTTTGCTTAGTTATTAAAGGCATCGAATAACATTTTATCATTGTATTGGTATTACTAGACTATTTTATTTAAGAGTCGGATGCTAATTTGTGTCAACGTGGGAACATAGAGAGTGTGTATATAACGCTATAACTGCAATTTATTTTCCTCTTTCTGATTTCCAAAATGAATGCCTGAGAACATGTCCCCAAATCGCATCTTACTTGTACAACCATGTTGTACATCTCCCATGTTGGGAGATTTAAGACAAAATTGTGAAACTGTAGAATCAGAAGTTGTCTTGGGCTTCCTGTGGCAGCCCATCTTCTGCACCCGATCGAGGAAAGTCAAGTCAAATTGGCCATAATCCTGCATTCAGGACAACGAGCTAGTCCTTCCTGTTGGCCTTTTATCCACTGGCGAAAACATGCCTGCTTACTAATATCATGTGTGCATGTTGCTTGAATTCTTTTACTGGATAAAAGGGAAGGGAAGCCTAGAAGCTTTTTGACTAAACCAGGTTTGCTATCATTTCTTCTGTCCCAGGGAAAACTCAATTTGAGATAGTGTGGACCCCCACCTTGACTTGAACTTCAGACACAGGTGATGGGTTAACCTTGACCCTGAGAAGGCTTGTTGATACGTGATCATACAGCCTGGGAGTTGCAGCGTTTCCCACCCCTGTTCTCAGAGTCCTTGCAGACCTTTGAGAGTGATGAGACTTCGGACACTCCCACTTGATTCCAACATGCTTATGGATTCTAGTGTCTCCTTGGGTCCATATTAATCAAATAATGGCAGCTATTGACAACGTGACAACATTGATACCTACTTCTGCCAAGAGTATACCATGCTTCTTCATTATGCTCTGCTGAGGCTAATCTTACAGAGCTGGCTTTCCATAGTCCACTACCCTGCATCAGTGGAAAGGACCATCAGAGGGTGCTGAGGATGAAAGGCTCTTGTAGGACAAATCTCCCATCTTTTGGGTGGTTTTTTTTTTTTTTCATTTTTGAGATGGAGGCTTGTATTAACTTGTTATTGTATTAACTTGTTATTGTATTACTTCTAGGCTCAAGTGGTCCTCTCACCTCAGCTTTCCCAGGGGTGAGTAGTATAGGCACATACCCAGTTCCCATTTTGAAAATGTAGCATTCTGAGTGCCATTAAGACCTTCAAAATAAACACCAAACTTAAGAGCACAATTCCAAAAGCAAAGCACTTGCCTAGCATGTGTGAGACCCTGGTCTTAGTCCACACCACCACACACAAAACAAAATCCAGTTTAGAAAATGCATAAGGACATGAGGACTGGGTGTAGCTTCTACCTCTGTCCTTGTTATCAAGGGTTTTGCCATGTTTGGTTTTATATTCCCTTTCCTTCCTGTTTGCTTCAGGGTTTCTGAAAAGACCTGAAGGTATATGGAAAATGGGTCCCTGAGAGGTCCTTGTGATTTGCAGCTATAAACTCTAGCCTGGACTCTTGCATACATACCCAATCAGGTATAGAGATGGGACGTTGGTGTTTGGGATTTACACTAGTTCTTAGCAGGGCTGGAGCAAAAAAGGACTAATGTGAGATGACTTTAAACACTGACATGTACTGTCTCACACTTCTGGGGATTAGAAATCTAAGATCAAGGTGTTCACAAGGTTGGTTCCTTCTGAGTGCAGCAAGGGAGAAATGGTTGCTTGCCTCTCTCCTAACTTCTGGAGTTGGCTGGCAGTCTTTGGCACCCTTGACCTGTAGGTGCATCATTCCGATCTCTACATTGATCTTCACATGCATTCTCCTTGTGCGAGTGTCTGTCTCTGTGTTCAAATTTCCCTTATCTTAAAGACAGAGTCGTATTTGACTGGCCTTCCCTTGTTTATACTTGAGCATACGCTAAAACTTTATTTCCAAATTAGGTCACATTCGTCGGTATTGAGGTTAGAGCTTCAACATCTTTCTGAAGGAACTCTTTTTACCCATATTGGGGCTTCACTTGTGAGTCCAACGAAAACCAGTAAGGGTTTTTGGACTGGCAGTAAAAGCCTTGATCTCTGCCCCACCTTCCTCTCCCACCAGGCATTTCCTCTTTTTCTAGACCTGTCCAGCTATCTGAGGGAACAGTTTACTTTGGAGTTAGGATCAGGAACCTAAGGCCTTAGGTAGAGGGAAGCATTCAATGCTGAGACTTAGGGCCATTTGCCAGGTTCTGTGTCTGTCCGGATTCTCCCAGTGTTAAGTGTTTTCCTGGGATTCTGACTCCTGGTGGAGTAGAGGAATGACTTTGGTTTTGCTACTTTACATCTAAATTTACACAAGAGACAGTATGACACAGAGTTAGTACCGAGGCTCTGTAGCTGGACTCTCGGGTCTCAAACTTCCTGGCTATGTGGCCGTGGCAACATAAGCTTTGTCCTATTTCTTCCTCTGCAAGTTTGTTACCTCAAATGCTCACAACAATAAAAATGAAAAATAACTAATGCAAAGCCGCTAAAATAGTGCCTGGGGTGCAGTAAACGTTCACTGAAGGTAGCTGACATTATTAGGTGATATTAGGGCCACCACCCTCAATTCAATGACCTAGAACTGGATCCTTGGAGAAACAGGTAGGGAAAAAGTGATAGAAGACATCAAGGTAGAGAGGAGTCCCCAAGTACTGGCGATGAAGGACACAAGTCACTGTGGGATAGATATCTACAGAAAGGATGAAAGGAAGCCAGATGTCAGGGCTCAGCAAGAAAGAAATAGATGGAGAATAACAGGGGTCCCAGCCCAGAGGCAGTGGACTCAGAGGTAGCCAAGCCAACAACCCAGGAAGACCATTCAGGACTCCTTGCATGCTTCCTCTCTGGAAACACTATGACCACAATCTTATTCTGAGCAACCTTGGGTCTCAGCAGTCATACAAGGAGGAAGACCAGTAGTGTGTGTGTGTGTGTGTGTGTGTGTGTGTGTGTGTGTGTGTGTGTGTGTGTTCTGTGTATTGTGGCATATTCAGAAGCCCAGGAAATTCTTTACCCCATTGTCCTTTTACCTGAAGTACTATCCTATATTCTGTCTATAGGGAAGTCCTCAACCTCTGAGCTTTCTCTCCACTCAAGCCAAGCCTGTGACTTTCATCAAGGACAGCTGCCAGCCTGGCAGCGGCTGCCAACGTAGATATTCTGCTTGCAAAACTCTCTGTTTGGTCGTAACTGTTTGGCTATTGCCCCAGGGCAAAGGAACAGCTCAACAAATGAGTTTAAACTATTCACTTTTCAAATATTAGGTTAAGGCTATCTAAAGTTTGATCAAGATACAGCAGATAAGGAAATCACGGCCCCTCCTAAAAATTTAGGTTATGACTCAAGTGCCCTTTTAAGAAGCATTTCAGAATGTTGACTGTACGCATTATCCCAATGCCAAGCAACCACAGCATAGCTCCATCTCGTCAGTCTCTTATGACAAGAGATGCATGCTGGTGAAACATTTGGTCACTGAAGAAATCACTCACCCTTCACTGATCCTGCCATTCCCTTGAGGGCCGCCCTATCTAGCTCTTTCCGAGGTACCACCCCAGCTCACCCTTTCCTTCTGCTCCACGTGTTGAGAAGCTAGTCCGTGCTTGCTGTTCCTGTTGCCTTGGTACTTACAGTGGTCAAAGGTTAGAGAAGCCTTAACTCCTTGTGTCCTCACTAGTCAGTTAGCACTCCTTTGGCAAGGTTGTCATTGCCTGTGGCATCTCCAAATTTACCAGCTGCGTTCAATATTTAGTCTTCCCAATTTCTTTTCTTTCTTTCTTTCTTTTTTTTTTTTTCCTTTTTTCAAGACAGGGTTTCTCTGTGTAGCTTTTGGAGCCTATCCTGGATCTCGATCTGTAGACCAGGCTGGCCTGGAACTCACAGAGATCCACCTGGCTCTGCCTCCTGAGTGCTGGGGTTAAAGGCGTGTGCCGCCGCCGCCGCCGCTGCCACCACCACCACCCAGCTTCCAATTGCTTTGTAGCATTGAATGCCAACAAAACTCTCTTCTTCCTAAGGCCCCAAACCACTGTGGCCTGCCTGTGTTCTGATAGCTCTTCCACTGGGTCCTGATTTGGCTATTTTTCCCTTTTCTTACTAAGTTCCTACTGAATAACTATGTCCTCATGTTCCTCTTGCTGCTGCCTTGGCCACTTTCTTCCTTTCCTCCTCCTCCTCCTCCTCTTCTTCCTCCTTCTGCCCCTTTTCTCCTTCTCCCTCCCCCCCCTCTATCTATCTCTCTATCTCTTTCTTCTATCTCTCTATCTCTCTCTCCATTGAACAGCAAAATCGGGCCCTCAGACCTGCAGCTGTTGAAAACACAGGTTATCCAAGACCAGGTATATTTAGCTATGAGACTTGGCAGAATCTTCTATCAGGAAAGGAGAGTGGATGTCGATTCAAACCCCCAAACAAAAGAGGCCAGCATTGGTGCAGCACCAGGACGTGGTGGATGCAGCAGAGGTTGGGCCCCAGTGCTTTTGACAGCGAGATAAAGAAGGAATCTGGTAAAGTCAGTGTGCCAGTTTGTTTGAAGCTCTTTTCTGTTGGTGGTACATAGGAGCCTTTACAGTGGGTCCTAGTCTTAGCAAAGGAATTAGCTACTTCTTACTTACTTTTGCATCAGGTTCTTATACTGGATATAATATATTGCATATTTACTGAATTGTATCTACTGCTACCTGGACAGTGAAGACTTGTAGCTCCTTCATGATTATACTTCCAATATCTACTTAAGTGCTTGGCTCATAGAAGGAGCCAAATAAATATTCACTGAAAGAGAAGTGAATATGATTTTAAATTTTAGAAATCAAGTAAGTGGAAAGTATGGTATGGAGCTCAGTGATAGGGCAAGATATGTAAGCCCTAGGTTCAATTCCCCATACCGACAAAAACTTGTTCTGTCTTTGGCTATGTCTTTGCCACATGTGGTATGCACACCTGTGATCCTAGTACTCAGGAGCCAGAAGAAGGAGGATCATTGCAAGTTCAACTCCACTGTGGTCTACATAGTGAGTTCCACGCCTACCCAAATTACATAGCAAGATCTTGTCTCAAAAACAACAAAGAAATTATATATAAACCAAAATGAAATCTCTACAGAGTACATACCACACAACCATATGCTGTTGTTAAGAGTGTTAGAATTCACTCTGAATTCCCTGTCAGTCAATGCAAAAAAAAAAAATCAGCACTAAAATTTATAAAATCTGGACAGTTTAGAAATAAAGGTCCAGCCAGGCTGTGGTGGTGCACGCCTTTAACCCCAGCACTCGGGAGGCAGAGCCAGGCAGATCTCTGTGAGTTCGAGGCCAGCCTGGGCTACAGAATGAGTCCCAGGAAAGGCACAAAGCTACACAGAGAAACTCTGTCTTGAAAAACCAAATATATATATATGAAATAAAGATCCAGATGAAATACAACTGTCACTGTTGTTGACTTAAATGTCTTCATGAATAGTCATGGAAAGTTATTGACTGGGCCATAGACAATGTCTACCAGGGCATCTGTGCAACTGTATATAGTAATAAATGTTATTGTGGACTTGAATTCAATACGTGGCCAAGAATGGCCTTGAACTGTTTTCTTACTTCTGCCCCTCAAATGCTGGGATTACAGGTATGAGCCACACCCATTCTGATAGCACTATCTTTGACAAATCTGTCAATGGATGCTAGCTAGTTGTACTCTATGAACTAAAAGTAATTCTCTGATAGGAAAACCAAAGCAGTCTCATCAAGTCCCTAGAATCCTAAAGACATGGCTTATTTAAAATATGACATTTAGAATATTTAGAACAAGATAAGATGTGTCCTAAGACACATGAATTTCCCTTATAATGTGATCTAAACGAAGAGTTTCTGGACAAGTACATTTGAGAAATAGCTACTAAGAACCAGGATCCAAAGCCCCTGGCTGGGAAGGCCACGAGCCCTAGGGGCTAAACAGCTCTAGTTGCTTCCAACATGGACATATGGTCAAAGTTCCTTCTACATATTTGTTTACCTCCACAGAGTAGTATAACCCCCAACTTTGGCTAGAGAAGCCTCTTTCTACAACAGCCATCAGCTAGGCAGAGGTTCACAGTCAGTCCAAGTGCTGAGAATAAGTGACGATCGAGTGCTCAGTCCCAAATAAGATATAAAAGTCCTACCACTGACCACCTCCCAACCCCAGTGGGACATTGTGGACTGGGGAGAATGTAAGAGTTGGAGGATGACCGGGCGGTGGTGGCGCACGCCTTTAATCCCAGCACTTGGGAGGCAGAGCCAGGTGGATCTCTATGAGTTCGAGGCCGGCCTGGACTACCAAGTGAGTCCCAGGAAAGGCGCAAAGCTACACAGAGAAACCCTGTCTCGAAAAACCAAAAAAAAAAAAAAAAAAAAAAAAAAGAGTTGGAGGATGGAGATGAATGTTGGGAAATGTTGTCTTCTGAACATGATGTGGCTGTGGTGACTGCATAAGACCTGCACAGAGATCAAGCCAGCAAGGTCAGTCAGCATTCCCACATACAGCACCGACTGGACTCTGAGGAGGCTACACAAAAAAAAGGAAAAGACATGAATCAGGGAGGGGGACTTGTTGGGGGTGTTTGGGGAGAGAAGAACAAGGGGGTGGCTGTGGATGTGATCAAGATACACTGTTTACATGTATGAAATTGTCAAGGAATAAATAGAAACTCTATTCCTTAAAAAAAATAAAGAAGGGCATTGGAGAAATGGTTCAGCAGTTAAAAGCACTTGCTAGTTCTATGGAGGACCCGGTTCAGTTCCCAGCACCCACATGGTGGCTCACGACCATCTATAAAAACAGTTCCAGGGGACTCAACACCTCCTTGGCCTCTGTGGGCAGCAGACACATACAGATATGCAGTCAGAACATTCATATAAATAAAATAATTTTTAACTTGAAAAAGAAGTGGGATGAAGCAATGAAATCATGGGTGCTCCCCTCGTGAAAAGACGAATGCTGTCTTTCAGGAGGACACCCAGTTTTGTGAGACGGCTGGACTAAACCGAACGAGAGCAGATTGTTCTGAAAGTCACCCGACTCTCACCTAGGTCTCTTGCTTCCTCTCTGCTCTGCTGTGGGCGGGTCGTCTCCCGCCATCGGTGTCATCTACTACAAGGCTCTCACCAGAAGCCAGCGTGGGCGCTGTGCCTTTGGACCCTCAGGGTCACAAGACAAATAAATCTTTGTTTTCTTGTCACACGTTCTGCAAGAGCAACACAAAGCCAGCTGGGTACACTGGCTCCCCTAGAAGTGGGCGGAATTATGGCTGTTAGTAAAATGACATCTACTGACTCTCTTAACCAAGGATTCCTCTGTAGGTTAATATGCCACTACTTCCGGCTGTTCAGTTTTCTCCTCTAAAACTTAATTATTAGATAATAAAGAAAAAAAAATCAAACCATACATTGCCCTCTTGCTGAATCAGCAAGGCGACCTTCATACCAATAATGGGACAATAGAACTTTCATGACAAGGGAAAAAAGAAATGAAGCACGTGTCCTACTACAGTACTGATTTTTAGCCACGTGGGAACCTTGTTCTGCAGGGTGTCAGAAAAAAATGAGCTATGTGAGAAAATGACAAGAAAACAATAACCAGAGACAATCCAAAACTTCTGAGCAAAATGGGATGGAGCTTTTGTTCTGGTTGGGTTTCTGCTACTGCGATCAAGGCACTGACCAAAAGCAACCTGGAGACAAAGTGTTCGTTTGGCTTACAGGTCACAGTCCATCATCAGGGAAACCATGGCAGGAGCTTAAGGCAGGAACTGAACCAGAGACATTGAGGAATCCAGATTGCTGGCTTGCTCCAAGGCTCACATTTAGCTACCTTTCTTATGTAGTCCAGGACTATCTGCCTAGGGATGGTGTTGCCCTCAAGGGCAGAACCCTCTTACATTAATTATCAATCAAGAAAATGCATTACAGGAATGCCCATGGACTAATCCAGTGGATGCGGTTTCCCTGTGGAGGGCCCCTCCTCCCAGGTGTTCCAGGTTGACAACTGAAGCTAACTAAAACTTAACCTGGGGCTGGAGAGATGGCTTAGCTGTTAAAGGCTACACTCACAACCAAAAATATAAGAAAAACTTTTCTGTTGCTGAACACCTTGAAATCTCTAAAACACTCTCTACTTTGACTTGGTGTGTCTTTAGGATTAACAAAGACAAAGCATTGTGGGCTGGGGAGGTGACTCTGTTGGTAAAGTGCATGCCATGCAAAGTGGCATTCACTTGTAATCTCTTCTGCCCCTGGAGAAGCAGAGACAGGCATATCTCTGAGACTCACTGGCCAGCCATTCTATCCTAGTCGGCAAGACCAGGGCCAACGCGAGAAACCCTGTCTCAAGAAAATAAAGTGGATATCACCTAAGCAACAACACTTGAGGAGGACCTCTGACCTCCACACATACACACACACACACACACACACACACACACACACACACACACACACACACACACACGCTTGCATATACAAGTGAATAGGTAGATAGAGCCAAACTAAAATTAAAAGATAAAGCATCGCATAAAAGCATCAGAGAAGTGAGCTTAAAGCATTTTACATTTCATCTTGGAGTTCATTATATTTTTGGCAGCAAATTTATCTTGCTAATTATGTTTTACTTACGTTGAAATTAATCTTAATTGGTGTTTCCTGTGAACACACTGAGTAGGAAGCGGGGAAAACCCGCCTGAGATTAAAAATTGACCTTGGATCATCCAAAATTCTCCGTGCATGCCCATGATGTCACCTGTCCCTGATACTCGAAGGTCCCAATTAAGATCTCTTCTCAGACCTCTCTATGGAACTATTCAGTGCCTCCCAACCCACCCTTGGAAACCTCACCTACACGCTGATGTGCTGGGTATGAACTCACCAGCTTTTCAGCCATTTTCCCCCTGCTCCTTCTCACCGAGTTCCTAGCCTCAGTAATTAGATCTTCTTCCCAGACAACTGCCCAGGCCAAAAAAATCTAGAAGTCATTATAGATCAGTGGTTCTGAACCTTCCTAATGCTGTGGGCCTTTCATACAGTTCTTCGTGTTGTGATGAGCCCCAACCATAAAATTGTTTCATTGCTACTTCGAAGCTGTAATTTTGTGACTGTTATGAATCATAATGTAAATATCTGATATGCAGGACATCTGCTAAGGGACCCTGGTGAAAGGGTTGTTTGACCCCATCCCCCAAAGGGATTGTGCCACACATGTTGAGAACCACTGCTCTAGACTCTCTATTTTTACCACCTTTCTTGAGACTAAAATCAAAATTCTTTGGGATGACATTGAAGGGCTTCCAATTCAGTCTGTTTTTTCCCAGAGAAAGCCCCTTGGGCAGTGAGGCTGCATTTCTTGCCCTTGTAGGACTGATCTTTTTATTTCTTATCTCACCCACTAAGTGCTGATAAAACGAAAAAAAAAATCTGTTCATCATGATAACCAGAAAATGTACAAGATCCTCGAAGATCCTTCGATCACCTCACGATGGACGGACCTGGATATGGTGGCGCAGACACCTCCCCCTCCCCCTTCTCTCTGAAGCGCGTTTTCTTTTTTATAGACTTTATCAGAAGATGTCACTGCTAAAGGACAATAGGAGGGAGGGGCAGGTCTTGATTCAGAGTCTCTGCAGGTCATGAGAGATGGGGAGGTCAGCAGAGTCACACAGGTAACATGGTGTGGACTCCTTCTGCCACAGTCCACCTAGTCCAAGGCAACACTGAGAGGCAGCCTTGCTTTCCCCGAGGCACAGAGAGAAAGGTCTGGGGACTGAGTAGCTGAACAACAGAGAGTGACTTCACGGGTGGGGTTAGATGTCACCTCATCTGCCTCCAAAGAGTCTGCCACGCCCAATGCACAGGCTCCCTTTTTTGTCCCATCCTGATTCTACTGATCCCAGACCCTGTAGAACCAGACAAGTTCTTTTGAAGAACTTTTTCTCATCTGTAAAATGATAGCATTCCATTACTTCAACAAATGTCTGAAATAACTTATAAAGAGAAAAATGTCTATTTTTGCTCATTGTTTTGAATGGGACTGTTTCTTTGGCTGCAACACTCATTGTTAGGAGCACATGGAAGAACAAAACTGTTCACCTCTGGACTAAGATATGAAAGAAAATAAAAAGAAGGGGCCCAGACTCCTACAAACCCCTTCAAGGGCACATCCCCTATGGCCTGAAGATGTCCCGCTTGAAGATTCTACCATCTCCCAACTTCACCAAGATGAGGATGTCTTTGACACATAAGCCTTTTAGGGAACTGTCCAAATTGAAACTGTAGGATTCTGGTATCTTTTCTATCAAAGTCCTGCTCAGTGATTAATTAGTTGTATGATACTGGGTAAGTCACTTGACATGTCTGAGGCTGGTTTTCATAATTCTAAGATTAGACCAATAAAATCCACTTCACAAACAGGAACTAATAATCAAAATGAATACTCCACATAGAAAAGACCTCACAAACTGACCACTGCTGTATGTAATTTTAAGGTTATCATTTTTATTGTTTTATTTCTCTAAACACTATAAGGGTCATGGAAGATATTTTTAGTAGTATATGTAGTTACACACTAGGCACAGCGTATTCATTAGCACTATCCTAAAATCTTATTCAACTCCAACAATTTGGTGTCACTCAAACCTTAAACCTACTTCTGCTCTATTTTGAAACTGAAGAATTATTTGAGTGATCGCCATCAAACAAGGAATTGCTCTACTTCTAAAACCCACTGATCATTTGCTTTTGATTGCAACATTTTGAAATCCTTTTCCAGGCTACAAATCAGTATTCTTTTCCTGCTCATTGCACTGTTGCAGTTTAACTATTAATAATAGCCTTAAAGCCTTGATATGGCTGTGGAGCAATCTTTCTGAGATTGTTTATTGTATGATTTCCATTAGCAGCCATTAATAGTTCTTTTCAATTCTTTGGAGACTTTGAAAGTCCCTGAAACCTGGAGATTCGTGGATTTTCCCTTTCCTACCATCTCATCTCACTGATATCTTGCAAATGTTTCTAGAATTACTCCACGGCTGTGACCCGAGCCCAGACTCCCAGATCTTCCATGTTTATATGTGGAGCAAACCCTCACATTTCCCTAGCTCAGTCTGTCCTGAAGGTAATGTGAACACATCTTAACACTGGCAGTGTCTTTGTTTTTTAAATGACAGGGGCACAAGGGGGGGGGATGCTTATTTAAGTCCCTCAAGAAAACTCTAGTTCCAAATTATGATGAATGTTACAAGGAGACAAGCGAAGGGTAGAAACAGAGAGAGAGATGGAAGCTGGCATGCTGTAGTTAGGTGGTGATGAGGAAAGATCTCTCTGAGAACTCAACTTTAACTAAGACTTTAAAAATAAGGGAATGAGCCAAAGAAAATAGATCCTGGCAGAGTCACAGGACTGGGGGGAATTGAGTGTGTTTCTAAGTGGAGATCAGCATAGCTTCAATGTTCTCCATGTCTAAAACTAGGGTCAGCACCCACCCCTACCCCAGAACACACAGAACTTGTGGGAAATAAGGAGAATGCACCCTCTTCCTATGGATGGATGCCTTTTTACAGTATAATTAAGTCACTTAGGAGTCTTCATGATGTCTCATTGTCCATAAATGTGGAAAGGTCTTAATTTGGTTCAGAGGAACATTCACACTCGGGTCCCCACCTACTTCTATAGCCTTGCCCCTTTCCATTGGCTCCCCCAAACTGATCTTTTGGGTCCCTGAATGCACTGTGCATCCATATGTCTAGGATTTACATCCTCTGTCTGCTGAGACATCCTTTCGCCCTCATTTGACTGGTTCTTCCTCACCTTTGAAACCTCAGCTTAATCATCTGTTTTCTCTGACAAAACTTTGAAAGTATGTGTGTGAAATTTGCAGACTACTCACACAAACCTCAAGGTGCTTTCATCTAATTTCGTTATGTCTTTACTTAAGATCTGTAGCTTAAGTTTTCCTGTGTCCCGCCTGGCCTGTGATCAGGACAAATCTCTCTCATCAGCCAGTCCTGCAGCCACTTGGAACCAAGTAAACACACAGAGGCTTATATTATTTATGAACTGTATGGCCATTAGCTCAGGCTTATCACTGACTAGCTCTTTCACTTAAATTAACCCCTAATTCTTATCTATGTTTAGCCATGTGACTTGGTACCTTTTCTCAGTTCTGCCTTCACATCTTGCTTCCTCTATGTCTGGCTGGCCACTCCTCACTCTACTCTTCCTCTTCCCAGCATTCCTTTAGTCTGCTTGGCCCACCTATACTTCCTGCCTGGCTACTGGCCAATCAGTGTTTTATTAAACCAGTGAACGACAGCATTATCCCACAGTGAAGATCTCTACAAAGGCAGTTTATGGTGCCTTATTATGATTACTGGTGTGGTCAATGTATTCATCAACTGTTCTTTGGCCAGTGATCTCAAACTGTTCTATAATAGGCTCATGATTTAAAACCCCTTTTAATATATAAATGGAGCACACTGTACCTTGCCATTACAATAATAAGAATGGAATCTGTATCTAAGCTCTTACTTAATCTGTGGTGGTTACAGACATACTAATAGAAGTTAAGTAGACCCCAAAGAAGGAATAATAGCATGCCTAGAGTGCCTATGTTAGTCAAGTCAATTTCAATCAATAGAAGGAAGAGAGATTAATTTTCTGATATCAGATTCCTAAACTAAGAATGAAAAGAGTTTTGACATTCATCATTTATATAGTGTGGGTACTGGCAATTAAACTTAGACCTTGGGCATGCTGAGTGTATGCTCA
Source organism: Peromyscus maniculatus bairdii (assembly GCF_049852395.1). NCBI lineage: Eukaryota > Metazoa > Chordata > Mammalia > Rodentia > Cricetidae > Peromyscus > Peromyscus maniculatus. Next base: position 14,160,064 of record NC_134865.1, on the reverse strand, counting down.
ACCACTAAACAACATCCCCACTCTTGGTTTTCACTTTGACAGAAACCATCTGCAGTTAGAATCTGAAGAATGGAGAAATAGATGTATAATCTTTACAATCACAATCCTTCTAGAGGCCAGGCAAGATGGCTCAGTGGATTACCTGAGTTAGCACCCTGAATTCCACAGTGGAAGGAGAGAACTGAATCCTAAAGTTGTTCTCCAGATGCATGCATGTGCCTACATTCACACACACACACACACACACACACACACACACACACACACATGACCCCCCACATGCACACATATGCACATACACACACCATACACATATGGAAATAACAATAAATAAAGCTCTGCTTGACTGATATAACGCTTTATATTAATTTCCTTTCACTAGACCTTATATGTAACCAGGCACACTTTATAGAAATTAGTTTCCAGATACCTGATAGTATATTCGTATGCCTAAATCTTTTAATTTTAATCAATATGGCTTTAGATTGCTTAGGAACAAATCTGGAAGTAATAGTGGTTATGATTAAATAACAAAACAGAATAGAACAGAAATGCACTGAAGTCATGTAAATGCAAGTTAGCAGTTTATTCCTTAACAAAACCCCATGCCAGGCAGGAGAGACAATTAAGAGTATTATGCTGAAGCTGTCTTGGGTTGTGAACATGATCTGAGAAGCCTACTTCACTTTACTCTGATAGGAAACTATTCTGAAAGTAAGTTCCAGGAGTGAGTTATAAGAAATCTTCCAACCAAAATGTCAAGCTTCTTATGCTGGCTTTAACGCCACCAATGGAATGAACCCTGCTTATTTGATATATACCTTACTCGTTATGAGAAAGAACTTAGGATGATATGTGTATATCAAAAGTAACAAGATCCAAAGTAAAATAAATAAGGAAGTAGAAGCAAAGGGAAGCAACAAGCAGAGAAATAAGACACATTCCATTGCTTGCTGTGTCTTTTGTTTCAATGTTCTGTTTTGTGGGCAGATTACAGGTTTCATATACATGCTAAAGAGATGCGTTACTATTTCCACAACATGTACACCCTTGTTTTAGTTTTGCTACCTGTTGCTGTGATAAAACACCATGACAAAAGCAACTTAAAGAACTTAAGGAGCCAGGCGGTGGTGGCGCACGCCTTTAATCCCAGCACTTGAGAGGCAGAGAAAGGCGGATCTCTGTGAGTTCGAGGCCAGCCTGGGCTACCAAGTGAGTTCCAGGAAAGGCTCAAAGCTACACAGAGAAACCCTGTCTTGAAAAAAAAAAAAACAAAGAAAAAAGAAGAAGAAGAAGAAGAAGAAGAAGAAGAAGAAGAAGAAGAAGAAGAAGAAGAAGAAGAACTTAAGGAAAAAAAAGAGTTTATTTGATTCACAGCTCCAGATTACAGCTCATTATTGTGGGGACGTCAAGACTGCCAGAACTTGAAGCATCTATTCATATTAATATCCACGGCCAAGAGCAGAGAACAATGAGTGCATGCAAGCATGTTAGTACTCAGTTTATTTTCTCCACAATCCAGAATTCCCCACCTAGGGAATGGTGCCATCCACAGTGGGCAAATCTTCGTACCTCAACGTAAGGAAGACAGTCTCCCTCAGTCCAACCTAACAAGACAATTCCTCAGTGAGACTCCCTCCCCAGGAAATTCTAGATTGTTTCTAGGAGACAAAATCTAACCATCACAGTAGCCTAACTTCTTATGTTCATAACAGTCATCTTATACTTTACAAAGGTAATGAGGCAGCAAAGTTAGTGGAAAGTTAATGGAGGTTGAGAAATGCTCAGGTCAAATGTTTTTGAAACCTGTCTTAAGCTGTGGGTGTTTTCCTTAAAAATGAAAGAGATATCATGATAGAGGGAGACATCACAGAGATAGGGAGAAACCTGGTGCTAGGGAAGTTCCCAGGAATCTACAAGGATGGCCCCAGCTTAGACTACTAGTAACAATGGAGAGGGTGCCTGAGCTGGCCTACTCTGGTAATCAGATTGGTGAATGCCCTAACTGTGATCATAGACCTTTCATCCAGTAACTGATGCAAGCAGATGCAGAGATCCACAGCCAAGCACCAGGCCAAGCACCAGGAATCCAGTCTAAGAGAGAGAAGAGGGGTTCTATGAGCGAAGGAGGCCAATATCATGATGGGGAAATCTACAGAACCAAACCAGTGGGAACTCATGAACTTTAGACCAACAACTGTGGAGCCTACATGGGACTAGACTAGGTCCTCTGCATAAGAGAGACAATTGTATAGCTTGGTCTGCTTAAGGGACCCATCCCTGGTGCATGAGCTGGCTTTTTGGAGCCCAATGCCTATGGTGGGACACCTTGCACAGCCTTGGTTCAGGGGGAGAGGCTTGGACCTGCCTCATCTGAATGTACCAAGCTTTGCTGACTTCCCATGGGAGGCCTTACCTTTTTGGAGGAGGGGATGGGGGTGGGTTGGAGGGGAAGGCTGTGGGTGGGTGGGAGGAGGGATGAGAGAGGGATCTGTGGTCAGTATGTAAAATGAATAAAAAATTCTTAATAAAGAAAAAAATTCTTCCAGTTTACCAGTTATATCTGATGGATAAAGATTAAAACTGTCTGCTGTGAATGGGATATCAAAGTCACTCAGGAAAGGTTTGGAGTAAAAGTTTATGAGCAAGTCTCAAAGTACAAAAAGCTGTTGAAATCCTTTGCTAAAATCAGCAAAGCTTGAATCTTTCCTCTTCAAATTCAGAAGTGTGTTAGCACCAAGGAAACTCAGTCCAGGTCTGAGGCCCACTTTGTTACAGGATCCTACAGCAGACGTAAAGAAATGTCTTTTCTGTCTCCGAACATGAGGGCTATGTTTGGCTGAGTAACAGGAGGAGATTGCAAGGGATCACAGGAATGGAGCCGGAGAGGCAGAGCTACGCTGGTGGAGGTTTTCTGGTCGCTGCTTCTGGTTGGTGTACTTGGTCTCGCTCTCTGCTTCACTTGGCAGTGGAGTGTTGGGCTCTTCCATTCCCATGGCCCTAGGAGCGTCTAAAAGCTGACCGGGTCTCATCCCAACAGAGGAATGCAAACCATTTCCCTCATGTGAGCATCAACCCTCTGGGCTGTCTTTTACCAAAATTGAGAGGGAGGCTAAGCAGTTACTCCAAAGAAGTTACAGTGTAGCTAACGGTGTGCAATCTGGCGCAGATAACAATCTAGAGCCCTGTAAACTGAGGAGAACAGCATGGGCAGGAGAGCCCATACCTTTGTGTGAGATAAAGCTATGCACAGAAACGTTTCCTTGAGGGTAGGAACGTTGTGCCATGCTTTGGAGTAGAAGTCAGAGGAGACGGGAGCAGGGGATTCCTTTGGGGCAATAGGAACATTGCCAAGACCAGAGGGAAGATCAGACTGGGCGTTCGTCTATTGTGACACAGAACAGCTACTTCAGGGTGCACTTCAGGTCACAGTTGCGGAAGATCAACACAGAAGTGGGAAAAGCATCAGGATCTGAGCAGGGCAGGTATGGCCTAATGACGCCTAGGAATATTGCTGGCCTCTTTGGGAGAGGCAAAGGTCTACTCTAAAGAGCAATAGACTGGCCTGGTTAGGTATGCTGAAATGATTGACACCAGGAAGCCCTTGGAAACGCTCTACCACTGAGCTAAATCCCCAGCCCCGTAGTTTGAAGATGCCAACTACGATGACGGTGTTTAATGGACTGAAGAGGAGGGAGACAGTATGTAGGGCTCCAGCTCCAAGAGCGTCTCTATTTCCCAGCATTATTGACTATCTGCTTGGGCCTAAAGAAAGAGCACAGTGATTTGGGACCAAACCACAGGATTAAGCCTATCAGTCTATTGTAATAGGCTTTAACTTTTCAGTTAAAAAAAAATTGAGACACTCTACTTAACCTTTGACTTAGAAGTTATAGCTGCTTGGTTTTATCTACTACATCAAATAAGATGTTTATGCAGGGCCTCAGACTTGCTACTCTGCTAAAGCAGGACATTTATCCAGAGGTGAGAAAACGACTTCACAAAGATGGGAGTTGTGTCCATTAAGCCCTATTTTTGCTAAAGGTCAATGTGTTTCAGTTAGAAGTGGGAGTATTTTAAATAGGCCTGCTCAGCGAATTCCTCAGAAAGAGATGACTACCTAGGGTGACTTATGTCACACCGCTCATCAGGTCCTCATACCCTGGGCCAAACTAAAAGTGGTATGACTTGGGCCTCCAGTGTCGTCCTGTTTATAGGAGAGGTTCTCAGCTCTTCATGGGCATTCTAATCTTTGGGGAAGCTTTCCCCCAAAAAAAGGGGGATGTCAGATCCTTATCAGAAACTTGGAATCTCTAAAGGCAGAGTCTGAATTTGTCTGTTTATGCCCTCCCTTTAGATCTCCCAGATGAAGCTGGCACACAGCTAGAGCTGTGAGCCATTGGTTTAGATGATGAGGCTGAGATAGTTGCACATGAAAATGTTTGCACAGAAGCACACACACTTCTAGAATAGCTAGTCACGGTGGCCTTCTGTTGTTCTTACAAATAGAAGTGTCTACAGATATTCTGGGAACATTAGGCCTTCAGAATCTCTAAATTCTTAAAGGCATAATTAGATTCATTTTCAGGTTTTTTTAAACTTTAGTATCCCTTCAGTGAAATACCTTTCAAATGCCATAGCATCCTTTCTTTTCATTATTACATCTTAGGTTTATTTTGTGTGTGACTGTCTGTGTGCATGTGTGGAGGTCAAAGGACAATTTTGTGGGAATCAGTTTTCTCATCTACCACGTGGGGCTTGAACTCAGGTTATCAGGCTTGCTGGCAGGCACCCTTACCCCGGCGAGCCATCTTCCCACTCCCATCATCATGACACTCTAAGAAGACAGGATCCTAACCATGGATGAGCCTCCATTCTCTTCCTTTCTCCCCTTTGAGGACAAAACTTCATTTGCATTTTATCCTCTACCCAGCAGCAATCTCTGGACTCCATACTCTTGGTTGGTCCCTCTTCCTGGAAATGAGGAAGGGAAGCTTCTACCAAGAAGGAGGGGCAGAGGGTCTGCTGGATTTCCAGAGGTGGTCACCGTAGAAACACAAAACACAATTAGGAAGGCTGCTTCAATTAGTGATGCCTTCTTGAAGACTAGGTTTCCTGGAGTAGGTGGTTGGGGAGGGGGAAGCGAAACCGGGGCCCACACTACAAACAGAAAATATTGAGAATACTTGCAGTCTACCACCCAAGGGGCAATGGCTGTTCACTTTTGGATTATTTATTGAACATTTTCCAATGCATTAGGCTCCTTAGGGCCCAGAGCTGTGTTCACAAGATAAAGTACACAGATAAGACTGAGAGATAGGGTAGGGATAAAAATGTTCTTCAAGGAAATGGTGGTCTGCCGTGCAAAGGTTAAGAGCCTTAGGAGAACATTTCACATTCTAGCTTTTAAGTGAGTTGAAAGCACAATTCCTGAAAAAAAAAATACATCTTGAGAGAGGAAGCAGGGAAGAGCAGGCAACCCTTCTGAGAGCACATTTTCAGGAGGGGGAGGCTGTCTATTCAACAGCCAACTTAGCATCTTACACAGAACAGCACATGAGAGATGTTGCTTCGAGCGAAATTCATTTCAGTACAGTCACTCTATAATTTGGAAAAGATACTCAGAATAGAGTGCTGAAAACATCTCCAAAGTCCCAAGTTTACTCTGTAGAGGCAGATAAACATCTCAAGAGGCCCTGCACTCTGTTTTCTGGTCTTCCCTTGGCTGTGGCTCCAGAGCCATCTTAAGGAAACTCAAGGTCTTGGGGGAATGTGGTTTAGAAGCTCTAGATAAGAACTTTTTTTTGTTGTTGTTGTTTTGTTTTGTTTTTTAAGAACTTTGTTTTTTATATAGGTATGGAGACTGGGATTTAAAGGGAACGGGAATCAAGCCAAGTGCTTCCGGATGATTTGGAGGTGAGACTCGGCTGGCATGGCTCCTCTCTACTGTTCCCCAGCCCTGGGATGTTCTTCTGTTCTGGCCTGTGAGGCATCATAAACTGTGGCTCAGTCTAAGCTGGGTCTGCACCTATTTGCCCTAAATTCTTATGTAAGGTATGTGTTTTTATTTCATAGTAGTTTTTCTTTTTCTAGGGTATAAATAATAATGCAAAATGATTGCATAAGTTGGATGATACATTTAACCTTGATCCCTTCTCCACAACCGCAGTACAAGGCCACCCATCACTTTCAGAAATTTCCTGCTGTTCATGTACATGTGTGGTGGTATTTTTTTGTGTGCGTGTGAAGAACATTCAAAATAGGATCTATTCATTTAATGTATTTAAATGTTTATAATTCCATTCTGTTCACTATAGGTACAAGGTGAGTAAACTATAATTTATTCACCTTGCATAACAGAGGTCTTATTCTAATCTCACTAAGCAACTACATATATTAAGTGGGCAGAATATTCATACTGTAGATCTAGACAGTGTATGAAAAAAATATTTGATGTGTGATTAGGAGCTTACTGCAAGTTAGTACCTTCTTCCAGTCAGGGTAGTGAATACTTGAACACCGAGACAAGAGATTAAGGGTCACTGTCATAATAGCAATGCCGTACAGTCTTTCCTATGTAACAGCTCCTGTGTTGGCATTTCCTATACATGAGCAGCTGAATCTTCAGAACAACCCCATGCTGTAGATAACCTTTTTACATTTCCATTTTATGAAGAAAGATTCTGAGCACAGGCATGTATATAAATGTAGTTTAATACCACAAATACCATACATATGTGCCATATATACATAATATATACATACATATCATCCACTGAATACTTGCTATCTGCCAATTCCTTCATGCATTAATTTAATCTTCATGACAGAATTCTGTTATCAGAACCTTAGAAGGTAAATTAACTTTGTCCACAGCCACATGCTTAGTAGTAGTGTTAATATTTGAAATAGCTTGTGGGCTTTCACTGTAGCATGAATTCTCAAGCATTTTCTTCACACACTAGTTACAAAACTCCCTTTCACAAGACTTCTTTGCCTCCAGGTTATCGTTACCCACTAACACTGAGATCGTCGGTAGATGTCAGTTGTTTTATACTTTCTCGATTGTGGCCTCTGGGGCCACTTCTCTATGTTCACTTATGGCATCTCAGCATTTCCCTCTGCTGGGGAGAGCCTCTCCAAGTGGGCCACAGTCACAAGCCTCTTTAAACGTCTGACCTTTGCCCTTCCACCGCTCTTTCCTACAGCATCACAGTGGGTCAAATCATCTCCCCTGTCCATAAACAACTCCACTTGCACAGTAGAAATGCCTATTAAAATAGTGTTAGAGACCCCCTGTCGGGGAGCTCTAATAGGCTCCGCCAGGGACTAGAGGACATGACTATCACATCCATATGTGTCCTCTTACTGGGGTCAGCCTCATGGAAATAGGCACAATAATAGCTTCAGACAAAAGCTGGGGATGATATTGAACTGACTTTAAAGGGAGAAGCCTTTCTCATGGGGCCATCGTCTTCTTCACTGCCAGTAACAGTGCAGACAGAGGAATAAATAGATTTGAAGGTTTTTTTTTTTTCTCCCCTTTATTTTCAGACTGATTAATTTGTAGATGCTTTCTTAGGACTCATTTCTCCCCCCAACTAAGCTTTTACTTTGGACACTGAAACTAAAGGGTTCATCATCAAGAACAAAGTTCGCCCCTTTCATGACCAAGCGTATGGCAGCAAATAATGTTGTTATCGTGGTCTGTTGTTTAAGCAAGGCAGCCAGAGAAAGCTGGGCAGCACCAAGCACGTTGCTCAGCCTCGCTCTCATCGTGCAGCTACATGTTTATTACTGGGCCAATCAGAGGCCAGGCTGACAAAAAGGGTTTAAACCTAAAGACAACTTATTTAATCTCCAAGTTTTTCTTAAGAGGATTTGTTTTTAGCCTCAAATGATAAACGATGGTAAACAGAGCCCCTGCCGCACCTCCATTCCGGGGGGCCACACCGGCCAGTCGTGTCCGTGCCTTTCCCACATGCATCCCGTCGCTTCCGGCGGCAATGCTTGCAGGGTGAGTTGTCTTGTGTCAAAGTTTACACTCCTGTTTTAAAGCATCTCTTCAACTTTAACAGCATCAGTGGAAATCACCCCCCGTGTATGGCCTCACTGGTAATATGGCTTTTAAAATATTTAAGTCCTTCTGCTTTATACCCTTGTCATTAACTGGTAAATTACTAATTTATTTCCTATTAGAATTTATATAGTTTGCAGCAATTAAGAAGAAAGGCATAATTGCTGACGAACCCAGGGCACTATTTAAATCACTTCCTTGTTGACAACATATTTCTCTTTCCTCAAACTGAATGTCACTGAAATCTGATTTGTGCAGAACCCTTGTGGACGAGCACGCTGCACCTGTCACCTGGGCGCTACCATTCTGCTAAGGATCAATTTACATAACCTCATTTAATGGTTCATAAATCATACCCATTAAGCCCAGCTAACAGGAACCAAGGGTTCTAATTTATGCTCCCTTTCATAGCAGAAAATTGGGAGGCTGGAGCCTGTGGATAAAGAACCCAGGTCTTGCCTTTGATTGTTGATTGTGATGGTAAATGTATGGATGATGAGAACAGATTTTCACTTTATTGATTTCCTGCCAAAGCGCAGCATGCTTTATTGTGGAAGGCGCCTTTTGGCAGCGATGCTGAAAGTGGCAGTTGTTTAGGAGCCCTTTGCCAAGATGAGGTCTAAGACAATGCCGAGTGGTAAATACTAAAATAATATCAAGCTGAAATGTTATTCTTTAAAAGGAAAGGGGAAAAAGAAAGAACCTCTAACCTTTCGGAAATCAGTAACCTTTTCTCCCCAGTGGCCCCTCCCCTCCCCAGCCCGAGAAGCCAAGAATCGACAAGATGCTTTAAAGGACTGCAACCACGTTTTTCAGTCCCTGCCCCAAGTCGCTTGCTGATGGTGGCTCATGCAAAACGAGGCAGATGTCTAGAATCCTTCAGATAATGATATTTCAGCCAGCTTGCTCCACTGGGCCAAGTTTGTAGCCTCTACTTGCTCATCTCCCTCTGTCGTATGCTGCTTTCTGGTTGAAAACCTGCAAACACCATTTTCCTTTTCTATTTCATTTTTCCCCTTTAGGTCAAGATATTGTATCCAACTCTATATAGTTCTCTGCGAAATGCAATATATAAAAGGTCATCTTCTCACAAGTGCTTGGGCCAGATTTCAAAATAGCAAAAGTGGTGCTAAGATCATTTTCCAGATGAAAAACATCTCTTAAGCATGACTGAGGCATATTGATTCCCTTCTCCCGCCTCAGCACTGCCCTATAATGGACAATGTAGATCCTCATTTTAGCTTGTTCTCAGAATCCTGCTTAAACATGGTGATTTTTTCCAATAAAAACATAGTCCCTCCCCTCCCCTTCCATCTGTCTCCTCACGGCAGGCTTTTCTGAAGCACTTCAACTTTTACTCCAGATGTGGCTGCAGATATGGATACTTACTTGATGGACTCTCAAGAATATGGACTCCTCCCCACCCCATCTTTAAATTCTAAACCTGCAATGTAGATTACTGGTGAGAATCAGGTAAGAAACTCCGAACAAGCTTGATAATTCCTCTCTCCTCTACTTCCTTCCCTCCTCCTCTTCCCTCCCCCCTTCTCCAGTCCTCCCCCCCTTTCTCTTCACTCCTCGTCCCTCCCTCTCACTCCTCACTTATTGCCCATTACTTCAGCTTGCTTCTCCATCCAACAAGAAATGCTCCCTGTGTTATGACTAGTCTTTTTCCTGAGGGAAAATCAGCCCCCATTTTCTGCGGTCGGTGAGAGCGTATCTACAGTTAGCTGACTAGTGTAAGCGGACATTTCGGATTTTAGCATATCTGGAATACCTAACCCTCACTCTCCTGGTAACAGAACCCTCCTTTCCCAAGGAAACCCATTCTACACAAAGAAGGGGTAGCCCCTGCTCCTCAGCTCCACCCGAAGCCATGGGCCCATAATTAAGACTTGATTATTAAGAGAGTAGCCATGCCTCTAATCCCAGTGACTGGTTCAGAAGTGAACACTGGACAGTATACTGGGGATTGTCTAGAATTCTGTTGAGAAAGACTAGTTCTGTCCTCTAGAGTTATTAACACACTAGAGCTGGAGTCGGTCCACGACGTTGAGAGAACGTGACAGATCTCCAATAATGGCATTTGAGCCACTGGTTTATAGCGTAGAGTTCTGACTTCCCTGCTTTAGGAACCCATTGACACTACTCCATCTCCTTTTTCACTGAGCTAGTTCCATCCTCAGAAATAACAAAATTTCAAGTTCTTATATGCAGAGGCCCTGAGTTCACAAAGATTGTACATATGTGGAAAATTAAACTTTTCAGGGTAGAAGCAAGAAGTTCCAGTGATGTGGGATATTTATACACTGTGGGAAAATGTATTGCTGTAATTGGTGTAACAAAAAGCTGAATGGCCAATAGCTAGGCAGGAGGTATATTGGTAGGATGTCCGGGCAGAGAGAGAGGAAGCAGGAGCTAAATCTAGGTGTGCATCAGACGCCTATGAGACATGGAGGGAAATGGAGGGAGTCAGATATACAGAATGAAAGAAAGGTAAAAAGCCACGAGGCAAAATGTTAATTAATACAAGTGGGCTAATTTAACTTATAAGAGCTAGTGGGACAAGTCTAAGCTAAGTCCAAGCTTTCATAATGAATAAGAAATCTCCATGTCATTACTTGGGAGCTGGTGGTACAGAGCAAGACTTTTTACATTCCAACAGTCCAGTTCTGACACTACTACTCATTCTTTGTAGGTAACAGATATGCCATTTTAAAAATGAAGGGACTCTACTGACAGATGTGTAAGACCCTTCCAAAATCTGTAGCTAGTCACTTGTTTATCCATTTATTCATTTGGCCAATGTTCATTGAAAGCCTATTGACTGACACTATTACTAGATCCTGAACATGGAGGAGAAGTGAGAAAAGTAGAAAACCATTGCTGTCCTCACAGGACCCACATTTCAGTTAGTAGGGACAAACACAACTAATCATGAGGGAAGGTTAAAACAGCTTAGTGTATTTTAGTACCTACGACTACATCACAAATCTCCTTAAACATAGTGGCCCCATGCCACTCAAGTTATTTCTCACAATTCATTGTGTCAATGATTAGGACTATGATCAGCTGGAAGGCTCTTCTACAACTCTCGCATGAGTTAATTCTGTAACAGCAGGGGTCTGCAGTGTAGCAGGGGCCAGACAATCTAAGATGGTATTTCTTACATGTCTGGGACCTCTCCGTTGGTGTGAATTACCATCCTTCAGTGTCTGGAGCAGGCTTCTTTACATGGACCCGAGATCATCTCAAAAGAGCAAAGACAGATGCCAGGAATGTCTCAGGCCTTGACTGTGAAGCTCACATTACCACATTCTGCTGATTATAGTTCAGCTCACATTCTATGCATGCAGAAATGTTAAGGCCATGTGTTCCAATCCACCATAGCTAAGAGTTGCCAAATAAGTCCTCACTGAAATTATGCTCTTTTATAAGAGCCTGAACCATGTGTTTATCTGGATCACTATTCTGAGACAAGAAAATGAGTATAAAGATCCTAAGGTGGAAGCAGGAAGAACTGCAGGAATCAGAGGAAGGAGGCCAATATGGCTGGTAGGTTGAGAGAAATGAAGAAAAGGAGAGATGATCTCAATAATATGTGGAATCTGGAATGTAGGGACTTAAAAGGGAATCGGCAAGAAGTTCTATAATTTGACTTACATACTGGTAAAGGTTCCTTAAGTGCTGCTTGAAGACATCAAAATGGGCCACGAGTAGATAGGAGATAGGTGAGGGAACGGTTAAAATGGTAAATGAAAAGGGAAGAGAAGGCGGTGAGCTCGTCGGAGTGGCAGTGTTGGAGACGGTAAGAAGTATTCTGTGCACATATCTCAAAGACAGTAGTCACAGAATTGACTGACGTGGTGTGACAAAGAGAAAGTTGAGAATGAATCTAAGCTTTGTAGCCTAAACAATGAAGAGGTTAGAACTGTCAATCACTGCAGGGATGAACAAGCACCACTCATGGGTAGTGAAGGAGCAGGTTTGAGTGAGGAGACTGGGAACGTCGTCCTGGCCTCGTTGAATGTGCAGTGATGTTGAATAGGCAATGGCCAGTCATAAAACCATTGCCTACTCCAATAGCTTTGCAAGGGATAACATGCCGTGCCAATATAATTATTTTTTATTTTAAACCTGTGAATGCCATAAAGTTTGTTACTGGCACATCTGCTCTTACAGATATCTAGGTTCCTCACCTATACGCTCATGAGCTTTTGAAAACTTGATCATTCTCAATGCAGAAAAAGACTTAGGTTGCAGTTTTATCATTGCCACACTTATCAACTGATATTATTTTTTCTTTAAAGTCCTTATTCTCCATCTATTTTAGGCCTCGCTTTATTAGGGAAAGCAAAGCAAAGATTGTACCAAAGAAGTCAAGTCATGGAGTAGGGGTTTGGCGATATGGGTTGCAGTTTTGGGGTGCTTTTCAGTGTCAGAGTCTTGATAAGTCTTGATAAAAGAAAGAAAAGCAAGCCAAAGAGTTTCTCATTTAAGAGCTCACGTTCAGTATGGTATGAGATTACTACAGGAGTAAAACACAAATGTACATAGGAAATGCTGGGGAAGGATGCATTGACCTGACTATGATATAATAGGAAAGAGAAGCACAGAGAATGTGCTGTAGTGTTACATCAATTTTAGGAAATTGGCAAACTATTTTTTTCAGAATTATTTGTGACATCCCCAATATCAGGTATTAGCACACTAATATTAATTATGTATGCAAAAAAAACACTTGAGGAGCACCTCAGACTAGGTACTAGGTGCTAATATATATGTCAAAATATACAATACTTGTACTATCAAGTAAATAACTTTCCTCTTCAGCACCAATGTTATTTTATTTATGTTGCTTTTCTTTGATCATAGAAAGTGCATTTTTTTCTCTTTAAGGGAAAGATTTTGAGCCAGCTGATCTAGTGGGAATGGAAAATTTTGAGAACAATGGCATCTCTTGAGGCTTTTTGTTTTTGTTTTTTACCTCAAACTCTTGCAAAAATTACTGTGTTTCAGAATTAGAAAGTGGTTCCAGATGAATACAGCCCATGAATTAGAACATGGATGTATTAGTACTTGCTAATGGATTTGGACAAGTATAGATTAGAGAACTCTGAGCATTATGATTGTGCTGATGTAGGAAACACCTTGAAGAATCATAAAAATGAGCTGACAAGGAATTTTGAGCTTTCCCACACACTGTATTTCAAGTCATTCACCTTATTCTATTTTTTCAAGCCACTGAAAATTTAAAATGCCAAAAATGCACTTCAATATGAGATTGCAATATGAGTATGAAATGGAATAAGTGTAGCTTGCTGTCTGCCTATTAAAGAAGGCATTTCAATATGCAGATGCATAGAAATCATGTGACTATATTTTAGTGATGTGTGTGAATACGCACACATGTGTTCAGGGGAAAAATAGAAGAACACAGATAAACATTTTAATAGCAGTTGTTTCAAGGTGATGGAGTGCCGTGACTCTATTCTAAGAAGTGTCTGATTTTATAGAACGTCAGCGTGGTGCTGAGGTGCTGCTTACCACTTATATGAGTTAGAGAAATGCAATCCAGTCGCTCTTCTGTGAACAGGAGTTCCTGGAAGGAAGTTGTGTCTGCAAAGACTGGTGAGAAGTGTAATGATGTGGAGAGGTTGTAGCATTGCAGGTTCAGAACCTAGTTACACTTTATCTTGGGCTAGCTTTCAACACACACACACACACACACACACACACACACACACACACACACACACACACCCAACATCTCTTGCCCATTTCTGTCAGCTTTAGTAACCTGTGATTCACAGGTTAAAAAAAAATTGGGAATTTTATTAACTTATCAGACAACTAGCTTCCGCCAACTTCAAAGCTAAGGATTTCGTCAGATAGCATCTGATTCCCCTGTCTTACTGTGACCGCCTCTCTGCTGTTTCTATGGATGCATCTTTCAAATGCCTTGACTTACAACTTTCTTTGTTCTGCTTCCGTGAAACTGCTTCCTCACTGGAGCATGAAACCGGTAGTAGCCTAGCTCCATGTTTCCTCGATCACCCAAATTTGGCTCCAGAATAAACCATCTCTGGTTCCCTTTGAGGGGAGAGCTGTTTTTGCATTAACACCTCATACCAGCATCATGACTGACCTTCAGAGAGCACAGATTTTAGCAAAAATAGCCTGATATTCTCTCTCATCCAGATTCTCCAACTACTGTGCCTGTCTGGTATCTGGGATGTGCCTGTGTCCATCTTGGGTCTGGCATTAAGCCTTTTTCTGTGAGAACATGCCTGGGATTCCAAAATAACCCAATTTGTAAAGCCTGATGAAGACATGTCAAAACCACAAGTCATAGCTATCAAGAGCCTTCTAGAAGCCGGGCGTTGGTGGCGCACGCCTTTAATCCCAGCACTCGGGAGGCAGAGCCAGGCGGATCTCTGTGAGTTCGAGGCCAGCCTGGGCTACCAAGTGAGCTCCAGGAAAGGCGCAAAGCTACACAGAGAAACCCTGTCTCGAAAAACCCAAAAAAAAAAAAAAAAAAAAAAAAGAGCCTTCTAGAAAGTACCTTTTCCCACACCTGATTAAACACATCCTGGCGGGTGGGGGGCCCGGGGAAGAGCTGACAAAAGTGAGGGGGGAAAAGAATCATTAATGGACATTGCCATGGAATGACCTGGGAAGTAGACTCCCTTTTTGTTTCTGTTCTTCTGTCTTACAAACCCGTGCAACCCTGAGTCAGTAAGAGAGATTTTTGTTGTGTCTGCTGACAAAACTGCTAAAAAAAATTTTATTTAGGAGGTTTGCAACAATAAGAATGAAGCTCCCTTGCCCTCTGCAGTGGGGAGATTATTTTCGGATTTAGAATTAATGATGGCCCTCTTTATTCATGACCTTATTCTCCTTCTCTGAGGAATCTGGAGAATACAGTTGTGGGCCCTGAGTCAAGTGGCCCAGAAGCACCTGTAGCCTGAGGAGCCGAGTGGGCTTCCCACGCCTCGTCCTTTCTCTCGCGGCTTTCACTTAGGGCATTAGCGCTATGTTTGTGCCATCAAATAAATAACATTCTATGTCGGTGCCGGTATTATTTTATTAATGTTGATTTTCTTTGATCATGGAAAATGCATTCTTTCTCTTTAGGGGAAGATTCTGGGTCAGCTGATCTAGCATGAATGGAGAGGGTTGGAGAACAATGGTGTCTGTGTTTCTTCTTCTAAATCAAAGTAGCCCTGGTGTCATTTAGCAACTGGATTATATGAAAAATCCCAACACAGCATAGCTCTTCTATTGAAATTAGATTGATTTCTTTAGAGACCATCTGATCTCAACAGCAGTCTGAAAAAAAAAATCCTCTGGACCTCGAAGGAAACTAAAATTAATGGCTTTTTTAAAAAATCTAAGCTCTCAGTTTTTAGAGCACGGAGACATCCTTTTTCTCAGTAATTTGCATCTAAAAACAAAAGGGAAAATGTGCGTGTCTGTACATACAAAAATCCTGATACTTCCCTCTTATACTAAACTTTCTGATTTCTCTGTTTATAAAGGGAATTATCATATTTTCCAACACACTGAAATTATCTTTGAAACAATTCACCATAAACTGAAGGTTCTCTTCCTGCATGTCTTTTTTTTTTTTTTTAAAGTAAAGTGCAGACTTTAAAAAAAAAATAAGGAGCTACACTGTATATGCTTATTACGTACAGAAACTCATTGGATATCCCTTGAAATCTACACTAGGGTCTAACCTGCAATATGTATATCCTCTTCATGGAGCAACTTGAAGCCAGCCTATGAAACACTGAGTCATTTGCTACAAAGAGAGATTGCATTATGGTGATGATTGCCTCTCCAAAAAGGATTGCCATCATTTAAAAAAAAAATGGTTACTTTCTTTAAAAACTTTAGGACAATTCAAGTTAAAATTTGAAAACTTCTTGTACTTTTTCAAAACTCCTGTATTTATGTGACATGTTTCCCAGATAAGTTGCATATCACATTTTGCCACACCTGTGTATCACTTTTTCAACTTTGAATGCTATGGCTTTCTGTAAAAATCCTTTTTCAAAACTGTTTGTTACTGTTTATTGAATTGGGATCATCCTAAAAAGTACTATGATGTGTTAATCATTTATGGTACAAAATAACATAAAGTTGTAAGTATTAAAATAAATATTTTCATGCATATAATCTCAAAACAAGTGGTACATATCTCCTACTTTGGGAAATGGAATTAACAGACATTTCTGTACCTCTTTGCCGTTTTCTAAGGACAACTTGAGTTTCCTTATTTACAGGTGGTCTATATGGGTAAGCATCATTCCACATTTTCCACTGTTACAAGTAGAGTGGTCCTTTGTCAGCAGATTTCCACTGCAAAGCTACACACTCTGAAATACTGGTATTAAAGATCATATTCTCCCAGAGTGTCCCAGATGGGCTCCATACACCACTAGCAGCTCTCTCCACCTGCGGCTTCCCATTGTTCAGGATAGGGATTTCAAATCACTTTGATGAGTGGCCTATTTTCTTAGGGTAACTTTGGATCTAAAACAAAGTTAAATTAAGTTTTAAAAAGCCCAGCAAGCCAACAAACAAAAAAATCCTTGAGTTGTAAGGCTGGTGATATAGCTCAGTTGTTAGAGTACTTGCCTATCGTTCAGGAAGTTCTGGGTTTGATCCCCAGTATTTCAAAAAACTAGGCACGGGGGTGACTGACTGTAACCCCAGGACTTGCAATGTGGAGTCAAGAAGATCAGAAGTTCAAGGTCACCCCCAGCTGCACAGCCAGAATGCCAGCCTGGACCACATAAGACACTGTCTGAGAAAAAAGAAAGAAAGAAAGAAAGAAAGAAAGAAAGAAAGAAAGAAAGAAAGAAAGAAAGAAAGAAAGAAAGGCCTGAAGTTGATGACTTTTCTACATTTCTCTGTTTTGTGTAACTTTCCAAAAAGATCCAACCAACTTGAAGATATCCATCAAAATCTAAAAGGGAGGGTTGAGGGAAGGTGTGTAACAATTCTGCTTTGGCAATTCTGGTCTAGTAAATAATCAGGAATCTGTGAAAAGGTTAATTTAGAAGGATGATAATCACAGTATTGTTTATAATAATAAACATAAGGAATGTGATCATAATCAATCTCAACTCTGTGGGACTGTCTACAGGTTGTACTTATATGAAAAGGAATTTTATGAGGATACCTTTATAAGCAAGTTACAGGATTTGCAAAACCATTCATCATATAGTAGGTAAAAACCGTGAAGGCCATGTAAGAAAGAGGAACTCTCTGGACCCATCCACTTACTTTTCTGTAAGCCAGAAGCCACTCTAAACAATAAACCTTCTAATTACTTAAAATGTATTATGTGAACTAAAAACAAATAAATATTATATACCAGTATGTTTTATATAATCCCTACTCATAAAATTAAGTCTGTGTACCAAAATATTGATAGCACTTTTCCTTTTAGTGCTGTAATACAAATATTCTTCTTCATGTATTCTTATGCTCTCAAAATTTCCAAATGATGCTCCCTTAAATGAGAAGGAGTGGGGGAAGTTAGGGTCCCTCGAAGAAGCCCCGTTAGGGAATAACTTCTTATCTTTGACACATTTTTCTTTGTACTGATTTGAAACTATCTCCAGTGTGTACTGTTAAGGAAGAAAAGCAAGGTACACATGCTAATTTTGTATGCTAATTTTGATTAAGGAGTGGAGGAAAAATGATACACATACATGCATACATACATTCATACATACATACATACATATATACTTACATTTACTCAAAGAACACTTGTAAAGATACACAAGAAACTAATAAAAGAGTACAGGGTACGATCGTGCATGGCTGTGATCTCAACACTCTGCAGACAGAGACAGGAGGACTGGATTAGACAAAACTAAGGATGTATGAAAATGCCTATGGAAACCTACTAGTTAGTAAGCTAATTTCGAGATATAACCATTTTTTTTAAAGTGTTTGAATAGGATTGTCCTGCATGGATGGACAATGTCACTCCCAGAATATATGGGTAATCAAATGAAAGTCACAGTACAAGGAATGGGATACAATCATTGGTCAGAGAGGCCCCAGAGCTCTCCAAAAACAACATGGGCTATTGCCACTGCCCTTGATTACCCACCATATCTCCCTGTTCAGACTCTGCACACTTGGCCGCAAGATGTAGAGAAACCAATCTCAAACCAACAAGGAAACTTCCTGCCTGATAGCTTGCTTTCATGGAGCTGGAGAATGCTACGCAGTCCTCTAGGAAATAAAAGACACCAGCAGTTCTTCTCAGTGCTGGACCCTGCATGCTGCAATACCAACTTGCCAGTCAAGATGCACCCACTGGTGCAATAGTGGCGTGACGGTTATGGGGTAACCAACTGCTTTCTGATTGGATGTGAGGCCTGCTCCGTGGGAGGGGTTATCTTGCCTGGCAATGTAATCCCGGTCAAAAAGTCTGTGGCTAGGGAGGTCACAGGTCTTAGGGTAGAACCTGCAATTGTTATTTTATTGAATGGTCATTGCTGCTAAACACCGTCAAATGTTTATGCTTTTGCTCACAGACCTGGGATGACTCCAACCTTGGTCAGAGAAGCTTCTTTTTGCAGTGTCAGCAGTTGATGGGAAGATGTGTAACTGACCAAAGTGCCCAGAGAGCAAGTGTCAGGTCCTAAACAAGAAACCTGTGCCCTTCTCACCCCTACCAAAGCTCAAGGAACACAAAGGAAGAGGAAGAGGAAGAAGACCTAGAGAATACGGTGGAATGCTGGGAAATGCTGTTTTCTGGACATGGCGCAGCTTTCACACTCGAGAACTTGAAGCAGCTGTGGTTGCCTGCACGAGACCTGTGCCAGATCAGGAGGACCCAAATTCTAGCAGAGGTGGGGTAGATCGTCCGTCGGCTTTGTCCCTTTCTGAAGAGCTATTGGCAGCTGATAGGTTCCAGAAGGGGGAAATCATTCTTTTCTGAAGATGTGGCTACTGCTGGGATTCCCGTGCCCTAGAGGGTGACCACACACCCATGCACATGCGGGCAGCACTAACTGGGCTTTGTGGGTGATAAGTGGGAAGTTAGAAAGGGAACATGTTTGGTAAGTTATGGGGGAACAGTTGGGGAGGAATATATAGGGAGATATATATGATCTCTTTAAAAGTGTATATGTATTAAATTCTCAAGAATAAAGAAATTTTAAAAAATTAAAATAAGAGAGGAAAGAAACAACACAGGGAAAGAAAAGAAATAACACATTTATCAAAAGGGGAGATAGGCTGCCAGGTGTTGGTGGTGCATGCCTTTAATCCCAGCACTCGGGAGGCAGAGGCAGGCAGATCTCTGAGTTCAAGGCCAGCCTGGGCTATAGAGCGAGATCCAGGATGGCCAGCGCTACACAGAGAAACCCTGTCTGGAAAAACCAAGAGAAAAGGAGGCGGCGCATCAGAAACAGATGTTTGCCACCAGGTCTGATGACCAGAGTTCCATCTTCAGAACCTACATGGCAGAAAAAGGAAACAGCCTCTACATCAGCACTATTACACGCACATGTCCTGCCCCCACCCAATAAATAAATTAATTAATTAAAAAGAATAATTTAAAAATTTTTTTTCTTAATCTTTAAATAATAAATGTGTAGTCCAGGCTGACCTCGAACTCAAGATCCTCCTGCCTCTGCCTCCTTCAGCAAATCCTACCCGTGCGTGCCACCACAACCGGCTAAAAAGAATAATTTTTAAAAGGAGTAGATAGGAAACAATGGACAGAGATAAAGCTATGAGCTATATAAGTAAGAAGGTGACTGTCATCAAGTTATATAATAATGACTTAAGGAAAAAACCCATCATTTTGTACCATCAATGCAGGACCCTAAAAGTCTTCTCAATGGATGCACTTTATTGTGGTGGTAGTGTGTTCCCCAAAATATTGTGTACCCTAATAAACTTATCTGGGGTCAGAGAACAGAAAAGCCACTAGATACTTAGGCTAGAAAATGTTGGCACTCACGCCTTTAATCCTAGCATTCCAGAGCAGATATCCATCTGGGATCTCTGTGAGTTCAAGGCCACATTGGAAACTGCCAGTCCTGGTGACACACGCCTTTAATCCCAGGGAGTGAGACTTTAATCCCAGGGAGTGATGGTAGAAAGCAGAAAGATATATAAGGCGTGAGGACTAGGAACTAGAAGCATTTTGCTAGTTAAGCATTTGGCTGGTTAAGCTTTTAGGTTTTGAGCAGCACAATTCAGCTGAGAGCCATTTGGATATGAGGACACAGAGGCTTCCAGTCTGAGGAAACAAGACCAGCTGAGAAGTTGGCCAGGTGAAGTTAGCTGTGGCTTGTTCTGTCTCTCTGATCTTCCAGTGTTCACCCCAATAACTGGCCTCAGGTTTGATTTTATTAATAAGACTCTCTAAGATTCATGCTACACTGTATACCACTTTTTGCTTTTTAGTTGCATAACTACATCATTTCCTCAGAATAAACAAATTCTTCCAAAAGCCGGGCATGGTGGCTTGTCTCTGTGGTTTCAGTACTGAGGAGGAATGCAAGTTCAAAGGCAACCTGAGATATGTAGTAGAATCTGTCTCTTAAAAAAAAAAATGCTAAATACTGCAGGAAACATAAGGAAAGCATTTCTCGGAGGTTAATGGCCGTGTGTGTGTGTGTGTGTGTGTGTGTGTGTGTGTGTGTGTGTGTGAGAGAGAGAGAGAGAGAGAGAGACAGACAGACAGACAGACAGACAGACAGACCGACCTTCACTGGGCACAGGTGGTGGGATAAAATGCGGTGATGCAGCCAGATATTTTTGTCACAGGATGAAGCAGCTGTCAGAGAGCTCTTGTGAAGGTCAGGACCTGCCCACTGAGAGCGTGAAGGTCAACCTTATAGCTGGCTACCAACCTGTGTGGTCTCTCTTCAGATTCTGATCCTTATTTCCAGCCAGATACTTGGACCCAGGGCTGCAGTTGACAGCAGGACACAGAAGACGTCAGCTCCAGGGGCACAAGCTACAGACCTACAGCTCTGGGATGCCCAGAACTATATATATTAAAGCTCTTAACACTGGCACCTTTTCAGTTAACACTGGTACGTTTTCAATAACCAGAGGCCAAGACCTCTAACTTTCCTATAACTTGTTCACTAGTGCTGGTCAGTTTTCTTTGCTTACAGGCCTGGATGGATGGGAACATGTGACTCCTACATCCATAAATACAGGTGTCATGCTTACATGGGTGCAGTCAGCTCTTGGTTACCTACAATTAGGATCGTCCGGTTGTCAAGGAAGTCAGTAAAATGGTCACAGCTGAACACAGACATTTTGGGGTGTATAAAAGGTAAAGAAGCAAGTGTACAGAGAAGGTGAAGAAAGAGATCAACTGCATGCCGGAAACAACCTAGTAAGGGTTCTCTTCACCTTTAACTGCCATGGATATGGAAAGTCTAATAAGGGGCCATAAAAAGTGAAGGTATTTGAAGACTGTTTGAAATAGGCTAGTGATTTGCTTCATTTTATAAATAAAGAATAAGAATATAAATCATGCATTTAACCTGTGAGGAAATTTAATTGACAGTCCATTTCTTTAAAAACATTACTAACTTATCCTCAGTACTAAAAGGAGTTACGACTACTAGGCTTCTACATTGGTTCACTTAGTATGTTGAAAAAAAATTGCCAAACACTGTGGAAATGGTTTTATTTACTTCCAGATTTAAAAAAAAAAAAAAAGAATTCTAACGACTCAAACCAGTAATGACTATTTTCTGTTTTCGTTTCCATAAGTAATTGACCATTAATTATAATATCAATAGGCAGTGGTGAAGGAAGCCGACCCACGGAAGGGCTACATTTCATTTGTAACTGTTTTGTATATATCATAAATCTGTAATATTGGGCTATTGTCACCCATGATGAATTATTGTAAGCATGTCAGCACATGGTGGAAGTCAAGTACGTTCAAATACTACTCAGTCGGAATTGAATTTGGCATGATAGTCTCATAAAAGGGGGCTCAATTGAGAGTTCCCACTTGCCTGCTCTGAACTTGTCACTTGTAGGTGCTAAAGTGCTTGTTGTGTTGGTTTAATTAGTCAACAAATCGGTCCTTACTTGATTGCGTGGTCGTATCACATATGTTAACACTTCAGTGTTTGATGGAGATACTAACAAGTGACAAGAGTCTCTTGGTGTGTGGACTTTAAAGAAGAGAAGCTCTTCTATATCATTTCATTTGGCCCTGCCAATATTTATTAGATCATGCAGCCCGCAGGCTGCCAGTTAAAGAAAGACAACACAAACATGTTTCAGGGTTATGCTCATCTGTATCCCAAAGAAGGGTCAGGGAACAATCGATAGGAGGAGAGCGCAGGATGAGTGTTTTCCTCCACCGCTTATAAATTCATTATTTGATACAGTTTGCTACGGACCTCCTTTGAGCTTTTTTCACTTAAAGATAATTTATGACAAGAACAGAGAGGTTCTTGAAAATGCTATAGCAACTGAAGCTGAATGATACCACTCTGGTGTGAGACGCACAGTCACCAGAGTCTGCTAAATAGGAAGTTTGCATTTGTATGAAGAACTGCGTTAGTTAAGTATTTTCACTCACCGAGGGTGAAAATACTCATATTAATCGTCAGGGAGAGACGACAGGAAAAATATCCAGCAATCAAAATGATTATTCCCAGGAGTGGGGGTAGGGGGAGAAAAGTTGGTACCCTGAAAGTTTCCAAAAGACCCAGCTATTCACTTTTTCTATAGTAGAATAACAAAGGGGCAGTGCTTACTTTGAAGGGCAAGCCCTGTTTGTTCTGTCCCCCCCACACGCACCCCCCACACTCCCCGTTCTCTTATGGCTTTTATCAGTGCATTAGCAAAACTCAGGTCTCCACACCATGCTCAAGGGATGTGAAACACAGAACTGCTGCCATCAGAGAGATCTTGGCTGGGGCATAGCTTGGCAAAGGCACTTCAAAAACTGTCAGCATGGACTTGACTAGCATATATTGCAGGAAATAAAATTACAAGTAAAGAGTTTTTCCTTGAGACTCCCCAGTAGGAGCTTTTTTTAAGTCCACTTTATTTATCTTCCTTAGGAAACTGCCTGAAAACCAAAAGATGTTCTTCTTGGCCTCGTAAAGGCTGGAGCTTGCCGTCTCACCTCAGAAGAAGGGCTCAGGAGGATTTAGTAGTGGTCTGTTGGACAGTGGTCTCCATAACATCAGTAGGGGACCAGTGCTTATCTCCTCCTTAACTATGGTGTGGTGAACTCCCTGGGACGAGCCTAAGTGTGCATTTACCAACAAACTGGTAAGTGTCTTGCAGATGTGACAAACAGCCCTGGGGGCACACATAGACAGCTGAGACCCACTAAGTCTTTATACGAACGTTCTCTACAGACACAGTCAGAAGAACACAAATGCCATTAGGTTAAATTTAGAAAGAAAACAAAACCTCCTCAGATAGGTCCAGCATCTTCCTCTGGGTCATTCCCTAGTTCACTAAGTCATGGGAATGGAGTTATGGGCTCCAAGACAAAGCTGGTTTTCTGGTTGGTTGGTTGGTTGGTTGGTTGGTTGGTTGGTTGGCTTGATTTTTTTTTTTCCTCTCAACACAGAGACAGCAAGAAGTAGGGATACACAGTCTCCCTTCCCTTCCTCTCGGGTTTTGCTTTACCTAACCTCCAAACTAAACCACCTTCAGAAAGCGATTAAACACCCCAACTTCCTTTGCTTCACCTCCTCCCAGTAACACAAATGCTTTTTCATTACAGCTACAAATCTACACTCTGTAACCAGCCAATCAGGAGGAAGCAGGCCTTCAGTGAATGCTCATTGATTAATTGATTTGCAGAGTATGTTACATCATGAGTGTTGGGAGAGACAATAGAAACAAAATATAATTTGACAGAGTGACAGTGTTAACAGTTTGAGGTTAAAGAGGGCAAAATAGGGTGCAGGGCGGGTAGCACAGATTTATGTGAAGAATGTGGGAGCTTTGGAAAAACTGTCTTCTGAGGTGTAGGAGATGGGAAACGGGTTGATTGGCCGGCAAAAGATATGGGTATCCTCAATGCAAGAGTTTTTCTGCACTGAGCTCTAAAGAAAAAGAAGAAAGGCGAAGGATACAGAGAATAAAAAGCCATTTGATGTGAGGTGAAGAGGAAGGATTAGGGGGAGGGGAGAAGAGAAAAGCTCTTACAAGGGAAGGCAGAGGAAGGAAGGAAGGGACGCGGGCTCCTGTGTGACTTAATTTAAGGCTGGAATTCCCAGTGTTCACAAGGCTTTGCTGCTACCACAATGCTGTAAAGAACATCCTTGGATAGGTGACCGCTTTAGGACCTTTGAAAATTATTGCGGGGAAATGGACACATAAAATTTCTTATTATTTTTTTATATATTTCTATGATATTGCTATTTCGTATAATCAAACTGTATTGCTTTTAGTTCGAAAGAAATAATTCAGAAAAATTACATTGAAGAAATTCTTGAGATGTGGCTATTATCCAGCTATGAAATTTATAAACAAAACTAGTGTGGCTATCAACTTTTTTCTCAGTTCACTTGGGAATGTTGTCTCAGCTTTGGAGATCATTTAATCTCATCAGGCATATCTGCTTTCTGAAGTTCATCATCTTCACATTCCGTTCTTTGCTTGATGCCTCCAACCAGGCTAAAACACTCAACCATTTCCCCCAATCTAGTTTTTTTGTTTCTTCTAAGCTTTATTTCGATTACTTTTCTAGTCCCATACCTCCACAGAATGGCAAAGCATTCTCAGCAGTGAAGTGGGCTGATAGAAAGCAGATCCCTTGGGGCCAGAGAGAAGGAGGGGGCTTTCAAGGGAACAGGAACTTACGAGGGTGACAGTCTGCGTGGTTACATGGCCATTCATCAAAATTCACCCTTCTTGGCTGAAATCTCCTCAACATAAAGATGTCTCATTAAAATTATTTAGATAATCTGTAGAATAAAATGAACTAGAACTTTATAATAAAATGAACTAGAACTTTATAATAAGGTGAACTACAACTTTTTTTTGTTGTTGATAACTATCTGGAACACTCCAAAATACTTAAAATCTTTTTTACTTAAAAAAAAAAAATCCCAAAACTTATGCCAAGTGATGTATATGTAAGATTTGAAGAACTGGAAGGACTGTACATATTAAAATGCCAATTTTTTTAAATCTATTTGAAGCTAGCATAAGAAGAAAAACATTTAAAAAGAATTTCATTCAATAATTCCTTAATAGTTTTTCTTTCAATTTATGAGAGACAGCGAAGGGAACCCTCATCCTGGTATCGATATTTTGATTAAAACAAATATCCATCCATTCATTAAAAGTTTCTCTCATATAAAGGAATTCAATTTTTTTTTGATTGGTGTTAGACTCACAGACAGACAGAAATAAGCCGCCATTCTTCCATTTGATAGCCAGACGCTGCCAGTTGTAGCCAAGGCAGTCATGCTGTTAAATTAGGTCTAATGAAGGAGTAATTGCTTTAGATATAGTGAACCATTTGAAAGAAAACAAGGATTCTAATTGATTTGCAATTTGTTTGGCACGTTGCATTGTCTGCGGCTATTGATTAGTCTTCTGGATTTCACACTGCATGTGTTTCCCTTTATTAAGGGAATAACAGGTTACTGATTACTTTCTTTCTGGGTTTAATGTCGCGGTTAATGTCCGCTTTGTTCTTGTGTCCTGTCACAGGCGAGGGACGAACAATAGGCAAGTGGGTGGCCCTTTGCTAAGCAACTCCCCCGCTGCTCTGAGCTGTGTGCTCCTAGACGGGCTGAAAAGCAGACCGAGAAAAGGGGTTAGAATAGCAGGACTCGCAAGTTAAGGCTTGAGTCAGGCTAGACCCAGCTCCAAACTTGGCTTTCCCCTCCCAGTCAAAGCAGGGGCGAAGCCCCTGGCGGCGGATTTTGTTCTTGTACCGTTTGAGTCTTTGGAGGCAGGATATGAGTCTCTGCTTAATGGGCGCGCATACTAAATGTGCGCGGAGAAGGAATATTGGAGGGGGAGGCCTTGCGGCTCATTTAACCCTTTGGGAAGTGACATTTTGTTGGCACCTGGGAAGCACTTGTTGCTGAGGTGTCGATATGATCATCAAAATGGCTCTTGTGTTTATACCAACTGCAGGGGAGGGAGGGAAAGTTCTCAGGGCCGCAGTCATTTCATTGCCCTCAAAGCACAGCGGGAATTATTAGCTTACCCTGGTGCGCCCCTTTGTTTTCCTAGGGCTTTGCTCCTCCAGCAGATACTCATTGAAGGCGGATCCACTGCTTTCTGAAATGTGTTTTGCAATGGTGCACAGAACAGGCACTCACTTAGCCCATGTAATCCTTTCACGGCTCAGCTTGTTAATGTAGCAAACTGCTGAAAATGGGAAATGGATTCTTTAATGAGACCAGTCCTTTCGTGGCTTTATTCCCCAGGTCCAACCCCCAGGCATTCATTCAGCTCCCCCCCACTCACCCTCCCAAGCCAAGACTAGGCACCCCCACTTCCCACCCAGCAAGCAACCCATTTTCCAGCACTCAATCCCCCCCATCTCTAGGCCCCTTGCCTCCCTCACCTCCTTCCCAAAGCCTTTGGAAACACACACAACAAAGGGGTGTGGGCAATAAAATTCCCGTTCTCTGCATCCTTTACCTCCTTACTAAACCGAGCCCAGAAATCGCACCCAATACGCAGGTTTGCTGTCCTGCCCGAATACTTACATAATGAATATTTTCTTTCACGTGGCTTTTGTGCTATGCTAGGTTTCAGAGTGGTGCTGGCTGTCAATGGTTCAAAAACAGCAGAAAGAGTGAAAAGTTAACTTGAGTTCTGGTCTAATTCCTTAGCCTGCCCGTGCCCTCTCTGCAACCTTGTGTACTCCCAGGGGTCTTCCCAAAGGTTTCAAACTTCTCTAGAATTCCTCTTCTCTTGGAAAAAAAAAAATCTAAGCAAGTAAAATTTAGGTTAAGTTATAAAGGGTAACTTGAAGTCAGAATAGGACAGCCTACTGTTTTCCGTATTAATTTAGAAAAGAAAACGAAGCCAGTTTGTGTCCATTTTGTTTGGAAATGGTTCAGAAAAGTAAATTGTATGTCACAAGATCAGGTCTTCTTTCGTTGGTCCAAGTTCTTTGTGTATGTGTGCATGTGCATACAACATGCACACATACACATGCATGCACACACGGGCACACACCTGTAGGTATACAAACAACGGAATCCTCTTACAATATGAACACTGTACACTTTATTTCTCGTCGTCGTCGTTGTCACCATCATTGTTGGTTGTGGGTTTCAAATCCAGGAGATTGTGCAAGCTTAACACACGGTTTCCATCCCTGAGCTATATGCCTAGTCCATAGAATAATATCAAATGCAGAAGTAACATGACCAGGGTTGCAATGAAACCAGTTATACCAAAATAAAATCAGCAAGATACTATTTAAATTATGTGTTATTATTATTAATTGATTGATTTAAATAAGATCTATGTATGGGGGTAGCAATTCCTGTAGCTTTTGTCTTGTTTTGCTTTTCTGGAGACAGGGTCTCACTGTGTAGACAAGACTGGCCTCCAGCTTGCAGAGATCTTCCTGCCTCTGCCTCCCTGGGATAAAAGGTATGCATCACCATGCCCAGAAAAGGTCTGTGATTTCTGAAGGAACAATGAGTGATTAAATTTTGGTTACTTATTAGAACTTTGATGGATTATCTTTTTAAATCTTCACTTTCTCTGGGTGGCGCAACCTCAGGTACCGATAACGTGTGTCTTCCTCGCCTGTATCCATTAGGGAAAGAGGCTGTGAAAACAAAGGAACTGTCCCCCCCCCCCCAAGTCCAGAGGACTCCGAAGTGCTTTGCACAAGCCCTCAGGCCACCCCTTCATGCTCTCACTGTCTCTTCAGTGCCCCACCGGATGACCAGCAGCCTGGCACTGTAGTCCTGGCAAATGGGAAAGAGAAATGAGCCCTGGACTGCTCAGCTGTGGGTGCCCGGGCCTGCCTCTCACTGTCCTGAGAGCTGTGAAGCAGAGATGTCCTTCCAACCTTCTTAACCTCCTGCTTCTCCTGGTGTCTCCCCTTCAGTGAGATGTGTCTACACACCAAAGACAGAGCACAGGGAGGGAGGAAATCCTGGAAAGAGCAAAGGATATCACTCAGTTAGTTGTGATACTTTGCATTGTAAGAATCTGGTTACAAGGCATGCACAATTTATTGAAAATAGTCTTCCTCGGGACTGGTGAGATGGAACAATGGCAAAGTCAAGATATACTTCTTAGCGCACGTTTAGTTAACTAAACTCACCAGACAACAAATGAGAACACAAAATTGCATACTACATACTTATGCTAAAAACTTATTTCTTGTTTACCTGAAACTCAGATTTAACTAGTTCTGTAATGTATCTAGAAAGCCTAAATTAATATATGATGTGAGGCAAAGAAATCCAAGTATAGATTATGATTAAGTGACAGGACAGAAATCATGTTTTAGAAGTGAAGTAATGTGAACTAAACTCAGAAATAGCAAATCCAAATAGAAAAGTGATTCATTTTCAAAGCAAGGGGGACTATGAGGCTTGAGTGAGGGTAAGTAGAGGACCGAGGGCGAGTGTATGAGGAAGAGGAATGGTATAATCAGCAGCAGAGGGAAAGAGTGATGGCCACACACACAAACATGTCCTGACAAAACACCCAGGGCAGGGCAGCATCGGGCGGCCCTAGCTATCACTCTTCCCTCTCAGCCAAACTCTTCCCCTTCTGCCTCCTAGGACAGATGAAGCCGATGTTGCTTGAGTTCTGCCAGGGCATCACCATAGATGGGGGAGGCAGGGCTCCTAGAGACTGAGCCTTTTGAAGTTGGTAGGCCTGGAAGCTGCAGAGATGAGATTCCAATTGCAGAGCTGACACAGTTACCACACATCTCCTTGCCTCTGTAACAAAGAGCACTACACAAGCAATTATCCCTGTTCCTCCACTCAGTGACCATACGGTTTACCAGGGAGAATTGAAACTATTGGGGGATAGTCTCAAGAACTGGCAAATGAGGACCCGTGGGACGGCTCAGTGGGTAAAGGTGTTTGCCTCCAAGCCTGATGGCCTGAGTTTGATCCCAGAAATATACATGGCAGAAGGAAAATTGACCCCCACAAATTGTCCTCTGACTTCTACAAGCTCTCTGTGTGTTTGAGTGAACACACAGGTACACACACCATGCGCGCGCGTGCGCGCGCGCACACACACACACACACACACACACACACACACACACATGCAAATTAAATATGTAAATTAATGTAAAAACTTTTAAAAAGAATTGACAGGTGTCTTTAAAAAGACAAATTGACATGAAATTTAAATAGTTCTGCACAGCAAAGGAAGCAACCACCAGACTGAAGACAAGCCCACAGAGTGGGAAAAGGTCTTTGCCAACTACACATCATACAGGAGATTAACATTCAGAATATATAAAGAACTACAAAAATTAAACCCGAAACTATTCCATCAATAAATGGGTTTATAAATGGAATAGACAGTTCTCAAAAGAAGAAAATGAACAGTCAATTGTTGAGGAAGTGTTCAACATCCTTCACCATCACAGAGAGATCCAAATTAAACTGTCATGTGATCCTATCTCACCCTATCAGAATGACTACCACTAAGAAAACAAACAGTAAGTATGGGTAAAGAGATATTCTATTCACTGTTGTGAGAAGTATAGACTGGTGTAACTGCTATGTAAACCAGTGTGGAGCTTCCTCAAAAATTTTAAAGTAATGCTATCATATGGGCCAGCTAGTCTACTCTTGGCTATATATACCCAAAGGACTTGAAGTCAACACATCATAGAGATATTTGCACATACATGTTTATTGCTGCACTATTCACAATAGCCAAGAAATGGAATTAGCTTAGATGCTCATTAACTGATAAATGGATAATGAAAATGTGACATTTTATTCAGCTGTAAAGAAATATGAAATCAGGCTGGAGAGATAGCTCAGGGGTTAAGAGCACTGGCTGCTCTTCCAGAGGTCCTGAGTTCAATTCCCAGCACCCACATGGCAGTTCACAACCATCTGTAATGAGATCTGGTGCCCTCTTCTGTCTGATGCCCTTTTCTCTCATGCAGGTATACATGCAAATAAGGCATTCATACACAGAAAAATCCATAAATAAATAAATCTTTTTAAAAAGAAATGTGAAATCATGATATTTGCAAGAAATGGGTGGAAATGGAGGTCATTATAGTATGAAAATAATCCCCACTCAAGTACTACATTTTCTTGTACCTATGTTTAGAGTATGTGTGTGCACAAGCTTTCGTGTGTGTGTGTGTGTGTGTGTGTGTGTGTGTGTGTGTGTGTGTGTGTGTGTGTGATGAAACTGGAAATGGGATCACTAAGGGAGATGAAGAGATCTTAAGGGAAAGTAAAGAAAAGGTAATGGAATACAAGTGATAAGAAAATAGAGAGGGGCTGACCTCAGGAATGGAAAGGAAGAGAAGGGGAGGGAAGAGAAGCAGGGAGGGGAAGGGGAGAAGGGAACTAAACAGAAAAAAGAAGAGGGCTTATGGGAGCAGGGGAACAATTGAAAGAGAATGGATGAGAAGAAAGCGTAATGAAACATATGTACACAAATTTCATAATAAAACCCATTACTAATTACTCCTCCCCCCCAGAAAAAAAACTGTCTTGACCAATGGATCTCTCCTGTGTTTGAAAACCTCTGGATTCTGTTCTCTCTGTGGGTCTTTGCATTGTCCAAGAGACAGCAATAAAAATTAGTCAGCTGGGGAGCCCACTTCCTGGGAAATACAAGGTAAACTCACCCTAGTTCCTTATTAACAGCAGCAAAGCTCCAGCCTGTAATTTAGCCCTGGGTCACATGAATTCAGACTCAGAGTTTTAAAACTGAGGAGAGAAGGTCAGCTCTTCATAGCAGTTATAGACCTAGACACTCTGAAGTATCTTACAGCTTCCCTGTCAGGACCACCTCCCAGAGATGGCTGGAGTACTGTGTTAAAAAAAAAAAAAAAAAAAAAAAAAAAAAAAAAAAAAAAAAAAAAAAGATACTTGAGAGCAAGGGAAAATATTATTAATGTTATTATTTGCTGCTTATGCCCCAAAGCCCAAGAGCAAAGACAACCCCCAAGTGTACTTGGGATTCTCTCTCAGAAGTCCAACTTGCTGTGAAATACAGGAGATAGGGATGCTGAGTCTGCCCAGGCCGAGCCCTGCCACCTTCTAGAGGAAGCACACCCCTGTCAAGGCTGCCTGGAGGAAGAGCAAGTTCCTTCCGTGCAGATCCAACCTGCAGACTTCATGGATCCCATGCTGATGTTCAGATAGTCTCCCCCTTCGTAAAGGACTTTGCTCTTACTTCATCACAAGTGCTATCAATATGTTATTTATATTTTGAACCCCATCGAAAAGAGGATTATACCGGTGCATTTAATTTCAGTTAAGAAAATATAGAAATTGCTCCCATGTATGAAAAGCAGTGCTTTAAAACGAAAGAAAATAGTTCGCTTCTCGCCGTCACAGCAGTGGCCCTGGTAAGTACTTCTAAATTGCTCCACTTTGCTATTGTCTGAGGTCCTTGATAAGCATTCTGCATTTTCGAGCTTTATCTATTTCTCATCATTAAAAAGCTCATTAGTTAGTCAGCATAGTGGTACTTCCTGTATAGTTCACAGATTCAGATTATAACCTTGTGTCCTATAAATGGCGCCACTCATTCAATCACCCACAGCACTGGTATGGAGATGTTTAATGGTAAGGTTTAACACTGGATTTCTACATTTAGAAATATATATATATATATATATATATATATATATATATATATATATATTTATTTTATATATATATATATATATATAAAATCCCTTAGTGCCTGGGTTTATAGGCATGGACCAAGAATTCTGAAGAACTACCTGAACAGTTTGTATACTAAAAGAACTCATCAATCACAGAATAGTGAATCATAGTGCAAGTAGGAACCAATGACATCACTGATAATCACAGAATGATGACTCATAGTGCAAGTGGGAACCAATGAGATCTCTGATAACTGATATTTATGCAGCAAATCTCAAAAGAATATTCCACTGATTTTGCAACTGTTGCTTGTTTTTACATACCCCTTTTAGAGCAATAATCTTATATGGTCAAATATTTTTGTGTGTGGTATGCATATGTGTATATGTTCATGTGTGTGTACATGTGTGTGCACAAGAATATAGAGACTCCAGGAGTGGCTTCCAGGCCTCTGCTCTATTACTTTCTGCCTTAGTTTTTGAGACCAGGTCTATCACAGAACCCAGGTCTTACTGATTTGCCTAGACTAACAGTCCAGCAAGCCCAGGGATCCTCCTCCTCTCTCCGCTCCTCCGATCTGATCCGCTGGCTCCGAGATCACAGGCATGCTGTGCTTGGCTTCTACATGGGAGCTGGGGATCTGAGCTCAGGTGCTGATGCTTGTGCAACAAGTAGTTTCCTGACTGAGCTATCCTCCAAACCCTCAAATACTTTAAAAGCCGGTTTTACAACTTCATTGATGCATTTTGTCCCTCCTGCACTTTGTTGTTTGGTTATGAGATTTCCAAGGTGGAAATAATGAGTAAGGTGAACAGGGCAGAGAGCAGCCTGGTCCAGCAACACAGCAGCTGCCCTGGCCCTGACCGCTGTAATCTTGGGTCTTTAATTCTGCCTTCTCTCATCTTTATACACATCCTTATCCTGTGCTTAGTCAAAACTATTGGGCGCTGATGCTGGGGTGCTGAGGCACTAAGGCAATGACAAAATTCTGGATATCTTGTGTTGACTCCGTCGGTGATGAGGGGAAAGTGACGGTGTCCCTGGAAAAGTGAAAACACAGCAACAAACAACCCGCTGTTCTGAACTGAAGCAAGGGACAAATTCAGTACTTCTGACTCATGTTCTAAGTAGAAATGGAGGGAGCTAAGCTTTTATGAAAACTGAGGCTCATTCCAAATGAACAACAGTCAAGACAGCAAACCGGATGGATGGGTGGATAGATGGATGGATAGATGGATGGATGGATGGATGGATGGATGGATGGATGGATGGATGGATGGATGGATGGACTGACACAAGGTCTCATGCATCCAAGACTGGCCTCAAACTCACTATGTCATCAAGGATGACCTTGAACTCCTGTCTCACCTCCCTAATGCTGAGATTATAGGAGCTCGGGACTGGTTTATGTGATGGTGGGACCCAAACCCGGGGCTTCAGGCATAAAAGGCAAGAATTCTACCAGCTGACCTAGACTCCTAGTCAGAGGACAGCAAGCCTTTTTGAGAGTCCCTGACATATGCACACACCTCCATGTTCCTACTATTTCCACTTGATACTTGACCCTGGACAGGACACCGTTGGTCTATAATGTATGTAACTTCGGTCTTTCCTTTTAGAGGACTGTCCAGTCTCACTCTCTGTGCTGTGACAGCAAACTGTCTCCCTGTCCTAGCGGGTGGGATGAGACTGAAGGGCAAGGCAGAACTGGTTGGAGATGGGGACAGGAAGGAGTGTCCCTAGGGCTGTGCCGGTGAGGAATACGTCCCCTAGCAAACTGTTCCCAGCCAAATACGAAATTACTTCTGTGGACACTTGAGGAGTGATGTATCTCCTGGGCCACACTTAACAGCCAGGCAAGTTAACTAATTTGAACATGGGTGAACTTGACTCATTTTCATTGACAAAAACTATCCAGAATGAGACAACGGTCTCTTAATGGGCCCACTGTCACTACGTTTCCTTTAGAGTGACTTTTCTTCCTCTTCTGAAAAGAATATTTATTTTGTTTTAAATGATGAATATCAATTTATGCATTTATGGTATACAACCTCACAGTGACTTTGGACAATCTCGTTCACTTCAGCTACCCCTGGCTGCAGAGGGCATTTAGTAGATGATGTCTTCATCTTTATCTGCTGACACCTGCCTATGAGAATCTTCTACAGTGCTCTTTGTTTCCGAAGAGGTTGCATAGACCCTTGCCTCCTAAAGAACACACGGGTTTAACTCTTCCCTAAATGGTGCCAACCTCTCTCCCTCCCCCTTCCCCATCCTCCAGGCCACACAGCTACAACGTCATCCCTGTCTGCCCCCACTTGCTGCGAATATGTAGCAAAAAGGGACCAATTTCAGAGTACAACTTAACAGTTCTCTTTTATATCCCAAGACCTATTGATAGAAATCCCACCACACCTCCACGGGCATGGTTGCACATGCCCAGTGGGACACTTAGTCATCTCCACCTAGTCATTTCCGGTCATACGTTCTGCGTGGCCCATGCCCCATGGTTACGAGGTCACGTAGTTGTGTGGATGCGACTGCGTGATCTCTGTGCGTGGCTCTGTGTGCGCAGGTGCATCCTGGCCTTTGTAAGGTGGCACCATGTTCCTCCGGGGTCTCTCTCTCTCTCTCTCTCTCTCTCTCTCTCTCTCTCTCTCTCTCTCTCTCTCTCTCTCTCTCTCGTCTTTCCACAGGCCTGATCACATCTATCCCTTTCTCTCTGTCTTGATAAAACTCTTATTAGTGGATTCTGTCGCGTGTCGTGACTTTTCCTTTGGGGCAAGAGCGCCGCAAAAAACTCAACACCTATGCCTGTGTCTTAGCACCCCTGACTGTAAATTAAAAATAAAACCCCAAACGCAGAACACTGACTGGAAGGTCACAGCGAAGAAACACTGCCGGGTCTCAGAACACAGTCTGTATGCGTGCTTTCACAATATGTGTGCATATGCATGTGTATGCAGGTACCCATGTGTTGCAGAATATTATTTCAAGGTGTGTTACTTTTGTTTATGCTCTGGAACATTTGTTTAATGATGCAAGGACATGTTTGACTGAATAAAATTCACCTGCGGTCAGGAGGCTGAGTCGGCAACTAGCTGACAGGAAGTGGTAGGGAGGAGCCAGGTGAGAAAGGGTTTATGAGGAGGGGCGAGGAGAAGCATAAGGGCTTTTTGGAGGACACGAGCAAGGAGAGGAGGTGGACTACTTGTTATTCAGCCTCTGAAGAGCAGAATTCCATCTTAACCTTTGAATCTTGAGTTCTCTAGAGGGACAGAGGTTTAGTTAAGTTCCCTTCCTAGCTTGGCGAGAGTTGGAGCCCGAGGGAACTGATTTCCCTCCAACTCCGGCCCTTGCAGCCTCCCCGATGCTGGTAGTGGTGGAGTTACAATTAGTTGTTGATTTGGACAGCTGTGGCTTCAAAGGCAGCAACAATTAAATAAAAGGACAACACCCACGGAACTTGGTCAGCACACATCTTGACTCTTTAATAAAGTTCAGGGGTTTTTGTTGGTTTGTTTGTTTGTTTAGTTTTTCAAGACAGGGTTTCTCTGTGTAGCCCTGGCTGTCCTGGAACTCCCGCTGTAGACCAGACTGGCCTGGAACTCATGGCCTACCGACACCTGCCTCTGCCTCCCAAGTGCTGGCATTAAAGGCAGGCACTATTACACGTGGCTTAAAGTTTAACTTTTTATTGGTTATCATGCTTCCCCAAAGTTCTCTCGGTCCACTGCTGGTTTTAAGGACCTTAGCTGGCCAGGTGGTGGTGGCTGAGCACACCTTTAATCCCAGCACTCGGGAGACAGAGCTAGGTGGATCTCTGTGAGTTCGAGGCCAGCCTGGTCTACAGAGCAAGATCCAAGGCAGGCACCAAAACTACACAGAGAAACTCTGTCTCGATAAAACCAGGAAAAAAAAAAAGACCTTAGCTTACACAGGAATGTAACAGGAATATATGTGCTCATGGGAGCGAACTATACATTTTTTGGCTGGACAAAATTTTATTTTAAATATCTAAGTAGAGTTCACCACATCAACAATCACATTGACAGCTCAATTCTATAAAGTATCTAACATTTCTGTTTCAAATCAATTTTTATGAAACAAGGCAACATTTGAGTACTGTTTTCTCTCTTTGCCATTTAGCAAGGAGCATGGAGAGTATGCCGTGGTCATTTTCCTTAAGTTCCGTAGCGCTTGACTCTCGGGGTGTTTGCTGCCAGCCTGACTCTTCTGGGAAGCCCCGACTCATTCCACTTCCCCACCTCAGCAAACAGAATGAGTCTCTGTGTTCCGCCACTCCAGCCTGATTCCCAACTTCCTCTGCATCCCTGCCCTCACCTGCTAAGCAGGCACTTGGGGGCTGCTACAGCTTGCTATGGAGTCCCAGGCTCAGACTCTTTGGCCTCATCCTAGCATCTGTCACCTTCTGATAGACAGACTGAATTCATATACTAAGCGAGAGCGTCTTCCTCCGGAATCCAGGGCTTGTTTTTCAGTCACTAGGTTCTAGAAATCAGGGCTACACCGGGACCTTTTTTTCTAACGTCCATTTAGTGTTACTGTGGACAGAAGAGCCCACATGGCCCATTCACTATAAACCAGCATGCTGCAGCCGGGCTCTATTATAAAGCACAGTCTGCAGGATTTTAGCTCTAAGCCAAGCCAAGCCTGCACTCTAAAAGGTTCATTCTCATCAAGAGGGAGAAAGGCCCTCTAGATTCCAGAGCCTGGGAGGCACACAATGAAGGGTAGTTAGCACAGACTCTGAGTGTCAGCAAAGGCACAGGAGGCCCACGAGAGTTTAAAAAAAAAAAAAAAAAAAAAAAAAAACTATAGAAACCATACAAGCTCATGGCTCCACCCTAACTCCAACCCAGCATTCTAAATATTCCAGTCCTCTGACCTCAAACATGCCACAACTCAAGATCATGGAAACGCACAAACTTGCTGTATGCATGGATTTTTTTTTTAATTCAGTTTGCATAGTAGGCAGATTATGGCCCTCCAAAATGTTCCTATTCTAGTCCCCAGAATGCCTCACTAAGTTATCTCCCACAGCCACAGAAACAGTGCAAATATGATTCTATTAAGGATCCAATCCAAGCAGGCCTGGTATAATCACATGGGTCTTTAAAATGGACCAATCATTTCCAGGCAGGAGGAATCTTGACTACAGAAAAAGTGGGGGAAATATAATGGCATTGACCTCGAAGGACCACAAGCTAAGGAGTGTGTGCAGCCTCTAAGATCTCGAACCAGACTTTGCCCCGACGGCTCTGATGATACCTTGGTTTTAGTCCAGAGGGGCCTATTTGGGACTTTGGTCTCCGAACTGTAAGATGAATCACCTGTATTGCTTATACCATGAACTGTGGTGGTTTTAGCCACCAGAGAAAACTAACATAATTTGGTACAGCAGTTGGCTAAATCTGTTGCCCCAATTTATCTCCCTTGAATACTTTAAGAGTTTTCATTACATTTCTTTCTCCTGTGGGTTTTCTGGAAATAAATTACCTCCTTGTCTTTTAGCCCCCGGCCTTTTTCCTCCCTTCACGTGTAGTCTGAGGCCGGATTCTATTCACTCAAAGTCCCCGGCAATATTATCTCAGCATATAGCTCCTCGTAAGAACAGTCTGCACGGGATGCTACATTTTCTCCCTCAGTAAGTGGGGTGGAGGGGCCTTGGCGGGGCCAGTGAATGCATTTACTACAGACACACTCCAAGGAAGAAGAATGAAAAGAAGATGTTTTGACCAGCTTGACTGTGGCACTTCATCCCTGGAGTTGTTCCCTAGAGTCTAAATTGCCACTGACTGGGCAGTTTTCCTTCTAAAAGCTTCATGACGCCCAAGTGTGCTGTCCTGGAGGGAAGGCCCTAGGGGAGAAGACAATAGCTATAAAAGAATCATAGCTCTCACCCCAACTGCCCCCCTCTTCCCAACAATGAAAAGTTCAGAAAACAACCAAATGTGTGCCTCAGAAAAATGCCTAGTCAAGCAGATGCTTCGAGTCTGCCTGTTGAACATTTGGGTTGCCCAACGCAAATGTTAAAGCTGTGTTCAAACCAGAAAAAATAAAAATAATAAGCTGTCAGAGTAATTACTAAGAACATGCAAGGATTATACAAAGTAAACTGCAGCCTGCAAAAAAGAGAATTGCATGTTAGCTAATTGTTAATTTTAGCAATCGCAACGGCTAATTACCACGGCACACATTGGCGATTAGCTTGATGGCCTTGCACCTGCTTTCTCCAATGAACAGATTTCTTCGTCGCTAGCACAGGAGCAAAATGTGTAATTATTGGCCATCATTGGGGCGATTTTTCAGTGATTCTTTTGTGCGGTGTGAATAAAGCATAATGACATATTTTATTAGAGGGCAAATAGCTGTTTGTTAATGGAAATGATTTGAAATCCAAAAAAACTAGAAGCTAGGAGCATGTTTTCAGTATCAGCGTGAATTCAAATGTATTTTCTTTTAACTCTTTATAAAAGGAGCATGGAAATCAAATCTAAACTGAGTATAATATATTTAATGATATGTGCAAACACAGCATTGATTAATTACCTCGAATGCTTTCAGTGGTATACCATTTATTTTGTTTCAGTCCTGTGTTAAATTTTAGTATTTCATATTTAAATTCTTATTTCTTGGTCCGAGAGTCTTGGTGAAGCTGGCCTGCGTCACACCTCATTTTCTGAAGAACCCTCTTTTTATTGGTACATGCAGCACTTGCAACGGAAAAAAAAAAAATCCTTGCCTTCCTGCCTCCACTGCTTCCAGAGCTGAGCACACCAGGGTTTCCCTGAAGAGAAAAGCATGATTTAGGTTATCAACACCCAACTGTCAGCCATGGGGTGTACATTGTACATTGTAAATAAGGTGCCCTGAGGATAAGACTAGAACACTCACAGGCTTGGAAATGATATTCTCTCCCCTTTCATGACAAAATTAATAGATCGTTGCTCCAGGAGCCCATCAAAGAGTAAAAGCAATGCCTGTCTTCATCTCAGGCATAGAAATGAACAAACATGAGTGTGAGCGTGTGTGTGTCTCTGTGTGTGAATTTATCGGACTGGAGAACAGTACTCCGCTTGGCAATGATGCAGTCTAGGAAATGGAGGGCTCTTCCTTTCAACTCTGTCCCGGACCAGGTTCTCTGCCTCCATTTTCTTCCCCAGGACACTGCGTGTTTTCACAATGGAAGGTGCTATGGAGTCCTTTGGCACTCTCAGATTTAAAACAATTGAGAATAAATTAATGGGTAAACCAAA
Source organism: Peromyscus maniculatus bairdii (assembly GCF_049852395.1). Classification (NCBI taxonomy): domain Eukaryota; kingdom Metazoa; phylum Chordata; class Mammalia; order Rodentia; family Cricetidae; genus Peromyscus; species Peromyscus maniculatus. The sequence goes on along the minus strand of NC_134865.1, from coordinate 14,120,879 downwards.
GGTCTGGAGATACAGTTCAATGGCAGAGCACTGGCTAGTGCACTCAATGTCTTGGGTTCAATCCCTATCATACCAAAATAACAACAACACAATCAACAGATGCCCACTGTTTTGAGCTGAGGTGGCAGGGGGGACTTGGAGAATGTGTTCCCTTCCAACCAAACGTATACCTCCCTTCTGTTTCTAACTGAACCCTCTGTGCTGAATTCCCCCTACACCAGTCTCAAGCAAACACGCCTCTTATTCTCAGAGGAGGGATGAAAGGGCCTTCGTGCTTGAGCTGTGTGTTTGCTGGACTCTCGTCCCTCCTCCCTCTACCCTGGGGGACGTTATGAAAGTTGTGTATTTCCAAAGGTCGTTGAACGGCGGCCACCTCTGGAAGTCAGGAACGTCTCCTAATTGCCAGGACCGTTGTTTTATTACCGCTGTTTACAAACAGGGGGAAGCGCCCCCTGAAAGGGCACTTCCCCTCTTCCTGCAGCCTTCCCCCGTATTTTAAGATGTAGATAAGTTCAGTATTCAGGTTCACTGTTTGACCCATTAAACTGGTATTGAGGTATAATTTGTGTGTTTTCCCAGTACCCTCGCACATAGAATGGGGTTCATTTCCACACGTTTGAATAAATTTATCCAGTTCAGTGAACCTGTTGTGAAGCTCAGCAAAACTCAGTAGGTGGCTTTAAAGTCCTGTAATTAGCCCATTACAGAAAATCTGTACTTTAGATTTCTGCACATTGGTTAATAAGCATAACATGCTTCATATATAAATAACATTACATTAAATGATGCAATACAAAGGAATTAAAGGCCAATGGAGTTTCTAAAAAATACTTGAAAGAGACCTCAAATTAGCATGTTTAATTCCAACTCACTGCACAGGGAAAGCCTCCTGCTTCTACTGTACTGGTCCACCCCAGCTCAGGGCAAGGGTGGGGGCTGTGGCCACGGCGCTCAGATGACTCCCGACACACCTACCTACCCTGCATCCGGCCATCTGGCCTGGCCTGGCCTGGCCTTGCCAGCACCTCACTTCCATTCATTTTTGAACATGAACAAGGAGATGAGTTGAGAGAGAGAGAGAGAGAGAGAGAGAGAGAGAGAGAGAGAGAGAGAGAGAGAGAGAGAGAGAGAGAGACTTCAGCCTGCTGTGACTTCCTGGGATGATATTTGCCTGAACACTTCTTCAGGGCTCACCAGGTGGAGTAGGCTGCTAGGATTGTCTTCCTCTCTGCCGTTCACACTCAAGTCTGTGTGGCAGTCACTTCAGAATGGAGCGTGATGTGAAACATCACATACACAAGAACTTGCCTTTTGAGCTTTAAACATTTTGTTATAATGAAATTCGGCTCTTAAACAACTCTATGTAACATTGTCTCACTCTGGCCTATTTGGTGACATGTTTACTATCTCTCCGTGGAATGAAGCTGCCTTTCCAATGAAGTGATCCGGAAATCCCGTGTAATGGTAAAGTTAAGAAGACATGCCAAAGTGAATAGGGAAGAGCCCACGAGGCCTCAACCCTACACAAAGAAAACTATAGGCAAGTGAATGAAGCTGGGAGTGGGAAAGGTGGTCCTCCCTAGGGAAGAACACACCAATTGGCTGTCCAGTGTCAATTCATACAAGTAACATTATGTAGACTGAACAGGTTATATTTAGAAATATGTATGTATATAAGTATACGTATATGCATGCAGTACCAATTAGTGAAAAAAGAGGCCATGAATTTGAAGGAGAACAGGGAGGGTATATGGGAGGTTTGGGAGAGAGGAAAAGGAAGGGAGAAATCTTATAACAGCAAAATTTAAAGACTACATGTTCTTTTATTTTTAACTATGTTCATGTGTAATTATGTTTTTTTAATTTGTTTTTATTTCATGTGCATTGGTGTTTTGCTATGAGTATCCTGTCCCATGGAACCAGAGTTACAGGCAGTTGTGAGCTGCCATATGGGTGCTAGGAATTGAACCCAGGTCCTCTGGAAGAGCAGCCAGTGTTCTTAACCACTGAGCCATCTCTCCAGCCCCATGCTTATGTTTTCAATAGGGTACGGTGTTGATGTATTTAGATGTGTTTGCATTTCGAAATGTCTTGTCACCTCCTGTGCTTACTTCTGTGACAGACACAGCTAAATGCTGATCTCTAAGTGATTTGGACGCACACAGAATATTAGTTTTAGACGCCATGCCGTACAACCGCTGGTGTTCATTTTTTCCATCCTAACTGAAACGTTAAACCCTCGAGGCACAGGTCCATCAACCTCATTTCCTTTCCCTCCGCCCTCCAGATGCAGGTACCCATCCTTCTACTTTCCCCGTCTATGATTTAAATCCATGTTGTACTCAGAGGATATTTTCTTCACATGTTTATTTTTCTTAGAAACCTTATATAGATTCCCTCTTAGTTAGAGTTCGCCCAGTCCTTCACACTTGCAAGCTCGTTTTCATAATTTAAAATTTGAACTCCTAAGGAAAGTGAATAATTCAGCCTTAGTCTATGATGCTGTTGTGTCACTATTTCTTTGTCTTTTTCTTAATTTCCCTCAACTTTGGGCATGTTGAATGTTTTGGGCCCATATTTCAAGTCTATCCGAGGGTTTGCTTTGTAAATATCATGATAATGTGGGAATCAGAGTTGAAGTTGTATTACTCACTTCAGCACACCAATCCCTCTGAGCCTCCTCGTTTCTTTTATGTGTCTCTGAACACGTTTGTCCTTTAATTTCACATCTTTTGGTTCATGACAGCCAGGGAAAACTACCTCGACTTCTGTCGGAAAGTAAGAAATGAACTTTTTTTTTTAATCTTCAGCCACTTCTAATTTCTGTCACTTTCTCATTTTTTTTCAAATTACGCTCTATGATTAATATCTTTTTTTGTCATTGCTTGGCAGCATAGTGGACTTAACTTTTGTCTCTAGCAATTAAAACATTTTAAATTCAGCATTACACATGGGATAAGATTGTTCCATTTGCCTTAGAGCGCTCCCCATCTTTCCGGATGGCGTTTATAATTTCATCCTTAATCCTTTCACATTCTTTTACCAATGGCTCAAAAGGTATATTGGTTTTCACTTTATATGTTTCATAATTACTACCCCAAATCTCTGTATTTCATGTTGGCTTGGCTGTGCTGAATCTTTCTAATGACTTCATATTTAAGAGAATGAATGTCAGAACGGGGGTCCTAACCTTAAAGCTCCAGTTACTGATTTTAAAAATCCTTTCTTGAATATTAAATGCATACTCTAAAGGCTAAACCGTTCTATGACCTATAGCATTAACAATTGAGTATTCTCAAAATTACATTGTGAGGACCAAGTAAAGACCAACCAACTAAACTTCTCAGACATCAACAAACCTACTAAACTATTATAGCCAATAAATTTTATTATTGTTGCTGGAGGGCTTCTCTCCAGGTTCCCCAAGCCCCGCAGTCCCACAATCCACTTATAAAATAATCACTCAGACGCTTATATCACTTATAAACTGTATGGCCGTGGCAGGCTTCTTGCTAACTGTTCTTTTATCTTAAATTAACCCATTTCTATAAATCTATACCTTGCCACGTGGCTGGTGGCTTCCCGGCATCTTCACATGCTGCTGGTCATGGCGGTGGCTGCAGTGTCTCTCCCCTCAGCCTTCCGCTTCCCCGAATTCTCCTCTCTCCTTGTCCCACCTACTTCCTGCCTGGCCACCTACTTCCTGCCTGGTCACTGGCCATCAGTGTTTTATTAATATAGAACGATATCCACAGCATATTATGCAGTTTATAAATAGAAAATTAATCCATTATGGTAAAGCATTTCTTGCTAAGTAAGTCAATGTCATTCAGAAAACTGGATTCAGATCATTATTTTTAAGTAACTTGGAGTGAAATGAAACATAATCCCCCACCGAGCCCACGAGACCCCTGTCCTCCTGAGCTTGGAAGTCAGAGGCAGGCATTGCTAGAGGAATCACACTTGACAAGTTGGTGCCAGGAGATCAAGTCCTGGGGGAGCAGACTTCATGAGGGAGGCGAAGCTGAGGGATAAGAGTTCTTCCAAGAGGAGAGAAAAGCCTGAGCAAAGCCCAGGTCCAAATACAGCCTACATACAGGAAGTCCTCTGCATCTGGAGAATGAATGAATGATCAGACACTCTGTGCTCTCCTTCACAGACACACCACCTAGCAGCTGCCCTGTGTCCTCAATGCCCCAGGCAGATTCTGCCCAGGAAGGCCTGCTAGCTAATGTTCACAGGGGACATATTGGAGAACCATTCAGGACTACCCACAGTTGTGATGGTATTGTGTTCCCCAAAATATTGTGCACCCTAATAAACTTATCTGGGGTCAGAGAACAGAACAGCCACTAGATACAGAGGCCAGAAAATGGTGGCACTCACGCCTTTAATCCTAGCATTCCAGAGGCAGAGATCCACCTGGATCTCTGTGAGTTCAAGGCCACATTGGAAACAGCCAAGCATGGTGGCACACGCCTTTAATCCCAGGAAGTGAGCCTTTAATCCCAGGAAGTGAGGGCAGAAAGCAGAAAGGTATATAAGGCATGAAAACCGGGAACTAGGCTGGTTAAGCATTCAGGCTTTCAAGAAGCAGTTCAGCTGAGATCTATCTGAATGAGAACTCAGAGACTTCCAGTCTGAGGAAACAGGATCAGCTGAGGAACTGGCGTGGTGAGGAAGCTGTGGTTTGTTCTGCTTCTCTGATCTTCCAGCATTCACCTCAACACTTGGCTTCAGGTTTGATTTTATTAATAAGACCTTCTAACAATTCATGCAACACACAGTCCTGCCCCAAAGTTTTCCCAGAAGTGTTGAATGAGTACAGGAATCTTCTGGCAGTGTTAACCATGGCCAGCTCTCCAAAACGAGCAGTCTTGATGAGACACAGTATTGATAGGTTCTACAGAACCATAACTCCACAGGATGTGAGATCTTGAAAAGTTCCCTGCCTCTAGGGTTGTCTTATAGTTTACTTCTTTGGGGAGAGACATGAGACTGTTTTCTAGTGTGTAATACAGAATGTAGGAACCTACTCTAAACCTATAAAAATGACCATTGTAGGGAATAAGATCTGAGCCTATGTGTTTTTGACAAGTTCCCTGAGTTATTTTGTACCCTGAATTTGAGAGCCATTAGTGATGATGTAAAATCAATGAGATTTAATGGTAATTTGTAACTGGCACCCCAGCTGGGATTTGACTGGACTCCTTGAGAGTACTGTTTACTTATATTGTTTTATATAAGGATAAGAAGTATTACTGTTCATTTCTTCCTTACACTATGTCCTAATGCTCAAGTTCACTCCAGGAGTCACATTCTGAACTGTAATGGGTCAGCATGGATTCACTCTGCACATATCTGTTTGGGGGTATACTGGTCCTCAGGAAACCACAATTTTAGGTGGGCTAAAGTCATCTCCCTCATACCTGAGCATATCTTGAAGACACAAGCCCGCTTCCTGCTCCTCTATCTGTGGGCTCTCCCTCAGGCAAGAAGAGAAGGTGCAGGGCCTCCATTTTTCTTCATGGTAGAAGCATTACCCTTCCCAGTCCAGCTTCCTCTTGTTCTCTGACTTCCCACATAGCTTATGCCATGTGGAATTAAGTAGACAAGTTTTTATTTTCCCCCTAGCAATTATTTTTCGGTAGAAAAGAGAGTAATTTGTTGGTCACCTCACAGCTTGGTTTCTTTCCATGAGTCCTTCTCGTAAAGGTGTACAAACATCCGCTCATCTGAATTATTATACGGAAGGTTCATGGAGGGGGGCAGGACAAGTAAGCCTGTGACACGGACACTCGGAAGACAGATTTAGAACAGATTCCCATTTAAACAGACTTTCCCAGTTATCTTTCCATAGCTGGAGGAAGCCATTCAGTTGATGAGCTCAGGGCCCTCACCTCATGCCGGGAAATCATCACCTGTCTGCAGAGGACTGTGGTAGAGATCGAAAGGAGAGGATGCTTAAGAAGTTCTCACTGAAGAGTGTGCCATAAAACTCTCAAAAATGTTAATTAGATTTTACCGTTTTTAAAAGTATACTAGCTTTTTCTGCTAGATGTCTAGAAGGTGAAGAAAAGGGCTGAGGTGATGCTTGTCAGGGTTTATGCACTTGTGAAGAGACAGGGACCCACAAGAAGCTCCAAGGTATCACTCGATATTGACACCAACTCTTTTTGTCCAGTGAGGAGGAATGCGATTAGAACCTGGTCGTGTCTCAAGGAATGAGGGATAACAGAAGCATATTAGTCAGGGTTCTTTAGAGAAATATAACTGATAGAGTGAACACACACATATATGGATATATGAGCATGTGTGTGTGTGTGTGTGTGTGTGTGTGTGTGTGTGTGTGTGTGTGTGTGTGTGTGTGTATTCATAGGAAGTGGCTTACAGGCTGTGTTCTGGCTAGTCCAACAACGGCTGTCTCCTTTCAGAAAGGCCAACAATCTGATATCTGTTCAGACCACAAGGCTGAATGTCTCAACTGGCTTTCAGTATCAGTTTGAATCCTGAAGAAGCAGGCTCTAATACCAGCCAGGAATACCACAGCGTCAGCATAGACGATCTTGCCATTGAGAGTAAGGGCAAGCAGGCAAAAAGCAAAAGTTTCCTTCTTCCATGTCCTTTGATATTCATGGCCCACAGAAGGTGTGGCCCAGGTCTAGGGTGGGGCTTCCCACCTCAAAGGATCCATCCGGTCAAGAAAAATCCCTCCGGGTGCCCAGCTTTGGGATTTTGGTAATTCCAGATAGCCATTGCAGGAAGCTTTTGTGCGCCCCTTGATGGTTTCAGATGTGGAGAGTGAGGCTCAAGAGGTCATCAGGAACAACTTAACCAAATGCTCAAGTTTATATTGTGGTTATTTGATACAAAGGAATTGTTCATGTTTAAAATATTGATAGAAGGGAAAACTCAAGTGTACAAACTGTTCAGAAACAAGCTTGAGGCCTAGAATATTGATTCAAATGGGAGGTCACCTGAGACTTCTCTACCTACCTCTATAGCATTCATTTTTAAATGATATCTTTCCAAGAACTCTACCCTAGAAAAGTGACAGAGAGAGAGAGAGAGAGAGAGAGAGAGAGAGAGAGAGAGAGAGAGAAGAGTTACCATTGTCCTCATTAGTACAAGAAGATGGAAAGCTCTGAATTGTAAAGAATTTTTTTCTATCTCAGAAATTCACAGTCCTCAGTGATGTATATCTAGAAGTTGTTTGATAAATGTTTTTTAAATAATTATACTAATATTACCCCATATAAGAGAAGACAGCATTCCATAATCTCCCAATAATCTGAGACTAAAGCAAGAGACTCCACTTCCTGATTGAGTCTGGGTGGACTCCCATTTCGTTGTACACATGTGTATGAAGTCCTGGAAGTTGCCTGTAATAAGGAAACTGAAAAGAACAGTAGAAAAGCTACGTTCCAGAGAATAGAATGTTCGTTCCCTTAGCTCTTTACCATATGTAATAGAGCAACATCAAATCTGATGCAATTTTTTTTAACACAAATGATTTTAATGAATAAATTTTACCAACTTATTCACTCATAGTTTTAGTTGGGGGTCTCTACTGCCATGATAAAGCAACTCAGAAGGAAAGGGTTTATGTCATTTTCCAACTTGTAGTCCATTTTCCAGGGAAGTGAGGAAGGGAACTCAAGGCAGAAACCTGGAGGCAGGAGGCACAGAAGTCATGGAGGGGGGCTGCTCCCTGACTTGCTCCTAATGGCTTGTTCAGTTTGCCTTCTTATAGCAACCAGGACCACCAGCTAAAGGGTAACCCAGCCCACAGTGAACTGGACTCTTCCACATCAATCCTCAGTTAAGAAAATGTACCTTGGACTTGCCACAAGCCAACCCAGAGGGGCCATTTTCTCAATTAAGGCTCCTTCTCCCCTGATGACTCCAGCTGCTGGCAAGTTGACATTGAGATGGCTAACACACTCATTAAGTGGATTAAATTGATCTATTCAGGAAGTATCTATTATTTGCTTGAAATGCGTAAGGCACTAGAATTGTCCAAACTTAGATCCTACTCCCAGGAAGCCTACAAACAGTGATATAAGATACAAACTGAAGCTACACAAACACTGAGAAGTAGCAAAGCAAATTACCCTTCTGACTTAGAAGGATGGATTCCTTCCAACCAGGAGAGCAGAAAAAAAACTTCATGGAGAGGGCATCTGGCACAGGCCTTGAAAGAGGGGGAAGTATTAGGCAGAGGTCGGAGCCAGAAGTCTCCCAGAGAGACCAATACTGAGGAAGGCAGTGGGTCAGAGGGAATTCAGAGCCTGTGTCACTGTGGGCATCTGACGAGGATGCGGCATGAGCTCTTCTACAGGCCTTTGAGCACATCTCCCACTATGTCCGCAAGGGCATCTCCAACGCGATGTCCTGCACTCACGGAGGAGGCATCCTGAATGTAACACAGACATTTACAGTGTTTTGTATACAGGGGCAGTGGGGGAGGGAGGCACGGGGCAGGACACACCAGGAGTTCTTGCCGTTCCAGAGTAAGAATCCAGCCACATACGCAAATGACACCAACAGTTTCCTGCCTCTGAAAGACCCTTCTCTGGGAGAAGAGCCCGCCTGGTGGTGTCTGAGGACAGAAGAAACTGTGGAAGCAAGATGGCGGAGGGCCAGGACGGAGAGGGGAGGCGGAATGGTGTCCAATTTGAGTAAGCTACAGGAAGCCCTCACTTAGAGTCCTCTTGGGACAGAAAAGAAAGACACTCAGAGCAAGAAGCATTAACCTGTATAGGTTTCCTACTCCACTTTTGAAGTGAGAAGATTGTATGCTGGTGAATATTCCAGAGCAGAATATTGTTGGTAACTTCTGTGACAACGACTTGAAGCTTACAATGGTGCTGAGAACTATAGCTTAGTGGGTGATAGAACTTTACTGTTTGTTCCGTCACCTCTTTTAAATAAACTATCCTTGGAGCTGCCTGCCTATCAGAATGTGACAAAGATTTGTCAGATCATCACCATGGCCCAACACAGCACCATGGAAAGAATTATCCAAGATGTTGCCACATCTGGGGCATCATTTGCCAATGTAGCTGTGTAGAAGGTCTTTGCATGCCTCCTACAAAGATTTGGAAGAAAGTTTGCCCTTAGTCCACTGCGTTGATTTAACTCTGGGACGTTTCAGGAGAAATATTTCAGAAAGTAATTATTACTAATTTGAATTAAAATGTTTTTTTCCTTTTATTTTATTTTACAATATTATTCAGTTCTACATATCAGCCACGGATTCCCTTGTTCTCCCCCCTCCTGCCCCCCTCCCTTTCCCCCAGCCCACCCCCTATTCCCACCTCCTCTAGGGCAAAGCCTCCCCCGAGGACTGAGATCGACCTGGTAGATTCAGTCCAAGCAGGTCCAGTCCCCTCCTCCCAGACTGAGCCAAGCGTCCCTGCATAAGCCCCAGGTTTCAAACAGCCAACTCATGCAATGAGCACAGGACCCGGTCCCACTGCCTAGATGCCTCCCAAACAAATCGAGTCAATCAACTGTCTCACCTATTCAGAGGGCCTGATCCAGTTGGGGGCCCCTCAGCCTTTGGTTCATAGTTCATGTGTTTCCATTCATTTGGCTATTTGTCCCTGAGCTTTATCCAACCTTGGTTTCAACAATTCTCGCTCATATAAACCCTCCTCTTTCTCGATAATTAGACTCCCAGAGCTCCACCCAGGGCCTAGCCATGGATCTCTGCATCCAGATTCCTCCCTCAGTCCTTGGATGGGGTTTCTGGCATGACTATTAGGGTATTTGGCCATCCCATCACCACAGTAGGTCTGTCCCGGCTGTCTCTCGACCATTGTCAGCAGTCTTTTGTGGGGGTATCTTTGTGGATTTCTGTGGGCCTCTTTAGCACTTTGTTTCTTCCTTTTCTCATGTGGTCTTCATTTACCATGGTCTCCTATTCCTTGTTCTCCCTCTCTGTTCTTGATCCAGCTGGGATCTCCCGCTCCCACAGGCTCTTTCCCTCGACCCTTGCCCTTCATTGCTCCCACTCATATCCAGGTTGTTCATGTAGATCTCAGCCATTTCTCCATCACTGGGCGATCCTTGTGTCTTTCTTGGGGTCCTGTTTTCCAGGTAGCCTCCCTGGTGATGTGAGTAGCAATCCAGTCATCCTTGTTCCATCATACCACAAGAGCACTTGCTCAGCTATGTTCATATCAGCATTGTTTGTAATAGCCAAAACCTGGAAACAACCTAGATGCCCTTCAACTGAAGAATGGATAAATAGATTGTGGCACATATACACAATGGAATACTACTCAGCAGAGAAAAACAATGACATCATGAGGTTTGCAGGCAAATGGATGGAACTAGAAAAAAATCATCCTGAGTGAGGTAATCCAGACTCAGAAAGACAAATATGGTATGTACTCACTCATAGGAGGATACTAGAGGTTGAATTAAAATGTTATCACTCCCATTCTTTCCTTGAATAACTGTAAATTAAAAATATTGATTTTTATTTGATGAGAATGGGAGTTTTACCTTCATTTTTGCCAGTGCACTGTGTGTGCAGTTCCCTCAGAGGCCAGAGGAGGAGTTGAATCCCACGAAACTGGAGTTACAGACATCGTCTGCAGCCGCGTAGGTGCAGGGAATCTAAATCCAGTTATCTGGAAAAGCAGTCAAGCATCTTAACAGTGAGCAATCTCTCCAGCCCCTCGTATACATAATTTCTAAAATTACATTTATTCTTGCACTCCCGGATCTCCTCTAAGCCATCATGAACACTAAAACTGAATTACTGGGCTTTGCTCTTTGCCTTGTTGAGAAAAAAAAAAAATGAGGAGCTGGGATGGGACAGGATCCATGCTTGATTCTTTCTGGCCAGTGACTGTGCAATTTGCTCAATGTGTTGAGCAGACAAAGACAGTAATGTAATAGCACAGCACGCGGCCCGGGACCTGTTGTGAAGCCTTGTTTGTGGAGCAGTGGAGGACTGACGTTGGCTTGCTCTGTGAGAGCATCACTACTGAGAGGAGACTAAAATGACTAATTGGAGGTAATTCCAATTTCACAGCCACACAGGTTGGGCTTAACAGATGAGCTGCATTATTTGATGACAGGTACCCTCATTACAGCATTAGGCAGAAGAATTCTTGGCATGGCTCAGAAGTAGAAAGAAAAGTAGTCTGAATAAAATAGGTGTACATACACAGGCCTTAGGTAAAATTAAAATTCCATTGAACTCTTCTTTAACTGTGGGTACAAATAATTCCAAACACACAACTTTAAAAACCAAATATATATATATATATATTCTTGAGATAGAAAAAATATGCCTGGGGATTATTTTTTAAGTTCTTAAATTTTAAGACAGTGTACAGAATATGTGTAATTAAGATATGCAAGTGCCTGGGCGGTAGTGACACAACCCTTTAATCCCAGCACTGGGGAGGCAGAGGCAGGCAGATCTCTGTGAGTTCGAGGCCAGCCTGGTCAACAGAGTGAGTTCCAGGACAGTCAGAGCTACACAGAGAAACCCTGTCTCAGAAAACAAACAAACAAACAAAAAATATGCAAGTAATGGGCTGGAGAGATGGTTCAGTGGTTAAGAGCATGGGTTCATCTTCCCGAAGACAAGGTTCATTCCCCTGCACACACACATGATGGCTCATCACATCTGCAACTTCAGTTCTAGGGGATCCAGCACCCTCTTCTGGCTTCCATAGACATCAGGCATGCATTCACCTGGTGCACAGACATACATGCAGTCAAAACACCCATATACATACATACATACATACATATATATATATATATATATATACACACACACACAATAATAATAAGATTGCTTTAAAATGTGCAAGCATGGTGTGCAAAAAAAAATAGAATAAAGGACATTAGGATTTGTTTTTATTTTAGTTGGGGTGGGGCCCGTGCGTGTGAGGGCAAGTACCCACGGAGATTAAGAGGTGTCAGAATCCCCAGGAGCTGGAGTTACAGGCCATTGTGAGTTGTGAGCTGCCTGGCGTGCATACAGGGAACTGAACTCGGGTTCTCTGCAAGAGCAGAGTACACACCTTAACCACCGAACCATCTCTGCAGCCCCAAGAAAGGGCTTCGATGTGTGCAAAGAGAAGACACTGGCCAAAGAAACCCCTAAGAGATAGGCTAAAATGCTGTCACCTGGTAGGAGAGCTGGGTCATGGGAGTCAAAGGATGAAAGAGCCATTTTGAAAACAGAATGGTTAATCTTGAAAATGACCGTATATTGTCTTGAAATACTTTTACATTAAAAAGTAACACTTTAAGGCATTTGCCAAATGTTCTTAGTATTTGTCCTGTTTATTACATTCACTCTGTCCTTGCCTCCATCTAGCTTTCGGAAGTTGTTGGGTGACAAATAAATGGATAAATGAATAAATTCATCAGTCTGTGAGAAAGCAGCTGGGAGGTGGGCTGCGGAGATCTTTAAAATGTATTTCTTTGCTCTGACTTTTTTCCCCCTCTTGTCTCTTTTTTGTATTCCACATTCTAAACCTCATGGAATCTCTCTGCAGATTTCATAATTTCAGTTTTACCCAACTCATCCACCTTATAATTATGAATATATGGACATAATTAACTGAATCACTTTGAGAGAGAGGAAAAAATGCCCTACTTAAGGCTAATTAGATGAATCATGAATGCCTGGAAGGATGCATTTCAATAAGGTGAAAAACTTCAGATAAAAATTTAATGAAGTTTTCAGTGCATTTGGCCACGGAGAACATTGATAAGCATTCATTGCACATAGATTATTACATTGTATTGATTTAGGATACCAAATGCTAAATACTGCCACTGTTTCCACAGCAGACCTGATTGCACTTACATGTCACATTCATAAAAAACACGGTGCACTAATTGGGAGTCTCCCACCATCTGCACACTTGCTTCTAGGAGCACATGAAATGATCAATGGGGAAGCAGGGTCAATCCAGGCAGACTGTGAGTGAAATTAAAATAATAAAATGTCTAAACATTTAACTGCAAATAGGAAATCTTTATCCCCCACCCACACCCTATTCTGTAGCATAAAGATAAGGCACAATTATTCATATACCTCAAGTAATTTGCAGGCTCCATACAAAATCTCATTTAAAATAAGAAATTGCTATTTCTGCACATTTATTCTACCAAATGCCAGCTAATTGCTGCAATGGCCATTATAAAGAATAATTTTCGCTTAGTGGAAAAAAAAAAGGAATGAAGAGAACATTTTCTGGTTTTGTTCCACCGCGAAGGCTCTATTCAGCGCATAGTGAATGCACAGCGTTTCGCTGCTGCGTTTACTATGCCGAGGTCAAGTATTACACAGCATCTTGTATTACGCTTTGCATGCTAAGTATTTCACTTCACAAATTGACCCTCCGGTGTACTTACTGCATAATGCTTTAAAAACCCAGCTAAAACGCAGGACAATTAGCAATACTTTCACTCCCAGTTAACAATGGGAGCACCAATGTAGGTGATTGCATTTACCGCGCAGCTTTCTTCACAAAACATTTTTGACACATTAAGGTACTTCGGAATTGTGCAGTACCAGCCTCTCTTGTGAATGGCTTTCCAGCATTTGCAGAGGGAAACAGTTACTGTATGTTAGAGCTTAATTGAAAAGAATTCAGCCACGGCCTATGAAGCACCAATTAGGGTGATATTATATCATAAAAAGCTGTAATATCCATTTTCAGACTTGTGCATTAGCCAATACAAAGTAGGACACAATTAAAAAGGTATACAGTTTAAACTCTTGAAACTGTTAAATTTAATTAGGAGTTCAGTATGAGGGCGAAAAGTGGGTGGGTGGGTGGCTGTGGCAGAGAAAAGGAAGTTCCCTTTAGGGCTGGCAGACCAGTGGGCACTAGCAGCCTATGAGGACCACATAAGTTGTTCATTCCTTAAACTACCTGTAGGTAGTGTAGGTGTAAGATGTTCAGTTTGCCTGGTGACTGGCCTCTGAGGTTATATGAGTATTCATGCTAGTCATGAATTGCTGCTTTCCAGTAATTCTGGAGTCTCCTGACAGAGGGGACTTGTGGACCAGGGAGGATGGAGCATAATATCGATGTTCCCTAGCCCACACAGTTCAAACACAATTAGCAGGGAGTTAACTGCGTCGCTTCTCATGAAGAAGACAGACACAGATAATTTTGAAATAAAATGGACAGGGCCAGATTGGTATGAGTGTCTTTGCAGGCTTGGCTCTGAACGTAATATTTAAATACTGGAACCTGCATGAAATCCCACTTTGAGGTGACAGCCGGCAGGTAATTATCAGTAAAACAACATTATCAAAGTTCTCCTGCATAGCGTGTTTGACTGACTGGAGAGCTTCTCCTTCTAAATCCCGCTAATATCCATCTCAATCTGCTTTAATATGTTCACAAGTTGGGGCTTATTTTGAATCCCACTGGGTGAATGAGGACAGCACACTTTGAATTTGCATACTATACACATTTCTTTCATTTGTAAAGGTTCCAGTGTATTTTTTTTAAAGAAAGCTAGCCCAGAATAACAGAAAAAGCTTTCTCTACAACTAGAATCAAAATAGAAAAGCAAATAGTTTCTAGTTATAGATCTATGACAATGATCTTTACAATATTTGAAGAAAAGTTATCTCTAATTTATCACTGATAGTGCAATTTTCTAAAAGCATAAAACAGTCTGGAAAATGCAGGTAGAAAGTTCTTATTTCTGAGCTGAGAAGCTTTCTTTTCAATGGTCCTTCTTTTCAACCCAACTTTCTTGACCTCTAAAACATCAGCAAACAGACAGAGATAGCTCAGAGGAGACTGAGCATGCCCCATTCTCAAGCTTACCATCAACGGCAGGTCATTCAGATGATACTGCTGTCACTCCGAAGCTATATCTCACTCACCCTTGCTTTCCAGGCCTTGGGTTAAATCAGAACTTTAATAAAATAGAAAAAAGGGTCAAACATGGCTGCCTTCCTGTAATCCCAGCACTTGAGAGGCTAAGGCAGCTGGATCATAAGTTCCAGGCCAGCCTGGGATGTCCAGAGAGAGCCTGCCTCAAAAAATAGACAAAATATCAACAACCTAAAACAGTAGTAAGGTATCATACATTCTGAGGTAAAGTTAGAATACATCACAAATGCTGTTTTGTTTCATTGGTTGAACATGTAATAAGAAGCACATCTGTATTGGAAAATTCTGCCTTTGAAAACTGGGTCAGTTAGACCCCATTCTACTAGAACCTAAGGTGCTAGGAGAATGAAGGTGTTTTAACTTTTCATGAAATTGAAGTCAAAACGATGAATGAAATTAGATAAGAGGAATTTCCAGGGATGTAAAGGTAAATAGTTTTAGGCGAGGCTCCAGCAATTGCATAGATATTATGCATGTGCGATCTAGATTCTAGACATGTCTATCCAACTCCTTTTCTGTTATGATCTCCAGCCTGAATGAGCAGGATGGAGGAGGTTCTGTTTGCGGGTTTTAATGAGAAGTGGGAGCTTGTTGTATTAAGACTCTTTTTAGGAGAAAAGAGATTTTGCAAATGTTTTCTTGAATTCTTTTTTCTGACTAAAGATATTTCTGGAATCCTTACCTTATGAGGGGACTGGGAGAATTAATTAGTCTGTGTGGTCTGAAACTGATTTGATGATGAAAATTGCTGCTGAGGTATCAAAGACCTATTTTTGTTGCTTTCTGCAGAAGGAGAATTGTCTTTTTCTCCACAAGCTGGTTCTATCACAAAGATACTACACGGCCTAGCCTCAGTATTCCTCCACCATAGTGCTTTATCATTTTTGCATTTAGAGTTCATGATACCCTACTGTTAAAGGGGTAATCAAGTTTTCACGCACTATGAATACCTATGTATTCTCATGCACCCTTAGACTGATGAGAAATGCATTGAGGCTGGTAAACCAGGGGAAATAAGGATGGATGGTGAAGGGCTGGCAGTTCTTTAGTGATCCACCCTACAGTTCCAGAAATTAAGCTCTTGGGGAAATGGGAGTTTAGACTCGTAGAATTTTAATTTTTTCAAGAGAAGCCAGAAACAAGTGTGTGCATGAAAGACAGTATTTTCAAATGCTGTGATCAAAGTGAGATACTCCCATGGCCCAGGTTTGGCCATAAATCATCATCCTGGGTAAAGACACCTGCCACCAAGTTTCACTATCCAAGTTTGAGTCTTAGGACCGAATGGGCAGAAGGAGAGAACCAGTTGCCAAAGCACATTACTCTTTGACCTCCAAACATATATTACTGTGTTGTGTGCGCGCGTGCGCGTGCGCGCGCGTGCACACACACACACACACACACACACACACACACAAATAGAATTTTCAAAAATGTTTATGTCCAGCATGGTGATGCACACCACTAATCCCAGCCTTCAGGAAGCAGAGACTGAAGAATCATGAGTTTGAAGCCAGCCTTGGCTACACAACAGCCCCCCTAAAGTCTCTCTTCTTGTTTTAACGGGCTCTCCTCAGTGTGAAGTGATTGCATTTTTTACAGGCATTGGTACTTTCAAATATAGTGCGGTGCCATGATGAGCAAGCAGGGAAGATATATCTTCTACAAGTCCTATTTCCACAGCCATCTGAAATTAAACTATGTAATGGGAAGTATTCTCTATCTCAAGACATGTCACTTCACTGCTGTGACTTACCAATGTTTTAGTGACCTTGGCTAACAGAGTCCTGACTCTGGTACATGTTTATACTTGGATTATCCAACTTACACCTCCCAACAATCAATGAGCTAGATGATACTGATATTGCAAATCACCCCACAGCTTCTGACTTAAGACAGGCAGACCTCATTGCTGCCAATAACACAGACATGGGTTACTGGGGTAGGTCTGCCGAGCTTCTGCACGAACCTAAGCCCACAGAAGTCGCTTCCTACCGGGTGCTTCTGTCATTCCCAAGACAGAAAGAATGAGGCTGGTCACACACCGGCTCCTCGCGCTCCATCCCCACACTTCTGTTTACACTGGAGCAACTTGTTCTAAAGAAAGGCTTAGCAAAATCATTTTTAAAAAGAAAAGCTAGGAGGGATATACTTTTGTCAAACCTCAGAAGATATCATAAAGATTCTAATATCCAATCAGGCATCTGCAGAAGAGTGGACATCAGGTCAATGGAGCAGGATGTAGAACTCAGAAATAAACACCAGTATCTATGAGAACTCAGTATGTGATAAGGGTGACAATTCAACTCAGTGGGTGAAAATAAGGAGCTCGGTTTGTTTGTGGTACCTCTTTTCCAGTGCTGGGGACAGAACACAGGGCCTGTGCATTTTATTTATTTATTTATTTATTTATTTATTTATTTATTTATTTATTTATTTATCTATCTATTTATTTATTTATTTTGGTTTTTCAAGACAGGGTTTCTCTTTATAGCTTTGCGCCTTTCCTGGAACTCACTCTGTAGCTCAGGCTGGCCTCGAACTCACAGAGATCCTCTTGCCTCTGCCTCCCGAGTGCTGGGATTAAAGGTGTGTGACACCACTGCCCGGCTTGGGCCTGTGCATTCTAAACAAGTTCTCTACCACTAAGCTACGTTGGCAGTCTTGTGGATATAAGAGTATAGAAAATCAAGTTGAATTTGTATGCCAAAATAACTTCAGGGGCTTAAAAATGTATAGACACAAAATAATTGAGATGGAGATGTAGCTCAGTGGTAGAGGATACACTCAGCAAGTGCCAGGCTCTGAATTCAAACCTCCCCACCCAAATGGGAAAACAGAAAAGACATACACATATATCTATACTAGTTTGGACATATGTCTATGCTATTTTCTAGTAGATGCACAGACATCCTTCAAAAAAAACAACACGCATACACATCAGAGACAGAATCAGGAGACTTGAAAATTTGTGAGAAGATGCTTAAACTCACTAATCAGTCACTCAGAAAACAGAAAATATGGTGCCAATGAGGCTTAAGTTCCTCAGCCAAACAATCATAAAAGAGTAATAATTACCCATTTTGGTGTAGGAGCAAAAGATGCCCTCATTTTTTATTGATGGAAACAACAATTTTATAGTCCCTTAAAAAAATCTGAGAACGTTTATTAAAATTAAATATTCACATGCTTTTGACCTAGAACACACACTTTTGAAATCTACTTATTAAAAATAAAAGCCCTGGTACACAAGGACACTTACCCAAGGTCAACCATGGCATTGTTTAATATGTCAGAAACCTGAAAACTAAGTCATGATACACACAGCAGGGAAGAAATAGAAAACAAAGTAGCATTATAAGAGTTACCTTGAGGAGGTGCTCATTCTTCTGAAGCATTTGGTAGCAAAAACAAAAAAATGGGAAGAGAGTATATTTGTATAATCATGTTTTTTTTTTCAAAAAACAATTCTCTCCAAAACCTTCTGCATAGGAGTGTGTGTATCCAGAACGATGTATAGATGGATTGAATATTCTCACAGACACAAGTGCTAATGGGAATAGAAGAAGCAAGGAGGGAGATGAGGAGGCATAAAGAGGAAGAAGAAAAATTGGCTATACAAAGAAATACAACATCAATGAAAATATTTATATATTGTGCATGTGTACAAATAATTCCTAGATATATTGAAAATGCATACCTGTGTGTAAAAAAAGAAAAGAAATCACTCCAAACTGATGTTGACTGTGACTTAGGTTTGGTCTCAGTGATTTTTTTCAACCTGTGGGTTGCAACCCCCTTGCCAAGCCTCTATCTCCAGAAATATTCACGATACAGTTTATAACAGTAGAAAAATGACAGTTATGAAGTAGCAACGAAAGTAATTTTATGGTGGGGGTCGGAACAACACGAGGAGCTGTGTTAAAGGGTCTCGCCGTCGGGAAGGTTGAGAACCGCTGCTCTAGATTAACAGGACACTGTGACTCATCCATCCCATCAGGGGTCGGAACAACACGAGGAGCTGTGTTAAAGGGTCTCGCCGTCGGGAAGGTTGAGAACCGCTGCTCTAGATTAACAGGACACTGTGACTCATCCCATCAGATGCTGCAGAGGACTTCACCTTCCATAATGGCAGCTGCTTCCCAGAGGCTGACATCAATGTAGGCAAAGCTTCTCAGTGCTGGTGAGAGATGCTAACTTGGGTGTGTGTGTGCTGGATGTCCAAAGTAGGATATACGAATCTCTAATTAACCAGACCCACTCCACCCTACCCTTCAGGGTCTTGTTAGAGACAGTAACCTCAACACCCCTGTTATTCTCCTGTGCTGAAAGGTACGCCCTTTTGGTTGAGGATGGCTTTATTAGAGCTGTGTTAGCAAATAATTTTAATAGTGATAGTTCAATTTGGGGTTTCTTCTATAGTAAGAAGTAAGTCTGGTAGAAGATTGTAATGGAAATTAATAGACACTTGGAACTGGGTCTTCTATAGGAAGAAAAACGGCCATTTAACAACCAAACAGATGTGAAGTTGAACTCGGATGCAGCCTGGTCAGTTCTGCAAGTCGTCCTCCTGAAGCTACTCAAGGAATGCTTTTCTTTCCTCATGATCTTCACTATCCCTGCAAACCTCTTTCAGCCGTTGGTCAACCACACTGCAGGCAAGGATAGGAACTCATGGGTTTCAGAGGCATTGCAATTAGTCCCTCAGCTTTCTCACTGTAGCTGTTGCCACTGAGAGAACACGTGACTGAGTCCAGTATCTGCCCTGCAGAGTACAACCAACGACGTGAGCAAAGTCATTTCTACTCTAAGCAGCCCAGAGTTCTCATATAGTCCCCAACACTGGGTTGCAGAGAGCCTTCTTATTTTGCCTGATATCACTTACAGTTACGAATTCTTATTTGCAAATCTGTGATTATTTGACTAGTTTCTGTGTCTCCTACTAAAGCATAATCTGTAAATGGCTAGAAATAATATACTGCAAACCCAGCACATAGTGTCTGGCACATACTCAAATCCAATAAAAAAAGGTGTGGTTTTAATGAATGAATATATAAGTGAATAAATATATAATGAATGAATATAATGAATGAGGAAAATGAGCTCAAATATCCCATATGCTCCACAGTATTCAAGACCCTAGATGCAAGAGGCTTTGATTTTTAAAATTTGGAGTCAATTCTGTCCCTCTTCTCAAATATCATGCAGTCAATTCAGTGCCTAAGTGAAAAGGGTGTGAGTGTGAGCTGCAGAAGCAGCTCAGTGGTTAAGGGCACTGGCTGCTCTTCCAGAGGACTAGGGTTCAATTCCCAGCACCTACATGATGGCTCACAACCATCTGTAACTCCAGTTCCAGGGGATCCAACACCTTCTTCTCGTTTCCAAGGACACTGCACACCAGAGGTACACAGACATACATGCAAGAGAAACACACATATGCATAAAAGAAAAATAAGTAAATCTTTTTTAAAAAAATAAAGAAAAAATGAACTTCTTAGTCATAGCACTGCATATGTGAAGGGCTGCAGGAAGCCCTTTCATTCACAGCTCTGCTCTCAGGGGAACTGCAGCTCATCCACGCTAGATATCTGTGGTATGGTTTTTTTATTTTTTATTTAAAAAAAAAAAAGGTTTTCAGTGTCCCTTTCTGTGTTTTCCTGGATCTTGAAATCCTAACAACATCAAAGCATGAAAGGACTTGCAATTGCAATTGTTTGGTCCAGTGCAATTGTGGACTTCAGTGATTTCCAAACTCTATTTCAATAGCAGAAACTGCCTTTCAAAAAAAAATCTTATGTAGAAGCTCAGTATTTCTGTTTCTAAGTTTATATCTCTATAAACAAAAACAGACAACAGAAAGGAGTTGGGGGAAGAAGAGAAAGCGGTGAACAATGGAACGAGAGAGAGAGAGAGAGAGAGAGAGAGAGAGAGAGAGAGAGAGAGAGAGAGAGAGAGAGAGAGAGAGAGGGGAGGGAAGAGGGAGGCTGCAGGAGGCTGCAACTGAGATGGGCGGAGGGCACTATGGAAGGTGCCTTCTTGAGCATTAACTCATCAGGTTCTTCTCTGCCGCGGTCTTTGCCCCCTCCACCTGTCTAGCCTCCCCGGAGTGTTCCCTACTGCGCCACTGAAATCAGTAGTCCTTAAATAAGCTGGCTGACTACTTCCTTCTTAAAAAAAAAAAAAATTAAAACTTGACAATTTCATCGTCTTATCCTTCAGTATTACAACTTCATCCTGCCGGAACAAAACCGTCTTCTCTTTGCTTCCTGTTAATAGGTTATTCTATACATTCTTCCCCCACCATAATCTTACAGAAGTCAGATGATCATCATTCACTCGTCTCTTCTTAGAGTGAAATTAACTTGATGTTATGTTGTTTGTGTGGCTTTATTTCGACAAAATAACTTTTGAAAATACAACATGTCATAAGCACTGATTTCCAGTACCAGGAAATAATTTTAGTTAAAAGAAAATGTATTGACCTTTATGATTACAGTCTAAATTTTATTCGTGGGTATTATAATGAAACGGGTGAATTAGAAGGGGGCATGATCACATACTCTCAACTGAACAAAGATCTCATCTCAATGGAGAGGATGTAGACACAGTTAATGGCGTAAGGAAAGGCTATGTGTACCAAAGAGCAGGGCACCGCTATTGATCTGAAATTGGCATGGTGACAAACTGCTGTGCAGTTCTTCCTCTTCCCAATTAAGGTGTCTCTCTTGAACTGATTGAAAGCTGTTTGATAAGTATACTTTCTTCAAGATGGTTGTGCTCAGTTGGGGGTCTTTTTATTAAACTGAAATTTCATCATTAGCTGTGACTGGCACCAGCTGCTGTATAAATTCCATGTTGATATGGATCTCCACTGGTATTCCAAATATTGCAGGTGAATCTCCGACTCCAAATCCTCAATCACGTTGGATGAATAATTAGCATCTGATAAACGCAAAATTGAAAGGCCTCTCATTAGAAGACACAGTACTGGAGACACAATTCCACAGCAGCACCTCAAACACTGAACCAAGTAGGACTCAAAATAATTTTTTTTCTAAATCTCTCCAATTCCCCCCTCCTCCCCATACACTTGATTATAATGGGAAAATTAGGTCATGGATCAAATACTTTGCCTTCCAGAAAAAACAAATGCTGAATCTAAACTCCTGAACATCCTAAATCTTACCTGGAGGCTCTGGTTCCAGCTAAGACACCAGGCTTGGACCTGCATGAGTGTTCTCCCTTTTAAGAGTTTATTGTTACTGCTTTGAGCACAAGTGAGAAAATTTCCTGTCGTGTATCCAATATTTCTGTGAGATAGAAAAGATATATAAATATACATATATACGTATATAATAAAATAATAATAAAAAGCAGAGAAGGCTTCCTTACAAATAATATGGGGCTTAATAAAGCTCTCACCTTCTGTTCTCTGTATGCCAAGCAGAATTTTTCTGAAATGTATTTGTGTTTCAGAAGCTGTATTTCAAACCATACTTAAGTCGAAACAATGAAATGCACTGAAACAAAATATGTTGTGATGGTTTTAAAAACGGGGGCAGAGTTCAATTTCTGAGCCTCGATTGTTTTATCTGTAAAGTGCAGATAACATTTTGTTAAGTTCTTGGGGTACTTCAAGCCCTCAACCAGTGTGTATATGGCATATAGCATGTGTATAGAACTGAGTGTTTGTTTTCTAATTCTGAAAGACAAATGACCACATCCTAGCGGTTCAAAACTACCCCCTTTACAGTCTCCATAAGGTCAGGATGTGGCCCAGACAAGTCTTCTGCTTCAGGCAGAAGTTGCAGGCAAGATGTTGCTCCAACTGTTCTAGTCTGTAGGCTTGACTGGGAAAGAAATCTCTTCCAAAGTAACTCAAGAGCTAGGCAGAATTCACTTACTGTGGCTCTAGGAGCAGGAATCCAGGCTCCTTATCGGTGGATGGCCAAGTCCTCTGAGTTGCTCACTATGTGCATGTCCACAGTGCTGCTGTTTACCGAGGTAGCAACACGTGACTCTCACATTACATAACACAGTCACAGGTGGACACCATGCCACCTTTATCATATTCCGTGGCTATGAACAAGCCATAGATCCTGTCCACACTCATTGGTGAGCACCAGGGTGTAGCTGAAGCTTTCTTGTGTCCCAACTGGCCAGCGGTTGGGACAAATCTCTCCCACTTGCATCCACCAAGTAAACACACAGGGGCTTATATTAATTAAAACTGCTCGGCCATTAGCTCAGGCTAACTACTGACTAGCTCTTACCTTTAAACTCAGCCCATTTCTGTTAATCTATATGTTCCATGGCTTTACCTGTGTGCCATTACACGGTGCTCCCTGGACCGCAGGGCTGCCGTCTCCTGACTCAGCCTTCCTCTTCCCAGAATTCTCCTCGTGGCTTATCCCGCCTATACTTCCTGCCTGGCTACTGGCCAATCAGTGTTTTATTAAACCAGTGTGAAAAAGCATTACCCCACAGTACCAGGGAGCAGAGATCACTAGGGACTCACCTAGAGTCTGTGTGCCACCTGTAGAAAATTAACGAGTGAGTGAATGTGTGAGCAATAAGTAAATACTTAAGTGAAACTGGGTGTGAACAATATACAAATCACAAACCCTTTGAATAGCAAAAAACAACAACAACAAAAAATAACCAGCTAAATGCAGAATAAATGGAGTTGAAGAACAAAGTGCCAGGTGAGCATCATTCAACCTTCATGAAGATACTGTACTTAGGAGACTTAGGAGACACAGGCTTTGGGATCCAGGAAATGTCAGAGTAAATTCTCAGAGTAAAGAATGGGATCCTAAAAGAAAAACAGAGCTTTTCAGTCCCTCTTCAAAGTGGTTTTCTTTTCCTAAAACTGGACCAAAAGGAGAAATTGGAAGTGAAGTAAAAATGATCAAATATTTTACACACATTTTTACTTTCAAAACAGTAAAACTAATTAACAATAAAAGCAAAGTACAGGTAAAAACCTAGAGTTAACCTTCTCCAAGCACGTGGAAATGTATTGAAATAAACATTTGAACACCATCAATACCCCAGTGGGTAAAGGGGCAAAGGGCATGGTTATGTGATTTGTGCCCAGGAACGTAAGTAATAAAATTTGCAAATAGTTTACACCTAATAGAGGGGCCAGTGAGATGGGTCTGCAGGCAAAGGAACTCTCTATGCCAGCCTGACAACCTGAGTTCCAAGTCTGACCCCTGGAACCCACCTAAAGATGGAAGGAGAGAACAAACTCCACCCAGCTGTCCTCTGACCTCCACGTGGGCACCATGGCATGTTGCTCTCCATCATGTACATGCACACATATACACACACATACACTAAACAAATATTTAAAGACTAAATAAAATCTAATATAAATAAAATAGGTCAAAAGCCTTATATAAAGAAAATTAAGCATCAATCCATGGTTTTTACTAGCTGGTGACTGTGAGGAATTAAACAGCAAAATCAATTACATTAGTGTTATTCACCAAACCCCTGGCACAGCTCACCCCGGGGCAGAGGGGTCTTTGATGATAATTAACTCTCAGTCAGTCAGCGGTGGGGGAGCGATAATCAATAACTGCCATCTCCAGATAACCAGAAAATTGCTCCGGGGATCACAGGTTCAGGGTAACGTGGAGTTAACAGTGGAGGGGAAACTACTCGGTTTCTTTCAGGTGAACGCGTGCTCATCCCGTGGGTGGAAAACAGCAAAGCAGAGATAGATTGGTCATCCTCAGGAAGAACAGGAAACCAGGCAGTGAGGTGGACCCCACGTGACGTCCACGCTCTATTTTTTTTTTTTTTTTAAATATTCTTGTAGTATCTGCTTCCTTTGCAGTAGGAGGACAAACATCACTCCCGGACATCCCCTGCCCACCTCCATCCTCCACCCCACACAGGGATGATGACAGGGTTTTGTTCTTTCCTCTGCCTTAGGCCTGTGCAGGATAGACTGAATATTAGTTTATTTGTGTCAGGGACAGGAACGGAAAGGTTAATAAGTAAAACATTTGTTGTTGCCATTAAAGTTTTTTTTTTCTCTTCAGTAGGAATAAAACAGACAGAGATGGAATTATTGCTGGACTCCAGATGAACTTTCTTATGGGGTCAGAGAGCGTGGACACTTGTGAGGCAGCCAGAGCATGAGGTAATAGCTGGACACCTGTGGGTTCTGTGTATCAACAGGTGGTACGTGATTTTTCCAAGAGGTTTGTCATGAGTGGAACCTGTGGGTTCACAACACAACGCCGGACTTACTGACTACACGAGACTCAATAACTTCTTCAAGCCAGTGTGGGCCACCACCCTCTGTGATTAAGGGCAGAACTAGTCTGGGGCCTGAGGCGGGGCTAGGGGACAGAAAGGAGACATAGCAATGTCAAGTCAAAAGGACATGGGGACAGAAGTTAGAAACCAGAGGCTGCAGTGCCTCTCCGAGAGCTGCTACAATGCTCTGGAAGAGAGAAGGAATACGTTACAACACAGGCCTTCATGAGCGTGAGCAGACCACAGATTTGTTCACTACATTTGGCCTCAGTAAAGACTGCATGCCTCCCTTGGTCCCCTCTCATCTGCTCCCCTTCTAAGTCTGTATAAGAATATCCTTTGGTCTTCAGCCTTTAAGCATAGTTGCCCAGGTGGTTCATCCACGGGGTAGATTTAATAATGCTTGTCTGTGCCTCGTGAATCCTCAACATGTATGCTTCTATCAGTATGCCTTCCTTGGACTAAATTTTGAAGCATACAAATTTGATCTACTGCTCAATTAGCATATAAATACAATAAACAATCACCAGTTTGATGTGCTTAGGCTAAAGAAGTCACTAATACTAACAAACTATAAAATGTCAGTGAGATTCATTAACCCATTCTTTTTGTAGTGATATCAATGGGATTGAAAAGTTAATCTGTTGATGAAAAAAATAACAAATATCACTTCTAATTCTTAATGTGAAAGTAGCTTCCTTATTCCTCTTTAAAACGTTTGCAATGATCCCATTATTACTAACTGAGTATAGCAAAACAGTGTGAACAAAGATGTGCAAACATGCAGGTGCCTGGATATGGAAAAATAGTCCAGTAAAGCATAGAGTATCAATAAAGTGGAGTATATAGACATTATCAAAAAATGATAGTTGCAGCCTGGCATAGTGGTGCATGTCTTTAATCTCAGCACGTGGGAGGCAGAGGCAGGAGGATCTCTGTGAGTTTGGCATCACATAGGAGTTCCAGGAAATAGCAAGTCTACACAGCAAATTCCAAAACAGCCGGGACCACAGAGAGAGACCCCGCCTCAAACAAAACAAAAAGTTAATGAGGGCCAAAAAGGTGGCACAGTGGTTAAGAGGAGAGGACACAGGGCCAGTTCCCAGCACCTGCACTGGGCAGCTTATAACTGCCTGTACGTCCAGTTCCAGGAAATCTCACACTCTCTTCCAGTCTTCAAAGATACCTGCACGCACAGGGTGCATATACACTTGAGCATATACACACATATACATAAAATAAATCTTTTAAAAATAGTTACAAACTGTAATGGAAAAAATATTGCTTAGCTTATATTGAGACAGTGGTTAACAAAAGAACATG
The DNA here is from genome assembly GCF_049852395.1 of Peromyscus maniculatus bairdii. Classification (NCBI taxonomy): domain Eukaryota; kingdom Metazoa; phylum Chordata; class Mammalia; order Rodentia; family Cricetidae; genus Peromyscus; species Peromyscus maniculatus. The sequence goes on along the minus strand of NC_134865.1, from coordinate 14,094,375 downwards.
CAATGTTTTCAACCATGTGTTCCTGAAGCTCAGCGAAGAATTGAAAGAAATAAGTGCAAAAAGAAGTGAGGAGCGTACTAAATGATGCCATGAACGTGGCTTAGAGGTGAGCAATGAGGAAATAGGATGCATCGTGTGGAAATAAGTAAAGGAAATGAATGAGTGCCGAGCAAAGCTTCAAACCCCATTAATAACTGTCATTGATGATTAAAGATAACAGCTATACCAAGACTATCTGGAGAAGAAGGCCTCTTTCTGCAGTGAATGGAAACACCCCATCTCAACTTAGTAAAGGAAAGAGAAAGCCAGGATGTTGTGAGAAGTTCTAAGAGAGTACACAAAATGACTCAAATCTAATGAGGGACCTATCACTGAAAAACATGGCTGAAGATGAGAAAATCAGTGATGTGGAGTCGGACGTGGTGCACGTTTGTAACTCTGGTACTTGCAAGATGGGGAAAGCAAGATTATGGTGACTTAGAGGCCAGCCTGGGGGATACAGCAAGAGCCTGACCCCCCCCCACACACACACACATACACACATCCAAAATAAATGCGTGTGTATGTATGACACGAGGCACCCTGTTTGACACACTCGTGGGAGTCAAAGGGAAGAAGACAGAAGACCCAGCTCTTCAAGTTCCCAACCCCAGTGCCCACCTGGAAATTCATAGGTAGCTTTATAAACTACAGAAGTGAAACTAGAGAACAAACCAGAGCATGCAAATCAATGGCAGATAAAACAAAACAAAATGGGGCAGGCAGTGCACAGAGAACAGAGGAACCGGCAGTTACCAAGCAGCCTCACACTTAGTGCTTTACATCACGCTTAGTGCTTTACGTCACGCTTAGTGCTTTACGTCACTCTTAGTGCTTTACGTCACTCTTAGTGCTTTACGTCACACTTAGTGCTTTATGAGGCCTTCTTCCCTCAGCCCCTCAGGACAGTTCTCACGTTTCTCCATCAAGCTCCTGCCTTCTTCCTTCTCCTGAAAGATCAACCATTCCACTGATGCATCTTAGGAACATTAGATATTCTTCATGCCTTACCCCTTCCAGCGGCTGCATGCCTCTAGTCTGTCCTTCAAGCTCTCTGATGGCCTGCTGTGGTCCTGTCATGTCCCCGGACTCCTCCACCCTCACCATCTGGCTCACCTGCTGCCATCCCTTTTAAACAGCTTTCTCCAGTTACCAGAGGCATCCATGTGGGCAACAATAGTGGCGTGCTTTGCATTCTTGGCCTCACATGAATGTCATTGAGACACTTCCACTTCTGAGACTCAGGCTTACAGTTCCCTGTCTAACAGGGGACATCTCATAATATCTTGAAACCACCTCTGTTCCACATTCTTTCTTTCGATAATGTTCACATACATAAATGTGAATTGTTAAGAAAACTACTGTGAACAAGCACAGTGGTGCACACCTTATCCCAGCACTAGGAGACAGATCTCTGAGTTCGAGGCCAGGCTGGTCTACAGAGTGACTTCCAGGACATTCAGAGCTGCATAGTGAGATCCTATCTTGAATACAGCCAAAATAATAAAAGAATAAGAAAAAACTACTCTGAAATGAAAAATAAGATAAGAATATACATTAAAAATCAAAGAGGAGGGACTGGAGAGATGTCTCAGAGGTTAAGAACACTGGCTTCTCTTCCAGAGGACCCAGGTTCAATTCTCAGCACCCATATGGTGGCTCACAACTGTCTGTCACTCCAGTTCCAGGGAATCTGACATCCTCACACAGACATACATGCAAATGAAACACCAATGCACATTAAATAAAAATAAATAAATTTAAATAAAACTAAAAAGATTCTATTCTGAGATAGACTTGCAGGTGATAACCTTTTGTCCCAATTAGTTTTTATTTAGATTTACTCTATTATTTTATATGTATGAGTATTTTTCCTGCATAAGTATGTACACTACTTGTGTGCCTAGTGCCCAAGAAGGTCAGAATAGAACATCAGATGCCCTGGGAATGGAATCACAGATGGGTATGAGCACCATGTGGGTGCTAGGAATTGAAGCCAGGTCCTCTGCAAGAGCATAAAGTTCTCGTAGCCACTGAGCATCTCTCCAGTCCTTTTTTTTTTGGTTTTTCGAGACAGGGTTTCTCTGTGTAGCATTGCGCCTTTCCTGGGACTCACTTGGTAGTCCAGGCTGGCCTCGAACTCATAGAGATCCGCCTGCCTCTGCCTCCCCAGTGCTGGGATTAAAGGCGTGTGCCACCACTGCCCGGCTCCAGTCTTTTTTTGGCTTCAATTTAAAGAATATAAACTATTCTGAGAACATAAATTATGGCTCTTGTTTGTACCAGATGACCCCAGACTTCAATTTTTAGACATAAACCTAGAAAAAAACATCTTAGCTCTGAACCATTTATAATTAATTTTTTATTGAAATAGAAATTCATATAACATTCAGTTAGCCATTGGAAGTTATTTGTTCAGTGATGTTTAGTACGTCCATAATATTGTATAGCCACCATATCTCTCTCTAGTTCCCAAATGGTTTTTTTTACCCCAGAACATCCTGTGGTCTTTAAAGTAATCACTCCCTATTTCTTCTCCCCATCTCCTGGAACCCCAAAATCTGTTTTAAGTTCAAATGGAGCATATTGGACATGTAGATGGCATTGTAATTGTATCCTTTAGGGTAAACTACGGGTCCAGCTCCAGTTGGATGAGTGAGCATTTAATATCCTTGGAGCTCTGATCTGTAATCACTTCTTAATCTTCCTTTCCCCCACCTCCCAGGTCACATGGCAAGCAGGGCTCATGTCTGAGCTGTTCGTCACTGGGTATGATGCATGCTTTATAGTGAATGGCACATTGTATGCTCCATATTTGTGAGATTCACTTAGAATTAATTCAACCCAGAAGCTGAGTAATCCAGCTAAGAGCACACAACTCATAAATCATGAGTCACAATTCAAGCTTCAATCCCTCCCTTAGCATCCTGAGCAAAATATGAGAGCTTGTTTGAAAGGTGTGGCATTGTTTAATCTTGCTAAGAACCCTATAAGATAAATGCTATTATTAGACCATAAAGTTGAGGTGGGAGGTGGAGATGCTTATATCCAATCCAAGAAATAACAAGAAATCAAGATGAGGCCTTGCAGTCCAGTACTTATTTAGTCAAATTATTAAAAATTACCATCATTTCATTGCATTAGTTACAGCTTTTAGGAAGAGAAATCAGAAAGAGTGTGGGACTTAGAGAGGGCGGAGGACACCAAGAAAACAGGGCCCTCTAAATCAACCTGAGCAAAGCTCATGTGAACTCACAGAGGCTGAAGCAGCATGCACAGGTCCGCAGCGGTCTGCACTGGGCCCTCAGTGTGTATATGATGGCTTCCACATTTAGTGTTTTTACGGGATTCCTGAGTGTGTAAATGAGTGGGTCTCCGATTCTTGTGCCTTCTCTTAGGTTCTTTTTCTGCTGTTGGTGTGATAGTTTTTGTTTTATCTTATTATATTTTATTTTGTTATATTTTTTAAATAAATAAAAATACAGGTGAATATTCCCTATAAAAATATTTCTAAAATACATGGAATTGGCTAGCCATAATGGAACACTCCTATGATTTGGCTTGAAAGGTGAGGGGAAGAGGGTCAGGAGTCCAAGGTTATTCTCACTTACATAGCAAGATTGAGGCCACCTGGACTACAAGAGACCCTGTCTGGAATGAGCGAATGAATGGATGAATGAAATACATGGAGTTGAGTTTGTTTTCAGTGCCTTTGTTGTCTCAACCCATATAGGAACAGTGATCGTACATGTAGAGTTCTTATGAATTGAGTAGGTAGTAGACATTTAAAATTCTACTATAGAGACCAGCAAGATGTCATGGTAAGGGCCCTTGCCCTCAAACCTGATGACCTAAGTCTGATGTCTTCATTCTGCGTGGTATGAGGAGAGCTCTAGTTCTATGTGGTGGAAAGAGAGAATGAACTCCTGTAAGCTATCTTTTGAGCTCTACTCGTGAGTCATGGTATGTGTGTTTCCAAATGTACAACTACACATACACACTAAATAAAAAAAAAAAAACCCTCTAAACTCTCTCCTGGGGATTGGAGATGCAGCTCAATAGCAGAGCATTTTATTAGTGTGCATGAGGCCAGAAATTCAATTCTTAGCACTGCAATATATAATAATATATACATAAATTACATACATACATACATACATATGTATATGGGTATGTGTGACTACCTGTAATTTTTGTCTTGACCATGATCTCCCTCATCATCATCAACAAACACTACTAACATCTAGATAGAACTTGAAATTTATAAATTATTTCTCCATGTACTTTCTTGCTGTATAGTTACCGTAATATCCCTGTTTGATTTTTGTTCAGCTGTTTGGTTTTTCAAGACAGGGTTTCTCTGTGTAGCTCTGGCTGTCCTGGAACTCACTCTAGACCAGGCTGGCCTTGAACTCACAAAAGATTTGCCTGCCTCTGCCTCCCTGAGTGCTGGAATTAAAGGTGTGTGCCCCCACCACCTGGCAACATGCCCGTTTTATTGAAAAGGAAATGAGGCATCATGAGGGCTAAATGGTCTGCATGGGATCTCACAGCTAGTTGAAGTAAATCACTCTCAAATCTGCCAATTCTACGTGTTTTGTTTCCTAGTCTACCATGTTGATATTCCATTTCTTCGGTTGCTGGACACTTGTAGGGCTCTCAGTTGGCCTCACTTAGAAAATAGTAAATCAAACCTTAGAGAACCCAACTTCCCTAAGCTCTAAAAGACCAATCCATGAGAGCAGACTTAAGCTGAGAAGGGTTCTCCTCACTCATGTCACATCTGAGTGCTCTTTGAAAAGTGGTACCAAACATTAAGAACATGCTTTCAAAGAATTAGCACTGCATTCAAATTCAAGGAGAGAGAGAGAAACAAAACAAAATAAAAACAAAGAAAATGTCTTCTCGGCACTACAACTAGTGACATGGCAACCTCTCTCCATTTACTGATGTTTAAATTTTTATTTGAAAACATGAACAAATTCTCAAAAGGAAACAAGCCTAAGAAGAAGGGAGTGGGGGAATATGTTACCTTCTGTTTTGTTACTATATTGAAATGTCCAAAGCTGGGTACGTTTTTAAAGAAAGGAGGTTTATTAAGCTCATAGTTCTAAAGACTCCATAGCACAATGAGTTCCTCTGTAGTCAACTTCCATCTTGGAGGGAAGCTCATGAAGACATAATATGTTCTAAGGGAAGATGCAATGTGCTGTCTTGCAGCAAAGTCATGAAGTTCAGGAAGTAAACAACTCAAAAGCTCCAGGAAATCCCTAAAACTGACCAGATTCACTGGATTCCTCCCTCTGCCAAACACATATAAGCAGTAAGGACTGCTGAGAGACACTTAGAGAAGCTGAGATGTCTGGAAGAAGCAGAGTCCAGCTAAGCTCGATGGAAGAGGCACAGGCCAGTTTAACTACCTGTAAAGAATACTCTCCAATCTCCAGTCTCACAACTGTCTAAGGTTGTGCAGTGTCCTCCAGGATTCCAATTTTCATGATCTTGCACCCATGCTGGGGTAGACTTTGGTGATGCAGCTGTCTTGGAGTTACTTCTGCCTCTGTAAGTAATCCCAATAAAACACCCTGGTTCACCAATTGGACTTTGATGATATCCTCACTTTGGTCTGTGCTGGTTCCCTATCTGGGGATGGGAGGTAATATGTTTGTTCATTTCTTCCCAAGTTTGAGCACTGTCAAACACACCACAGCTCTGGCTTCAGCTCAGCTCAGCTCTAGTGAGGTCCCCTTGGAAGTCAGTACCAAAATAGTGAGACCATTTCTGAAGAAAGGAGATGGTATCCTAGGATAGGAAGTTATAGAGCAATTTAAGAGCTCAGAGGTTGGCCTTGCTCTTACAATAACCCACTCTCACTAGAACTAACCCAGAGTTCATAAGAACTGTCATAATCCCATCCAAGCACAATACAGTCAATGGCCTAACAGCCTCTCATGAGGTCCTACTTCTTAAAGACCCCACTGCCTTTCCCTGGCTGCAGTGAAGACTAGGCTTCCACCATGTGATTACTGGGGAACAAACTGCATGCAAAACATAGCAATCAGTATATAATATAAGTCAGATCACCATGCTTGACTGACATTTGGATTTGGGGGTTTCCAGTCTTCCAGGCATCATCCTTTAAAGAACAAGCACATACGTGTTCAAGTGAATGGCTGCATGATTGAGAGACCTCAAGTTAAGCTATGGAAGTCAGGGAAGGAGTTAGGTAGGAACTCTTCAGAACCCCTAGGGTAGGGTTGCCATGTCTAGAAAAGAACATCCGTGCAAAGTGTTCAGTGATAGTTGATTTTCTAATAACTGTACTCAATGTCTGGAATATAATTTTATATGAAAAATATTCATTGCTGATCTGAAATGAAAGTTAACTAGGCAATCTTGTACTTTGTCTGGCCACTCTGCCCTAAGAATAGTCCTGTGTCGAGCTCCAGGGATACTTGCTGTGGATAAAAACTCGAACTGAGTTACTGTGAGCAGGTCTGAATTAAGTCCTTGGGTGTACACATACATCTTTTTAACGTGTTTCATCATCTGCTTGAACCTTTTGTCTTTGATTGAAAGTCACTGTAAACTAATGCTTGAATACCACAGCGTTAATCACAAGCCTCTTGAAGTATTTTCATATTGTGTATAATAAATGCCCATATACTTAGGATTTAAGTAAGAACTACTTACCACAATATTTAGTTAAAATTACAAAGTGAGTACAAATTAAGCCATCATTTTGTTAAGGTTTACATTATAAGTCTGATTTAATTTCCTCATGTTTTTCTATGTATGTTTGTATAACTGTTGTGCTAAGACTTTCACTGATAAAGTATTTCAAATTAGCTGCTAGAAGAAATACATTTAAGGAGTTACAACTGATGTACATTGGGACTAAACACCTACAATCAGAGTTGTTTCTCACCTGAGTCCCTCTTACTGATGTTATGTAACAAATGGTCCTGATTGCTGGCAATAACTCACTTAACAGGCTCGCATTTACACGGTAAGCTCATAAAAATAAAATAATGTACCACTAGTTTTCCTGAAAAGAAGCCAACACGAGATGTGGGCTGGATAAACTCCATGGACATTTTATCACTTCTGAAGTTCTCATACGACTGGGAAACACACGTTTGTGAGAGGTGGTGGTGGTGGCATTCAGTGGGGTGAGCGCAAGGAAGGAAACAGGAGTCATCATCTTTATGATCGCCAACCTCCATCCCCCCAGCCATCCAGCACCAGTGTCCTAGAAAACCAAGCCTATCTGTTAGGCAGAGTGTTGGGGCAGGGCAGGGAAGCTGAAAAGCCAGGAGAGTAGCCGTAAGGAGACCCAATGAAGAGACAGACAGGGACCTGGAGTTTTCTTCATTTTTGTCCTTGTGTGACTTGTGGGATGAGTTTGAATTTTCACATTCATTTGACAATGTCATTTACAATCCTGAAATCATCAGCATCTTTTCCCCATTTTTTTAAATTCTGTACGCCCTTCTTATAAAATATCCTAATTTCAGTTCATGGAAGAGTCTAAAGAATTCTCCAGATCTAATTTCATCCCAATACCTCTCCCCAGATCACCTTAATGTGATGTTCTGAGAAATTTGTGGAGCACATTGTTATTGAGAAGAGCAGCGTCTTGGTGGTAAGGTAGCTAATTCCTCTTTTTTGCAACTCAGCGTAAGACTTTTATTTAAAGTTTGAAGAAGAGAACATTCACATTGTTCATCTTGGGAGCTTCAACAGGTTAGCTCAAGGCATGGGCAAATCATGAGTTCACATGGGAAACCTCAGGGAGTCACTTAGAATGAAGCCTGAGCTCTACTCTTAATACTCTTATCCTGTCTTAAGATGTGCCCTGCTCATGATAAATAGCAACTTTGAGAACTTTGTATAGTATTCTTTCCCCAAGACCTGCTCAAGACAGACAATGGGTTTATGGGTAAGTAAGAAAAATCCAGGGCTCATCCGTCTTCGGCTTAGAGCTTCTTCATCCAGTTAAATTCTGTATCCCGTGTTAATGTAGCCAAGCACTTCCAAATGCCTCAGGAAACAGTCTGTGAAGGAGGGATTTGATTTTAAAACTTAACAATATTTAATATGATGCTTTTTATAGATAACATTCAAGTGGTTGAAAAGCTAAAATGGCCTGCCCCTCCCTGGGATTCCTAAGCAGCCAACAGTTCCCCTCAGGATTCATAAGCAGTTACTGGTTTCTGAGGAGAGGGATACATTTTCTTCAGTGGTGTAGCCACAGTAAGTTGCTCATGTTCCATCACCCATAATCCTGTTAGCAACCAGAATGAAACATATGGGGGTGGGGAGAGAGAGAGAGAGAGAGAGAGAGAGAGAGAGAGAGAGAGAGAGAGAGAAGTGGGGTGCAGACTAGTTGGGGCAGAAGGAAGGCGGTCAGTGAAAATGGAGGGGAGCCAAAAGAGAGTGAATATAGCAAACATGAAAACACATTATGTATAGTTAATATATGATAATAAAAATATACCCACGTTAGAAGAGGAAAATGATAAAATTAAAATAACACAAAGAAATATAGGTTGAAAGGTTACATTTAACCCCTCACTCAAATGCCCACTGTAAGCTAGCTCTTACTGTGTTTTTTTTTTTTTCTGGCGGGGGGAGCGTGGGAGGCCTTCCAATGTTTTTATATGTAGTCACATGTCATTTAATGATAGGGATTATTTCTGAGAAATGTATCACTAAGCAATTTTGCCTCCAAGTGAACCATATAAAGTGTTCTTGCTCAGACTAACTTGACAAGTCCCCTTAAGGCAGGCAGAAAATGAGATGAACATGAAAGCCACTTCTAGAGTGAAATGGAAACCTGTTTTATAGCACACTCTTTCTTACTAAGGAGGAAAAAGTCTAGCATAGCAAATACATAATCATATCAACGATATCCAGTATTACACATTATACGTCATATAGCCGTCAGCACAGTAGGTCTGTCTGCACCAATGTGATTACAAGCGTGAGTTACTGTGTCATAATGGAGAAGATATCTCTAGGCTGTAGGAACTTTCCAACTCCATGGTAATCTATGGGACTGCCACCATATCTTTTTAAATAACAACCCATCATTAACTGAATCACCTTCAGCATAGGCCTATAAATATGAATAGGCATTAATACACATTATTTCACCGTTGTTTTTTTTCTACAGAAGAAAGCATACATTATACATGTTACCTTGTTTGCTTTTTTGTTTTTCTTTTGAGACATGTTTTCTCTGTGTAGCCTTGCCTGTCCTGGAACTCGTTCTGTAGATCAGGCTGGCCTCAAACTCACAGAGATTCACTTGACTCTGGCTCTGAATGCTGGGATTAAAGATGTGCGCCACCACCACCCGGCCACCCGGCCACCCGGCCACCCGGCCCATTGTTTGTTTTTATCATGTGAAACTTATCCTGGGTCACTCAGTGCTATTCCCTGGAGAGTATCTCCTAATTGACCGATTGTCCTTGTCAATAATCAAAAGGTCCCTTAACTCTTACTGTACATACAATGCTGCATTGAGTCTGCCTTTTGTTCATGCACAGGTACAGCTGTAGGGTGTTTCCAGAATTGAGAGGTCATAGAATTTTAATTTGGATATTTTTAACACTTACCAAAGAGTGGCCTACATCTGGTTATTTGGTTACTGCTGTCTGTCTCCGTGTGATTTTATAAGCTTCTGGAGCAGTAGTTCTCAATCTTCCCAATGCTGAGACCCTTTAATACAGTTCCTCATGTTGTGGTGACCCCCAACCATAAAATTATTTTTGTTGCTAGTTCATGACTATAATTTTGCTCCTGTTATGAATCATAATGTGAATATCTGTTTTCTGGTGGTCTTAAGGGACCCCTGTGAAAGGGTCGTTCGACCTCCGAAGGGACAGAGACCCACAGTTTTCACCGTAGTGCCTATTATGTTAATGCTGAATACAAACTAGATGTCCTACTATAAATATAATTTCCACAAGACTGGCATAACCCTTAAACTTAGCGGCTAGGTTCAGGTGTGGATTGGGGGCATTTCTGAGTTTATATTTCAAGATGAAAACAGGCCTGATAGAGATGAAAGTCCTGGATAAGGAGTGGCGGTTTCAAGGATAAGGCTAACTCTTCAATCCAGGGACCGGGTCAATGTCAGGTAAGCCTCTAGGTTAATTATACACCGAGGCTGAAGGACAAGGTGGAAAGGAAACCTAGAGAACTCCTTCCTGATGAAGCCATGGAGACTGAGAAGAGCACACACTTGGAATTCAAGCCGAGGAGGAGGGAAAACGTGAATGCACCCTTAAAGCAGAACCTGTACAGAGATAGACAGAGGAAGAAGGGGAGAGGAGGGGGCGGCCAGCATGGCTCTAATTTAGCTTCTCCCACGGATCCTCATGGAAGCTCTGGTTTTGCTCCACAGCTCCCACACTTAGGGAAGTTGCTAGTGAAAGGCCTAGGTAAGACAGACCTAACTACTATGCTTCACCCACTCCCTCCAAGAGGAGCATCCCCCCACAGCTCTAGAGGCTCGACCCTAGCAAGGAGGCTGTAACGAATGTTTCTCTTTCTACAAGGTCGTCATCAGTCATTGCAGAAGCCAATGAACTATGTTTAGCCAACTTTGAAAAAATAGCAGGGCAGACAGAGGCATCCCATGTGCAAATCTCATCTCAGCTCTTGCTAAAATCCCTCAGATGCTGCCAGAGAAAGGTGAACCGGTACAACTTCTTTGGTTGTATCAATAAGGGGTAGGGATAACACTTAAAAATTGCAAATGTGTTTTTATCTAGTGATTCCACTTCAAGGAATTAATTCTGTTGGTACACTTATAAAAGTACACATAGTGTGCATGTTTACTGAAGCATAATTTTGAGAGGCAAAAGTTAAATAAAATAACTTTCCATCAGTACGTTAATAGCTTTCTTTTTAATTCATAATGCCATCTTATATAGCATCTTTCACAGCTACTAGAAGAACGAGGCAAACCTCATTGTGTAGAATGGGGAGCAATAGACAACATCATTGAAAAGTGAATAAAAATCAGTAGACTTAAAACAGCCAATGTAGTGTACAATTTTAGTATTTAAAAGAAAGCATGCTTACATGGGAATGAAAAAGTTACCTGTTTAAACATAACCTCTGTAAGAGGTTATTACTAATGGTCATCATTGAGGAACAGGCCTGAGGGAACGAGAGAACACATGGGGTAGTTCTTACTTTAGATGCTTTACATATTGTTTTTGTAGTCACAAAGTTCACTTACACAGGCTATTATTTCTTGAGTTCCTTTGGTGTTTAAGTTATGTGGTGTTTGGTGATCATGTCTGACCCAAAAGAATCATCACTTTCAAAAACTCTATTTAACAGAGGTTCATTATGGCTGAGAAAACAGCTATGGCTAACCTTAACTGAGGTTCACAGAACTGATTTTAACTTTGTGGGTCTATTTTCCTCCCATCCAGCACACGCAGAAAACTTAGTAAAATGTCATGTGGTTATAAAACTGTGTGGTGAGTCTTCACACTCTTCACCAGATTGTATAACTTTAGTATCACCCTTCAATTCCCATATACTTCCATTTCTTACTTACCTGGGCACATATTTTTGGTTTTTGTTTGTTTGGGGTTTTGTTTTGTTTTGTTTTTTGAGATGGGGGTTTCTCTGTGTTGCCCTGGCTGTCCTCAAACTCACAGAGATCCACCTACCTCTTGCCTCCTGAGTGCTGGGATTAAAGGTGTGCACACACCATGACTCAGCTCACCAGGGTACATCTTTTAAAAACATGTTTTTTGAGTCTACCAAGTCGATCACAGTCCTCGGGGGAGGACTTGTCCTGGAGGAGGTGGGAATGGAGGGTGGGCTGGGGGTAAGGGGAGGGCGTGGGAGGGGGGAGAATAGGGGAACCCATGGCTGATATGCAGAACTGAATGGTATTGTAAAATAAAAAATATATATCAAAAAAAAAAAAAAAAAAAAAAAAAAAAAAAAACATGTTTTAGTTCTTCTGTTGTTTCCTGCCAAGTCTCCAAAGCAATTTACTTAAAATAATAGAAGAAATGTGTCATATTTTGCAAGGTCAGGGAGAAGTGACCAAGAAAAGACAATTCCACCGTATGCAAATACCTGCTTTGCTGAAGAAGAGCATGCTCCAAGTAGACTGATTCTGATGTAGACTTTTACATCCTGATAACTGGAGCTATTCAATTCATCCTTGTCCTGTATCTTGAGACAAAAGAGGGAGGAGGAAGAGGGAAAGGGAGAGAAAGAGAGAGGGGGGAGGATGAGAAAATGACAAGGCACAAAAACACACCTGGCCAGTACAATGGGCTCAACATATGTTCTCTTGGGGGCAAGGCTTTAATGAAAAAGTTCAAATGTAGCAGAATATTGTTTGGGGCATCAAGGTGCAGGTCACCTACTTGTTGCTAAGATGATGACATCTTTGCCTGTATTTTAACAAAATTTCAGGGTTGGAGAGTTTTAGCAAATTTACTTTCTGCAGTATGAAAAACATCATAGAGAGTGCAGCGTTTATTTAATTTTCTTGGTGGATTGTGACTCTTCAGTGTGGAAGAGTATTTTGTGTTTATAAATGTAGAGAAGCCTACATTCATATAGTAAGCTGGTGTCTTCATTAAAAGACAACTGATTAAAAGTGGTACATACTTTTAATCTCAGCACTCAGGAAACAGAGGCAGGTGTATCTATGAGTTCAAAGTCAGCCTAGTTGACAGACTGAATTCTAGGACAGCCAAGGCTACACTGAGAAACTCTGTCTCAAAAAACAAAAACAAACCAAAAAAAAGATATAGGCATGTCAAGCATGGAAACAATTTATCTCACTGTAGTTATAGCCAGGTCTAGCTCATGGATGTGAACCAAGCCTTCAATTCATAAATAACCTTAAGCTTTTCCTGGTGAGCTTTGAAGATCAGTGCTGCAGGCTTAGAGAGCTGCTACTCTGCAACTGAGTGCTCAGGCCCAGTGATCACTGGGATAAAGCAAAAGGGGTTAAAAAAATCAGCAAATCAAAAAGAAGGAATAGGAACTAATGCAAAACAAGGAAACACAGTAATAGCCTAGATTTCCTACTTCATTTAATACCCAAATATTCAAGTTCTGCAGTTTAAAAAAAGGAACACAACTTTCCAAGAAAAGTTGCTTCTTCAAAATGGACAGGTTGGAAGCCCACTTGGCAATTCAGTCTCAAGCGTATGTGCTGGTGTGACTTTGAGTTTGAAAACACTGTCCTCCAATATTTAGATCTGAGTTCTTAGAAATAAACGATCTCAAGCAAGTAAAGAAAGCCCAAAGGCACATTGACACTGATGGTTCCAATGGCATATGGGTGAGAGCACATATTTTATTTTACTCCATTCTCTAGAAAGCTTGCACATAAATATACCAAACCAAGCCCACAGGGTTGAGGTAGCTCTTCAGATTTATTTTAGTACAGCCTGTTTTCTTCTTTGAACCACTAATCAACTTTATTAGGCGCCATTTCTACAATTCGAGTCTATTTGTACCAATGTCTTAGCATCCTCATGTCCTCTCATCAGAATACTGGTTAGGCTCCCTAGTGTGAAACATTTATCCAGTTGCTTGCCTGATTACTCACATGTTTTTGAGATTTGTGAAATGTGGCAGATAAACAGGTTTATGCTGCGTGCAACTTGGAGGGCAGCCAATGTCTGCCTGCCTATACAGCGTATTTACTCTCCTTCCCTGAATCTCTCCCATACAGAGAAGCTGTATTTTAAGACTAAAATCAGTGTAGATCGCAATCCAGTAATGTCACTGCAGAAAACAGCAGGTGCCCATCCACTCATTTGCAGTGATTCTTGCAGTGAAGAAAGTGAATCAATGATTCACTCAACAGACAAAGAAACGTCGCAGTGAACATGTGGGGGAAAAAAATCAAATGAGGGGAAAGTAACACTTTTCTCGAGAGGTGTGCCCTGATTTTAAACAGCAAAGCCTCTCGCGAGAAAATTAGGAATGTTTTCAAAGTGTTCCTGCCGCACCTCAGAAAGCTACGGCACGCTCTCTCTCTCCCTGCGTCTGCTGTTTTATTGCTTTTGTGTTGTACTTCTAAAATAAATATCAATAAATCATTGCAGTTAGATACTCTAATATAGACAGAAATGTACTTGACTCCCTACAGTCATTACAATTGGAGGGGACTCTGATTAGGACGCTTTACTTAATTAAGTGACATCGTCTAAAGAGAGTTCTTCCCCCCATTCTCTGTCTAACAGTCTTGTAAAACACCAACAGAGGAAATTCATTCTGTTGTTTGCTTTCTTTATTGTAAATGGTTTCTTCTCATTCATATTTTACAGATGTGGTGTTAATGAAATGGCTAATAAGCCAAAGACTGCTATTCAGCTGCAGCCCTATTTCAGTCAGCCCAAGCTTCATAGACTAGAGACATTGTCTCTTCTGTCCCAGAAAAGTACATGTGTGTATATATACATATATATGTATATATACATATATGTATACATATGGAAGCATATGTAAACTACAATTATGTTGATTTAAAAGAAAAATTTCCAAAATAGCCAGACTTCTTCTAGTTTATATGTATGGTTCAGCAGAAACATTTAAAATCTCTTTCTTTGGGAAAACAGAAAAAAAATTGGGTGACGAATAAGGGATCCTTATGCATTAGATGTTATTTGTAAGGCATTTTGCCTTTACTGAAAGAAGTCATTAAATTTGGATTGCCAATACAAATATGATTATATATGTTTTCTAAATAAAATGTTGTTATGTTGCAACTGAACTCATCCATTTATTGTTTGTTTACCTAATGCTCAAACTGCATGTTTTATTCATAGATGTCTGGGAGAAAAAAATTTTGCTTGATAATCACACCAAGCATATTTAACAAAAGCGATTCTCCTTTTATTAGTGAGCAGGTTTAAGCAGAATGATTTCATTTTTTCCCCATTTTGTTAATTCAGACTCGCAGGATCCTTAGCGGAGAGCTTTTGTTTCTCTCCCCGCTGCCTTTTATACCTTTAATGTATGCATGCCTATCCACTGATGGGAAAATATCATTTCCTGAAACTCCTCCTTGTTCCTTCTTGGCTATTCTCTCCATGGATTTCTCATTTTGCTTAGTGTTCGATAGTTAATTTTGCCAACTCGCTTTATATACAAGATAGATCAAGTGAAGGCAAGTGAGGAACTCGTGGTCCTGTTGAGGGCTTTGAATTTCCTTTCATTAGAGTAAATTTGGATCCTAAGTACATTTATTTACTCGTCCCTTTAAAATAATACATAATTATGCTTCTAGAGAGATTAAAAATGTGTAACATAAAGTAGTAAAGGAAGTGAATATTTATCAGCATCGTGGTATTGTTCTCAATCCTGAGCTCTTTTAATAAAAAATGTTTGCAACTTTAGCAAATTAACAATAGCTTTGCAGCTAAACCAGCACTTTAAAAGCAGTGTTAAATGTCAAAACTTTGTTAAATGAACTCAACTAGCTTGCCACAGACTAACTTCACCTTGATACAATATACAGCTAAAAACTTTGCTGATCTGCAAAATTTAAATGCATATAGGTCTCGAGATACATGACTGGGTATTAATGTATCACATGTAAGAGGCTTTTAAATTAATTGCTTAACTATTTAAAGAATATTTTGTGATATTGATAAGAATCTGCATTGTTTTATATTCATTCCATACAGGTTGGTTATTTTTAAAATCAAATAACAGTCATCATAACAATGCACTTGCTTTAAGTCTGTTTATACGCTTTTGCTTTGATGGCATACCATCTACATAGACCCACTGCCTGAAGACAATCTAAAATATATAATTTTTCCTAATTCCCCAAGTTAAGAAAGCCAAAGAAACAATAAAATAATTTGATCCTGGACTTGCAAGTCCCAGAAGTTGCTTGTAACAGCTTTACTATTTTTCCAAAGGTGCCATTTATTAAAGACCAGCATTACATGAGTTCCAAAGTTATGAAACTTCAGTGTCTTCCTAATATTGTAATCTGGATCATTTTTTAAGGTTCAGTTAACTTACCATCTGTTAAGCAAAGGTCTTTTCTTCAAGCTCTCCAGTTTAAAAGGCGCTCTTGTCCTGACGTGAAGCGGAGGGCATTCCCACCCCTTGAGAAAATTTTTGAGGAACCAAATCACATAAAGTCAATCTGATAGAGATTTTATTCCACCCACCCCCATGTTTGTTTACTTCTTTAAAATTATTTTTAAACCAATTCACTCCCCCACCCACTCACCCAGGACTTGAAGCTGAATGAGAACTGTGTCTAATGAATACCACTGAGGTTAGAGTCGAAACCGAATCATTATCTGGCAGAAGAATGTGAACCCTGTTTCGGCTGAACCAATTATTTTTATCAAATGACTTTTCTACTTAAATTGTTTGCTTTAAAAATGCCGTTTTTTAAAGGTAAGCAGAGTTTTCGTAATGCATATTTTAGACCATGATTACCCCAAATTCCTACAAATCAATGTGTGGGCAACAGAGCAAACTTCGGGCTGATACTTACAGAAACGGCTGTCTGGGAAAGCAGCTAACATTTACAGCCAGCCCTGCAGGACAAATGCAGCCGTCTTGAGTTAAATACAAGTGTTACTGTGTCGTTAATAGGAGAAGGAAATCATATCCCAACATACCTTTATGTTATTATGTGTGAAATGATTATCCAAACTAAAGTATTTGTCTTGAGGCTGGTGATCTGAAGGGTAGGTTTGCTAAGGGTCACAGATGCACCCTCTCGCCGAGCTGGAGAGTAAATCTGTGCAAAGAGGAGAAACAGTTTAATGCTAGGCAGAGGATGGTTCTCAAAACTTGTTTTCTTTCTGCAGGCATATGAGTTTTCAAGAAAGGGAATATTTAGCAAAGGCCTTTTTCTTTCCCTGCTTTTTTTTTTAATTTATTTATTTATTGTTGAGATGGGTTTGGCGAGGAAGAGGGAAAAAGCCACATCTTGTATGAAGTAAGAGGAGACAATATGCAGACCAGAAAAAAAATAAATAAACAAAAGCCAGACAGCTTAGCTTTCCTCCAAAGCGTGTTTCCTTCTACCAGGAGATGGCTGAGGAGTTTGAGAGCAGCTCGTTTGCAAGGACAAGCCATGCTTTGTAAACCCTGGAGACTGGACCATGGACTTCTAACTGAGACATCTCACTGAGAGCAACAGCACCGGTTTTATTGCTGGTGATGCCTCCAAAAAAGGCTGTCTGCTAGCTATTCACAAACTAGCTTTTTAAAGGGGGGCAAACCTTGACAAGAAATGCTTGTCAAAACGTGTGAATATTTTTTCATAGGTTATTTTTTAAAATGTTCTGAAGCCCTTCAGTGGC
The DNA here is from genome assembly GCF_049852395.1 of Peromyscus maniculatus bairdii. Lineage (NCBI taxonomy): Eukaryota > Metazoa > Chordata > Mammalia > Rodentia > Cricetidae > Peromyscus > Peromyscus maniculatus. The sequence continues at coordinate 14,076,988 of NC_134865.1, read as the reverse complement.
TCAGAATAGTCTGCCTTTCAGGTTGGATGACGAACAGCAAACCAACACCAGATTTTTTTTTTAATGTAGGATACATGGCAAAACTTTAAATACTACTTACAAGAAACACACTGTTAACTTCATAAAAATAGGATAAAAGCAGTATTTTTCCCTAGCAATATTTTTCCTGAGAATAAGAAATCAACCTAAGGCTAAGTTTTTCTGGGTAAAAGCAAGCACTCAACGAGTTGTGAAAACAGGCCAGTGTTAAGTCCTGTGTCTTCCCTTAAGATAGATAGTGTCAATATTATGTAGTTAACTTAGTTCAGTACTGTGTTAATTATGAGAATAGATGTAATGTGATAACTACTTGCAATATAATAATCATTCATAATACCCCTGTATTCAGTGGCTCAGGATAGGCTCAGGGTTTTTCCCCCACAACTACAACAGTCATACAAAACGCATATAATAATTCAAATTCATAATCTAAACTTTATTTTTAAAATCAGTATTTTTCTCATGCTCAAATACGTAGATAAAATTAAAACAAAACTTTGAGTCAGATTCTCCAAAAGCACACCTAAAACAACATTAGAGGATTTTTGTTTTTCAAGATCTTATTTCCAAACCAGTTACTTAAAAAGAATGAAAGAGGGAAGAGAAATTAAAATGTGTCACGGAGTGTAGTGAGTCAAATATGTCCTTCCTGTCCTTTCTGCAACAACACTGTGGGAAATGAGGACCGTGAAGATCAGATGGTGTACTCGTGTGAAAGGTGTCGCAAAGCATCCCGTTGATTGGTTCTAATTAACTACGATGCTCTTGTGTTCTCAGCTTTAGCCGGGACACACTACACAATGCCTTTTATTTGGCTTTCAATGGATTTTTACTTAATAACAGCTGATCACTATATCTGCAGCCTTTTGGGTTCTTTTATTTCCTAGGATTTTCTTGAATATTTTATTTTCCGTTTTGAAAGATACATTTGAAGCTATTTCTATGCCATAAGAAGTAATAAATGTTAACGGTACTCATGTGGTCTTTCACACATATTTTGCATATTTGCATTTGGTGACTATATTCTCAAACCACATTTCGATTTCTCTTTAAAAGTTGTATATCTGGGCAATGGTACAAGGAGGAAGTTCTGGAAGGCATCTGTGAACCGCTAATTTTCTTTTACTTTTTAATCAGTCTACTAAAGAGAACAGAGCCAAAAACAAATCCATGAAACTTGCATGGATTCTTTGCAATGGGAAGGATTCCAGAATTTTAAAATATTAAATGAAATTCTTTGCACTCACCTTTCTCTGATGACTTAATCTGAGACAGGCCTGATGGAGAGAAGTCATGAATTTTCACCAACTTCAAACATGTCATACACTAAAAAACATTTTGATTTGCTCTGGGACCCCTGCATGTCTCTGCAGCCTACTAATGGTTCTGCTGTGATGTTTTGTAGGTACAAACCCCACGGAGCTCCAGGAGCACTAGGAGATACATGAATCAAGTAAACAGCCTTTAAGTGGGAAGGAAAAAGCATTAAGTAACAGGAAGTTTCCAAAGAAATACACAAGTTTAAATAAGGAGCTGTAGTTAGAAGCAGCACACTTTCAGTCATTTCAAGGACCTCAGTTTTTTTACAATACTACCTTTCCTAAGACCATCAAATTATTTGACCTGAGTCAAACAGAATCATTTTGGACAGGAAAATCCATAACCGAAATATTAGAGCTTAAATTGTCCATTTAGCTGAGTAGGCCTAGGAAGTGATTAAATAGTACTCCTCTTTTTGTTCATCTGAAGATGCAATGTGATTCATGTGAGCAGTAAGCCTGATGCTTCAAAACAACCAGCATCCTCACCCCTGCCTGGGAGAAGGCTACGTGAGTTAAGCGTGGAAAAACAAAAATGAAATTGTACTTAAATGACACCCTGGTTTGGGGGGTTATCTCTGAAATACTTCTATCCCTCTTAAAACTGTAAAAAAAAAATTAAAAATTAAGTAAATAAAAAGTACTAAGATGAAGTAAGAAATGAACATTAGGAGCGATTAGTGGATGAAAAGTTGTGAGTCTGGGGTCCTTTACACTGTGCTCTTCACCTTACAAAGAGGGACAGGGTGGCTCAGGGAGATACAGCAACTTCCTCAAAGTCCTTCAAAGACTAAAAAGTGAGATGGGCAGGCAAGTCAGTTGGCTTCGGGTAGCATTCTTGCTGCAACTATGCTGTCTTTGCTACAGTAATAGAAACACCCACTCAGTTACTTGCCAATCACATAAGTAAAACAATGCATGTATTTTAAAGGTACATGCAGGTCACACTAAAATTAACAACCACTGCAATGTGTGAGAAGTCGTTTCCTTTTTTAAAAAAGAAAAGAATATTTCTCTAGAAAATACCTTTATGCTTTCATTCTTGCCATGCTTCTAGGGCGCAGATCTATTTAATGAAGTGTATTTCTCTTTAGCACCCTTACATCACAACAGCAGCTGTGAAAACTACTGTTACTCACCGGCTCTTATTTTCAATCTATATTTTCTATTCTTCGGACGGCATGGCTTTCCTAGAACGTGCTTCTGTATTCAGATGTTTACAATGGCTTTTTGGTCTGGTACACAAGATAAAATATTAACTTCTTTAAGGTCTTTAACTTTTAACTTGGACCCACCCCTCAGTTTTACTTTCAACACTCCCTTTACAGTTTATGCTCCGTAATACAAAGTAGGTATGATTCTCTGGCAATGGCAGGCTTCCCTATCACCTCTGGGCTTTGCGCATACCGTCTCCTCTGCCTAGAATACCTTTTACCTCCATTAGGAGTGAGCTCAGACATCACTTTTCCTCCTCCTACCAGACAAAGGTACATCTTCCCCTGAGGTACTACTGCGTTTTGGACTTTGAGTGACTCCCTTTTGCACTGAACTGTAATTATCTGTCTAAAAAAGAAAAAATCCATCTTCTCCCACACAGTGTCTTTGAGATCAAAGACCTACCTTTCTCTCCAAGGTTAGTGTTTTGCCTAGGGTGAGCACTCAATGAATGTTTGCTGACTGAATAAATGAATCAATAAGTAGACTACTGTACTTTATCTCAGCACCTTTGTCTTGGTATCATATCCCTAGTTTTTCCATTATAATCTCTAAACCGGTTATATGTCGACAACAGGATATTTGAAGCAACTTGGTCCGAGCTTCTATCAAATCCTTCCCCAAGAAGACTTTTTAAATCATTCTTTCATGGTAGTGAATTGACTTTGATATCAGGTTTGAAATACCAACACCATACCTTCATGTGAATGAAGAGTGAATTCTTGAGTAAAGAATGGACCACTATTTGTTCTAGACATTGATAAAGAGATTTCCCTTATTTTTTAAAATTTATTTGTTTGTTTGGTTTTAGACAGGGCCTTGAACTCATTATGTAGCTGAGGTTGACCTTGAACTCCTAACCCTCCTTCCTCAGCCTCCCAAGTGCTGAGATTACAGAAATGCACCACCATTTCCACTTCTTACTAGGAATACAGCTTGAAAGACCACTTGAAAGCCATGAAGGCTGTAAACACATATTTAGATATCAACATTACCTTTACACCAAGTGAGTGCTTTAAAAGAGGACTCTCTGGTTTAGAGGAGTGGAATGCAGATATAAGATTTCCTGTTTCTGGGATGCTGTCACTATTACTTTGACTCTATCCAGTCTTGCCCATCTTGATCAATAAACACTGCCTAGATACAAATGACTGCTATGAGAGATTGCTCAGGGAAGCTAGGGATTTCCTCGGTGCATAAACATATTTCCCACTTGAAATGATACTCTCATGTTCATCAATAAATGGTGACATGAAATGATACCCTCATATTCACCCTTCAAAACTGTAAATAATCTTGAGCCAGGCCCTCTAATGAAGAAAGAGGCCATCCAGTAGCCCATTGGGCTGAGAGAAGGCACAGAGTATCTCAGGCTTAAGACCACTTCTACACTCACGATCCCACCCACCACCTCCATTCACTCCACTGACTCCAGTGTGCCCCCAAGCTACATACTAAAATGTGGGGAGTACTCACTGAGGGACAAAAGTTAGGAACACAGTCCAGTGGTCCTCGCTGGGCCACCTTCCTAAATCAGCCCTATGTGGGATTAAGACTAACAATCAGGACTAGTTTTTGAATTCTTTTTTGGGGAGGCCATGCCAATCAGTTTCCAAATCTATTGCATAAGGAGCAATAGTGTTTGTGACTTCCAGTTCTGTTATCACTTCAGAAGAAGGTCGTCTTTAAGATGGTAAAATCTTGGATGATGGATGTTCTCTAGTGGGTTTACATCTGAAATGTAACAAAAGATTAAGGCTTTCAAAGCTGTTTCTTCTTTAAATTCACTGTGTGTTGCATCTGGGATTTCATGCTTGTTTTGAACAAAATAATATCATACCACACCGTCATAATTCGAATAGGAAAATACCAGAATTCTCTCTTATCAATTGGCAAAGGATGGGCCTTTTCTCCCCCCTGTCATTTTCAAATGTTTATTTGTTATCAAAACTACCTAGAACTCGTTTGTTTCATTAGCATTAAAAGAAGAATATATCATAGCCAAGCATAGTGAGTCACACCTTTAGTCCCAGCAGAGGCAGAGGCAGGCGGATCTCTGTGAGTTTGAGGTGTGCCTGGCCTATATAATGAGTTCCAGGACAGCCAAGGCTACATAGTGAGACCCTGCCTCAAAGAAAAAAGGAGAGGAGGAGGAAGAGGAAGAAGACGATACTAATAAGAATTACAAGAGAAAGAATGAGAATATTTCACAAACTGACTTAAAAAGTGTTTGTTCAAAAAACGCTATGTATAAGGCACTATGCAAGGTATAAACAGGAGGCACATAAAGAAAAAAAACTGGTGGTTTTTACCACTTTGAACTTATGGATATGGAATGTGACCACCTAAGTCATAATACACTTACAATTTCCTGCTTGTCTTTTGCTCTCTGTCATCTTGAAAGAAAAACTTGTCAGAAAGTGTTAGTCAAGCTGGAAAATGTTCTTGAGCAAAAATTTCAACTTTATAATTTAGTAAGCAAGAAAAAAAATGTCTTCAACTTGGGTGGGGCCATTTGAAGTTTCCTCACAAAGTTTCAAAGGGACTTCAGCTTTACTAAGGCTCTAAAATGAATTTATTACATTAAGATGGCTCTTGGAGCAAGAGCCAGCAGTAATTTGTATTATCAGCTAATAAAATGGAGGTTAGGCATATTTGTTCAATAAGTCTCTTTTATTCACTTTTACAGACATTCTCTCTTCTTTCTGCTTAATGAACATAGAAGACTGTTCATCATTCAGTATTGTTTAAGTTATAAAGTACAAATCTGTCATCTGGTTTTAAAATATTTTCCTCCTTTGGTAATGTAGCTGACTAATGTCTATCTCTGTTCTTTAAGAATATACTAATATGGTAGTATAATTTTGGAAAATTGAATTTGGAGTTTTTTACATTTTACATCTAGAGATCCCCTTAGAATATTAGAAAATATTATTTAAAGAATACATTTTTCTAGCTCTCCCAAACACTCACACTTCAATGAATTGTACCTTTCTTTTCTGTTCAAATGTCTTACAGGCCTTCTCATGCAGGCAAGTTCCCTGGGGAAAAAAAATTCAGTGAAGCCCATGGGATTTTCTTGGTACCTACTAGCAAGTTATGGCTTTACCTTTGGTGATAATAGCTCATTTTATGTCCCCAAACTACTTCCAAAATGAGATTATGAGAAAGGGGGCCTATCTTCCCAACCAAGAGGACCTTCACATTCTTATTTCACATGTAGAACTCCTGCATGATGCACTCCTACATGTAGCCTCACACAGAGAACACTGATATTTGAGATTAAATGTATTTGATTTTACAGTGCCCCTGGTGTGACAAATAGTAGCTTATTTCAACCTGAGGTAGGAAAAAAAAAACCTTTCGATATAATCCCATTTTCACATTTCTCTGAAAGTTCAGTGCCTAATCTCTAATGGATTTAGTAGGGGGAAAAAACCTTTATTAAAGCAATTGCTCTAAGTCAGAGATTTGTTCAACTGACATGAAATAACACTCCTCCAAATTTCACTGACAGTACTTGATTTTCTCTGCGGTATTCACCACTATCTAATGAGGGGGACTTCCTGGATTTTTGCCTCTATCAGTCATGAGAATCCTACTTTGGTGGTACTTTTCAAAACTAAGGCTGTCTAGTAGGACACAACTTCCTTTCCCAAGGAACTGTGGGAGAATTTCTTTATCTAAGTCACTTCTTGTCTTTTTTCCTTCTGGCTCTTTCCAAGAATTATCCCAGGGGTCTGTTCCGAATTTGAGGTGGAGGATGTAAACAGGGGTTATGGTAGACCTGCAAACCGCATGGAAGTTTCCTGGTCCGTTCTAGATGCTACTTCAGGATTACAGGAGTGATTCACTCCTCTTTCTGTCTCCTGGCAGCTAAATGGGACTATTGGAGAGCTGCCAGGAGGGTAGGTAGCCAACCTGCTCGCCCTTGATTGTGCCTGCCAGCTTTTTAATGACAGAAGTAGGGTCAAGTAAGAGAAATCACAAACGGAGGAGAGTATTCTGAGAATGTAGAGGCAGTTAATGTCCCTCCAAACCTCAGATGGCTGGCAACCCTTGGCAGAGTAGTCTATGATTTGTGGCACCTGACCCTTTCACTGGGACAGTTATCTCTGCATTCACTAGAAACATATTTACAGAATCTCTCCATTAGCAAAGATGCCTTGTGTGTGATTACCCAATTGTCATGGTCACACTAGGGTTTTGATACAGATCCTATTCACAAATGAAAGGGTGCACTAAACTACACACAGAGCGGGTGTGAACCTGGGATCCTCACTCAGTAGTCCATCAAGATTTCTCTTGGTAGATCTCAAAGAGATGACTGTTTCAGCCCTGTCCTCTTCTTCTCCCCTGCCTCCAATTATATTCTGTCTCCCACATCCAAGCTCAGAAATGAATTTTTCTTTTTTTTTATGCTTAAAAATTCTTAATGGCATTCATAGTAACTAAGAACAACAATTATCCTAACAGCATGGCCTATTTTATACGTATTTGAGAAAGCATTACTTTCTTAAACCAGTTAATACTGCTCTAGACTTTGGACTTGGTGCTTAATACTTAGTATCAGCAAAATGCTTTCTCCCCACTTAAAGAATTTCAGTCACAATCGCAGACAGTTAGCTTGCAGGATGTCTTTCTTTCTTCGTTCTGATGGATTCAAAAACAAAGGAAAAATTAAAATATCCACCCTGGGACAAGTGACCATGAAAGAACCACTTAAAAGTCAGAGCGTGCCTTTCGAAGTGCCGAGGTCCTCTTTCGGATTGAAAACAAACGGCACGGAAGCCCTCCTTGTGAGAAGCCCTCCTCGTGTTTACCTTCTGTGCTGACTGTCTATAGTACTCGCTGGAAAGGTGATTTGAGGAACAGAATCAGATGAACTAGGAGAGGGTAAGTCATGAATCAAAATGGAAGAAGCAGGAAGGACTCCGGAGTCCTTGCTAGCTCCCCAATGAAGAAATGCTCTGAACTGATCAAAGGGACAGTCTCCTGGATTAAACACTGAAGGTCATAAACTCTCCACAAATCCCGGTTTCTGCTGACTTAACAGAAACTTCAGGCCACTCCCTGGAGCTGCCTAAGGACTAAGTGACCGAGGTTCGGAAGGGTTGAGTGACCAGCCCCCCTCAACCCTGCTTGGAGGCATCACCCAGACAGGCTTGGCTTTGGACCTCTGGAATCTGGCGATCAGAATCGAGGGCTCTGTTCTGGAGGGTCATTGGCTTTAGGAGACCCAGGGCAGAAGACAGCCTAGCCAATACCAGTGCAAAAGAGTACCTGGCCAAGAGAAGACCACTGCACGTCTGTCTCCCTGGGCGGGCCAACTCTGCGCTGGAGGACCTTAGGCCCGGAGCTAAATCCAAGCCCCAACAACAGAGGAAGCTCTCCCTGGGGCATGGGGAGGGGGAGGTGGGGAGACAGCCGGACTGGTCAGAAGGCAGCATCCCACCAGGCTCCCGGACTGTGAGAACTGGGCCTCCACCTTGCTACACCGACCTTGCCCGGATCCACCGCAAGAGGACCGACGCGTTGGCGGATGGGTGCCTACTGCCCTGGGTGCCTACTGCGCGGAGCCTACGCAGGCAGCAGGGTTTGGGCGCGCACCGGCGGGGAAGCTCCACGTGGAGCCCGGTGTAAGCGCCTTGGTGGGGACTCCCCACCCCCACCCCCACGAGCCCTCCCCCCACCCCCAACCCGGTGCTCTCCCTGCAAGGGCGCCTCTCGCCGCTGGGAGCCTCTCGATGCTGTCCGTCGCGACCCGAATTCAACCTCCAGGAAGATGATCCCAGAGACAGCGAGCAACAGGAGAAGAATAATTTAAGTGGGGGAGGGGACGGGCAAGAGGGCCAAGGAGGAAAGCTCACAAGAAAAGCCCCATCGCTACCAAAACCGTTTCTAAAAAAGTCCTGAGGTTTTTATTCCTGAAGACTTCACTTTAAAAGCTGAAAGGGAAAAAAAAAATTATTCCACTGCTTTTAATTGAAGTAAACAGAGTGCAACAAATCCTAACTCAAATATGATTGCAGTGAGATTAGGGTCTAATTGCTTAGGGTTCAGGTGGAATCTGCAGGCTAAATCCTACAGGGCCAATCTGAATTTCTCAATCCTTCTGTCAAAAGGAGAGCGCTGAGAGCCCACACGCTTCCTAACAAGTCATTTTTAACAGTTACAAGCTTCGCACAAAGACCACACAGGGCGTCTAAGAGATGCAAATCTAATCCCTGGTCGTTCTACAGGCCTTCAACAAAGATGTGCTAAACCCTAATAGAAAAGAAATCAGTTCTCTGTCACCCGTCCCTGGTAAAATCTATTAGAGAATGGCCAGAGCCGCATCTACAGCAGTTGCTGCAAAGGTTAAGGACAGCTACAAATAAGAGAGACCCAAGTTTTGTTTTCCGTGTGAAATATCGGGAAACGCTAACCCCAAGTGAGTGACAGGATTCGATCCGTGGCTTCGCATTCATTTGAACGCTAGAAAAAAAATAAATAAATAAGTAAACACACACACATTAAGACTTTTGAAGACTCCGTTTCTGAATTTAGGAAAGATGAAACAAATTCGTCCCAAAGATGGGAATCTTTGCCTCCAAAATTAACAGAGACTAAGAACCGGGGAAGCAGGGCGAGCCGCGTGTTGAAGAAGGACTGAGGCCTCAGCCTCGGGCTGGCTGAGTTCGCACAGAGCCCGGTTTTTCTTCGAAAAAGCCCGACGGCGGAGCCGCCCGTGACTGGTGGGCTCCGGACGCGGACGCGGACGACCTCTCCGCCGCCGGCCCCGCAGCCTGGACCGCCTCCCTCCTTCCCAGCCCGGCCGGCAGCGCCGCGGTCCCTCCAGGAGACCTCACCCCGCCGGTGCAGAGTCAGCCGGTGCTTCACAGCCGCCCAAGCGTCTCAAATGAGCGCCTCGGCCGGTCACCACCCAAATGAGGCCCTTATTCAGGCAGGCAGTGTCATGCTGGGGTATTTAAAAGGTTGTGATGCAGCTAAAATACTTCACAGCGTGTGTGACCCTTAAAATAGAAAGAGTCCGGGTGCCCCGGCGCTGCAGAGATGCCCCCTAAGGGAGCCGAAGCGGGGCGGTGACTTCCTTGTGGCTGGATAGAGCCCCTCCAGCAGGCCCAGGCAGTCTCTGGGCTCCGAGGCTGGGTGCGTCCCGCGGAGCCAGCTGCCCTAGCCAGTTGTTTCTGGTGGTGGTGGTTGGTTGTATTTTGTTTGTTTGTTTGTTTGCTTGCTTGCTTGCTTGCTTTGTTTCGTTTTTAAGAGGGGCGGCGTTTGCCAAAACACAGCCCCAGAGGATTGAGGTCTTCCATCCTGGGAAGCTTAAGACTCCAAAATGAGGGTGATGAGCTGGGATCCTGTCCTAGACCCAGCCAAATCTTCCCACCCTGTTCCTAGGCATCTGGGTCGCCCTTTCCCATGATGACTCTTCCTGGCCAAACTTGCAGGGACTAAAGGGGTCCTAGTCAGTTCAAAAGCATGTCTCCCAGCTTGGGAGGGGTGTAGTGGGGGACACACGTCTCCAAGGAAAGTTTTGCCTGCTTCCATAGAAGTTTCCAGAAGCCATTTTCTTTTCCTTTTTAACTTAAAAATATTTTTAGAAACCCGCTGCTATTTTCTCTGCCCATAACTGTATCTTTTGCTTCTAGCCCCACCCACCCGATGTGTACTTCCTCGGGGCACAGAGCCCAGAGTTGCCAGGTGGGAATAACAAGATGGACTAGAGAAGATGGCTTGGGGCTGAAACCAGGGGCTCTTTAGTTTGTCCTGGCAAGGGGGTTCGCCCTGGCAGTATCTTCTAGGGTTGCCCCCTTCCCTCCCAGATTATTCCAGATCGAGGTGCTCCTCCTCCACTTGGGGGGGGGGGCTATGCTGACACAGCAAGAATGTAGGGGCTGTGCCCCCCCCCGCCCCCTCCCGCTACTGGTATTAATTGAATTTCTTTAGACAGAGGATCCTCTCTGCTTCCTCGGTCAATGTTTCTTGCATGTCCCCCCCTGACAGGCAGACCTTGGCCATTCTTCTGGTCTTCTTACTCCCCAAATGGCCTCCCATGAGGACCTCGCTGGCTTTTATTCTTTACAGTTTAGCCCATCCACTTTATCTGCTTTTCGTTTTAGTGCCGGCATTAAGGAAAATGACACTGAATTGCCTACAAAATAGGACTGCGGCTCTGAATCCGGAATTGGATAAGAAAGCAAGGAAAACAGGCACTGAACCGGAGAGACGGAAAATAAGGGGAGGACGGGAGGAAGAAGCAAACTGATGAGAAGTCGCAGTCAGGCTATGAATACAGGAATTAAGATGCCCCTGCGGGGGGTCCTGGGGGACTCAACCGAAGGCAACCAAGGAGGCCTCCTGGGGAAGGCAGGCTAAGGTTTCCTCTCTCTCGGGAGCTACACCTAAAGACTTGGCCTGGAAATTCTGATCCTGGTACCTTTGGCCCAAGAGGGTGTGGAGGGATAAGCACAGATCAGCCTCCACTTCTGGAGCTGCAGTTGTTGGCTGTAACCTTGTGAGGGCGTTAGGGAGCTGAAGCTTCCTGCCCTGAGAGCCTGCCTGGCTCTCTGGGGCTCTAGGTGATGGCGCTCCTATGGCCCACCCAGCCAAGCCCACTCTCTAGCTGGTCCCAGGTTCTGCTGATCCCAGCTTCATACTCACCTCTTCCCAGCTGTAGGATCTCTATCGTTTTCTCCCCCCCCCCCACCGCCCCAGTTTTCAGTACTGGGGAGTCTGAACCTTTCCTGCCACCCCATCCCTTCTCCCCAGATGGATGGTTCTCCTAGAGGATTGTAGCTTGTCCACCAGGTAGGTTCTGGGAAGAAAACATAGAGAGCTTTGGGGGTGATGGAGAAGGTGTGAGGATGCTGTCTTTAGATACTTGTGGTCCTTATCTTTTGGTGTCTTTAAGAGAGAATACTGGGGTGGGTTTTGTTTTTGATTTTAGGATAGTTTTGCAGAAAATTGAGAAAAGCTGGGAGCAGAAGAAACCCTCCCCCATCCCTAATCCATTGGTTCTTCCCAGAGAGGAAAACACTTTACAAAGAATTCTAAAACTACACTTTCTTAGAAGACACCAATCTAAGACTCACGAATTATCATGAATTATTCTCCATTTGAGACAAAAATGAAGGACACAAGAGACACATTCCATTATCAGCGTTTCAGTCTACTGGAAAGTTAGGCGTTGGTAACTGAGAAGCCACTGAACTGTCTTTTTCTCCCGTGCCCCCATCAAACAGCTGTGACTTGCTTTGGGTTTTCTTCTCTTTTGCTTTTTTAAAAATTTTAATGGTTTGTTTATTTTTATTTTCTGTGCATTGGTATTTTGCCTGTCTCTATGTCTGTGTGAGGGTGTTGGATCGCCTGAAACTGGAGTGGCAGACAGTTGTGAGCTGCCATGTGGGTGCTGGGAATTGAACCTAGGTCCTCTGGAAGAGCAGCTAGTGCTCTTAACTGCTGAGCCACCTCTCCAGCCCCGTCCTCCCCACCCCCTTGTTTAGGTTTTCTTTGCTGTTGTTGTGTTGTTGTTTGATCCTTTCAGGTTAAACCCTTGCATCAGTATCCTGACCCAGTGAAATAATATTTATATGCTCTAGGGTTCAAAATTCATTGGGGCTTCTACTCTTGAGCATGCCAGGGGTGTGTGTGTAGTTTCCAGAAGGGTTTAAGGTGGAGTTGGCAGGCAGCACGAAACTCACAACTGGATTGAGGGTTATCTGCTGGGGTTGGGCCGGAAGTGATCTGGAAGTTGGGGAAGTGAGGCTAGAGGTGCTGTTGTAGCAGGGGCCTCGGGTGCACCAGATAAAGCCTTGGGCAGGAGTTGGAGGGTGATGGACTGGGTAAGGGGGTGCCGGCAGGAAGTCGGAGGCTGCAGGCAGCTGCTTGTCTTGGTTTTGAACGAGAGATTTCAAGAGGCTCAATGAAAAGGCTCTGTACTTTTCATTGAGACCCCTGACAACCAATTTGGAGCCACCAGGGCGCAGAGAGCCCCCACGTCTTGAGCTGTGGAATTGCAAGGATTGTCCCTGTGCTTTCTTCCAGTCCCTGTCCCTCTGCCCCGAGCCTCGGGTTAGTTAGTATCCTTCACAAAGTACAGGGCTGCATGGCTCAAGCGCGTGAACTTGACTTCTAGGCAACACCCTTTTAAAAACACGACTAGCGAGCAGCAGTAACTGTAATTAACATGGCACCTTTCTGGCCAATCCCCCCTTCCTGATCACAGAATGCATCACAGTTTTTTTAAGCGTGTAAGTTATGCATCCCACAGGAATATTCCATTCATGTTACACTGGGACTAAAGACACACAAGATGTACAGGTCTGGGGCTAGAAGAAAATATTTAGTGCTTGCCTACAGAGTCTATCACCCATCATCTGCTCTTAATGCGCTCCGTATCTTTCAGCGTGTCCAGCTCTTATGATTGTAAATGGCCCTGTTTTCAAATGGAAATAAGACTTGCAAACTGATTATGTGTATTGAATCAGAATCACTCACTAGATCCTCTTGTTTAAAATGTATTGGAAAAAGGATGACGGCGTCAGGCCTCTGTAACCAGCGCCCTCTTTTCTCAGGAAGACCTATCTGTTTTGCAACTTCTTGCCATTGGAACATGTTTCAGCCAGATAATTACGTTACCATTGTGTTATGGCCCAAAGCTCACACACCATACACACAGCGCCTCCCAGCCAGCTCCAGACCAGCCCCCGCCATCATTAACCCTTAAACCACATACACCCTACCCAGCATTTGACCCACTATACCTAGCACCTCTCAGACGTCACAACCAGGGAAAGAAGTCCGCACTTTCACCAGGCACGGGAGTGGGGGAGGGTGTGTGTGTGGGCGGGGGGTTCTCACCTCTCCTCTGCTTCCCTTCTTCCCAGTCCCTTCACCTCTTTCCCTGCCTTGCCAGGAAGCGAAAACGAACACCAATAAGAGTCACACAACCGATAGGCTCCGAGTCATAAGCCATGGCAAGATTTAAAAAACAAAAACAAAAACAAACAACTAACTTGGTGAGTTCCTCCTGGAAAGTGAATGCTAAGGTGTTTGGATACCACCACACATCTCAGTGTTTTCTCTTTCTCCCCATCTAGTGTTGCATGACAGGCCACGAAGGGATGGGTTGCTTGTGAAGTATTTCCAGTAGATTTTTCCCCCCTTTAGTTTCAGGATGAAGCAGACAGACACGCCACGTTTGTCCAGGAAGACCCACGCTCTACTTGTTCTATCAAATGCCGATATGATACAATGTAGCACTTTCAAAATTGACACTCACCCTCGCCTCCACATTGCAGCCAGGGAGCGGCCACCAATGCTTGGTGGTAGTGCTAACTAGCCACAACTTCTGGCTGGCTGTCCAGAGATAGATGTGTGCTTGCTTTTGATTCTGGGGTCGCCATTCGTGGCATGAAATAAGCTGCCAGTCTTCAGTCCTCCCCCTTCCTATATTCCCCACACGGGCCTGCAGACCTCGAGGCACCAAGGAGTGGCCAGGTCTGGAGAAACAATTAATCCCCACACACACAAGTAGCCTGCCCCTGCGAGCCTGTTTGGCAATGTGGTTTTCTCAGAAACATCTATGGAACTCTAACTTCCTGGGCTAGGCAGGATAGTCAGTTCAGTAAATATCTCTGGGTCTTCTAAATTAGGGTGTAATAAGTAACCAGCTCAGAGGAACCTACCCTGGATCATTAAGGCAACTCTCAGGTTCATACCTCTGTGTACATGGTATGCAGTGTATATGCTAGGGAGATTAGGTAAACCAGTAGCATGCAGAACAAATAAACCTGTTTCTCTAGCACTTTGGAAACCTCAAGCAACATCCTTGGGAGGCAAAAACTGAAAAAGGAATGTGGTGTTTCTGGGTGATTTCCTACAGAATCATTTCAGAACACTGTAAATTGTAGGGAAAGGGCATCCTGGAAATGCTTCTTGTTATGTGTGGGATAATCTCTTATGCTTTGGAAGTAAATTCCAACAGCCATCACCCGAAGTCCTGGAAACACAATATTTAACACTCAACCAACAGCCTCTGCTACTGATACTGAAGAGCTAACTATCAAAGACAAGATTTCTTAGCACATGGGAGGCAAGGGTAGGGCAGAGTTTGCCCACAGCATGCAGACAATATCTCTTATTTCCACTACTATGGAAAGACCAACAAAGAGAGGCCCTTTGATATAAATAAAAAGCAAAAATATTTTCTTTCCGTCCTGTTTTGATTTTGTTAGCTGGATGGTAGTATTCTTACCAACTCATCTTGCAGTAGACATTGCCAGTCCAGTAAGAGAATACGACTTTTATTGTAGATCGCCAAAAGATGTCTTGCACACAGATATGCCAGAGGCACCTTGATAACCAATGGTCATACCTCTCCAAGCAAAAGTAATTTTCTAGAGTTTCTCATGACAAGAAATAAACACTCCAACTTAATATGAAAAAAAAAAAAGCTAAGGGCTTTTTAAAAATTTATCCTTAAGGGAAACAATTTTATTTGAATTCTTAATTGAGGTAATGGATACATTCAACTTTCTCCAATCTAATTAATATGTTCTGTAACATCCAGTTCTATAGTTGAAAAAATTTTTTAGAAAAATCTTTTGAAAAGGTACATAAAATCAATACATGTGTGGAAGATATATGTATATATGTCTATGTATACATACATAAACATCTGTACACACATCTGTACTTGCAGAGCAGGTAGAAACAGATATGGCTCCTTCTATTGGAGGAAAGAGCTCACTTACTAAGTCTTAGCACTGACAATATTTGTGTTTATATTTTTATTTATTGTTCAAACTTGACCCAGCAGTGATGAACTTTTACTGAAATGTCCTACCAACAACCAAAGAAATTATATAAGAAAAATATACTGAAATCTTATCTAAAATTCTTCAAGAAGTCTTAACAATGAAGGGAATAAATGTCTAGGATGCAGAAATAAAATGGGAACTTATCAAAAAGAGAGACAGAAGATCAGGAGTGCATCTAAATAACCTCCAAGTTGACAGTAGGTCACTGCGGAAAAGAAATACAGACACCACTTCAACTATGGTTTCCGACGACGGTGTAAAAGCTGTACTGTCCCACTGAGCCAGCTCTTCCTCCATTCCTTTAAGACACCATCAAAGAAAGTTCAGAAATGCAAATATGTGGAGTGGGGGTGAGGAGGGTTCATGCAATCCTTGACCCACCCCCTTCAATAAAATACACGCTTTACCTCCATCCATACTAATTTCTTGAGACATAGAGGGTGGTTGGAAAGAGGCCACACCTTCCAAAAGCCACTCACTTGGAGAGGCACCAGAAAACTTTTTGTTGGGGTAGGTTTCCAAACTGGGTGCCGCCGAAGGTGAGCTGAAGCCCCAGGACCACAAGCCACACGGTGACGCACACAGCAGCCAGTAAGGTAGAACTGGAGGAAGGTGGTTTCAGGCTTCTCCACCGATTGAGCAAGAAACATCCCCATCCTCCCTAATGCCCTTAGGCCACTTTTTCCGAAACCAGCTAGCAAACGGTGGAAGAATCAATCAAGTTACCTCAGATTCACATTTCCCAGTGGGCTTCCTGGTCCCCACTAACATAATCGTCTGTTCACCCAGCTTCACATTCATAACTGGGGAAGGATGGGGAGGAGGTGGGGAAGCTATGCCCAGAGAATCTGGAGACTTCGGATCAGGATTCAAGGCAGCGTCCCCCAACTTCCTTGTTTATAGAAATGAACGTCTTACTTAAGCTCAGAAAAGGGGTCAGCCTATATCAGCAAGGTTCACACAGATTGTGGATTTTTCCCCCTTCCCTTATCTTAAATTGACCTGCTTTTAAGATAAAGACATAATAGAGAGAGCATTGACCTTACCTGGTCCCTAATGAGTTGGAAGTCAGAAAACCTCTTTCTCATTTCCTCTTATCTGGAATCGCCTGAGAAGAGACTCACGCCTTGAGACAGCTCCGCAGCGCTCGCCGCCGCCCAGACTCCCGGCAGCGCGAAGGGTGTGCGGCCTCTTAAAGTCTGCGAATCTTCCTGGGCTTTCAAAATCAAAGACTACGAAACCACATCCAAGCATCGTCACTGGAACTCCCAGGTCCAGACTCAGAAGCATTTAAAATCTCTTGCAACATTCCCAAGCAAGTCTTTCCCCCCAAAAAGGCCAAGTTCTGAGCAGTGGCCCGAAGCGCTGTCTCCTCGAGGCCCCGATCGCCCGAAGACTTGGATGCCATCTCGATGCTCGCTAAATGAACTCGGACCCAGCTTACCTTTCTCTCGCCGGACCCAAGCTATTTCCACCTGGCTGCCCTCCTACCTCTAATGTACGCCCACAAGCTGGGACATTTCTTTCCTCCTGGCCTTGAGGACCCCAGCTGTGTTCTTAAGGGTGGCCACAGCATCCTGGGGGTCCCTTCATTGCCCGCTCAGGGCATCTCTGTCCTGTTGTTTTCGCCTCTCCTCTGAGCCCAGCCCAGTCCACCGCTCGCCAGCTGAGAGAACTGCTTTCCCTTCTCCTCGGCCCCACAGCTCGGGGTTCCCAGGCTGGGGCGGGGGTGGGGAGCCGCTTTGGGATGCTAAACATCAAACAAGCCAAGCCTGGGGTTTCAGGCCCCGACGCCACTAGAGCAGCTCTCCAGGGCTCTCGAGAAAGTCCTCGTGTTTACATGGCGGGGTTGGGGTGGGGTGGGGGAAGAGGAGCAAAGCTGAGGATGCTGTCTGCAAAATACCCCCACTGCCTGAACCATCGAGGCCTGGGGTCGGGTGAGGTACTTGTCAGGGGACAGTTTCTAAGGCATTTGTTCTGTAGGCTCACTGGGGAAGTTTTCCCTCTTCTAACATCTCCAGTGCCAGGGGCATCTCCGGAATACTTATTTCTTCTCCTGGGAGGCCAGAACCAACTTGAGCCTGAGTTATTGAAAGCCTAAAATAAGCGAGCGCCCCTTCCAGATGCTGACCGGGTAGCAGGTTGTGTGGGAGGAGGGTGCCCGCAAGCTGTGGGAAGCTCTCACCTCGAATCTGGCACCTAGTTTACTAAAGAGTCTGCGTCCCAAGATTGCTTCAGTAGCTGCCACAAGTACCCTAGGCAGGAGCTGGAGGAATCAGAGTGACTGAAGATAAGGCCAAAGCCCTGTTTGTTGGGTCTCATCCCCAGGCCCCTCCGAATTCACCTATTTCAGGGACAAGTAAACAGACTTCGAACTAAGCCGGCTGGAGAAGAAATGTATTTGTTAGAAACTCCAACTAGCAAAAGGAAAATAAGACAGAGTGCTACAGTACGCTCATGGCTCATGATGTTACTCCGCTAGAATGAAGGGAGGCAAGGCAGGGTGGTGTCTACCACCGGCTAGGCTCTGCCTGGGCCTGGACTGGCTAGTGGGGCTGGTTGAGTTAAACTCACCGCCCACTTAGGGTTTGAGCAGCAGCTGCCAACACCTGCCTCCCTAGACATCCACAGCCTGCAGTCCTTGTCCCAGAATCCCCGATGCCTATTCCAACAGAAATGATTCAACTTCCCTGGTTTTGTTTTTCCAAAATATGAGGTCTGCCGAGAGTACCACCCCATAATGTGGACTCTGAGCAGACTCAACCAACCATCCTTTCAGAATATCAGAGTACCTTCAAGATATGAGAAGCCACATCCCAAGAGCCAGGATTAGTTTTCTGAGGAAGAAAGCTACCCCTGGCCCCCATTCCCAAGGCACGGTACAGTAGAAATCCCCTGGACATCAGTGAAAACGACCGCTGGATCCAAGTTCATATTTTAGAAAACAAAACAAAAAACCAAGATCCTGGGAAGGGGGGGAGAGGGATGGAGTGGAGAACTGGAAAAAATTATTAGAGGATAGGACAGAGAGGAGAGGAAGGAAGGAGGGAAGATGGGAGTCGAGAAAGGAAAATAAATAGTTGAACATCCGAGTGAAAAATGAACACAAGATGTGCCCAAAGTCAATCAGTGACCACAACAAACCCTTGCATGCCCCGGACGCACCCAGGGCCGGTAGGGCTGTCAATCTGCAGCTCACAGACCGCCTTGTCTGCACAGGTTTGCTTGAGGTGACGCCTGAGAAGCAACAGTTCATCCAAGGAGCTGTAGTTTTTGTCTCTGTCCATAACCACTCTTTACCAGGACCACCCACCCCCATCACAACCTTAATGGTTTCCCCAGCTCACGTATCTGCTAGTGGAGAGGAGAAAATAATCAGAGATGGGGGGGCAGTTTAAGGTTATTTTGGTTTTGTTTGGGGGGTGGTTAATAGAAAGTTGGGGATAGGAGAAGGATTCATTGCTGCAAAGATTTAGGAGCCTAGGTATTGAAAGTTTTGGGATAAAGAGAGAAAGAGCAGCTCCCAATGTCTTGCTAGAGGCGTCCCTAAGCTGGCCACCAAGTCCACACTGAGATAAGACAGAGTAGCCACTAGAAGCCAGGATGGGGAGTTCTAGGATGGGGCGGGGGGGGGGGGATGATGCCTGCGCAGGGAGGGATCTTGTTTTAGAGTGCTGAAATAAAACTCGGAACCAACCACACTGAGTGTGAGGAGGCTAGGTGGGAATTAGGAATAGAGGTTTGAAATTCAAATGTACAGAAGCAATTCATTTACTAAAAATGATAGCACCTAGAGAGTTATTTCAAATGGCTGACTTGGTCCACCATTTTAAACATTGGGTCAGTAGTGTGAGACCAGCTGTTGAGACTCCTAAAAATAGAAGGTTGGCTCTTAAGAAAAAAAAACAAAACATTTTTTTGTCCCCTCCTTCCTCTACCTCCCCTTCTAGAGAAGTAGTTTACTTTTCATCCTTTCAAAAGGTCCCAAAACTGCTCAAGATTTTTATTCCACTAGAGTTCAAAGTTGAACAAAATCCCCTCTTTTTGTGGGATGGAAACTCTGGAACTGGCTTCCTTACCTGGTCAGAATCAAAATCCCCGAGCTCAAACCCAGTAATTTGGGTCCCATCAGGTTTAACGATGAGCCCCTGCGCCCCCTCCCCAATCCGTTAAAAGCCAAATAAAAAAACAAACAAAAAGAAAGGGTTTTAATCAGAAAAGGCATCTTTTTAATTCGTATAATTTATTAGAAGCTTCTTAGGAACTATATTTAAGCCAAATATCTACATAAGTTACAACAGAAAAAGAGACGGAGGCTGCGAGTACCAAACTGTCAGATAATATGCACAGGTTTGTCAATGCCCTTTAAAAAAAGTCAGGGGCCGGGGACCGGGACTGGGTTTCTTTTTACAATATAATGTACAGATTACTAAAAACTAGGCATTTAGTCCAACTTTTGACAGCATTTTACAGCTACATGTTCACATCAAACCTAAAACAATTTCTGAGGGGCCAGCCTGGACGGAACCTATGGGGCCAGAGGGCGCCGGGGAGGGGGCACTTCCTTTGTGACCGGTACAAGTGGGTTATGGAGAAGAATCTTTCCCCTCTCCAGCTCCTGTCCTCCCTTCTGGGGGGAAAAAATATCCTGGTATTTACAAGCAAGTCCGCTTTGCTGGCAGAGTGCATCCAGAGGGAAGTTTTCCGTCTTTAGAGTTCAGGGCCGTGGTAGTACAGAGCAGGCTCCGAAACTGTGTCAGGACCAAGCTTGGGAACCGATTTGAACCACCAGAAAGACACCCCGTGTTTGTTCTGTGTCCCTCTCTGTTTAAAGAATCCATAAGGGGTTGTATTTGCTTGGTTGTTTCTATTTTTTTAAATGTTAAAAATAATCCACAAGTTTTAGGTAGAAAAGAGAAAAGGAAGAAGGGAGGGTGGAGGAAGAAAGAAAGAGTGAGAGAGGAGAAGGAGGAAGACGAGGAGGAGACGAAGGCGAGGATGATGAGGAAGAAAATTAAGGAGAAGGAGGAGAAGAAAAGGAGGAGGAGGAGGAGGAGGAGGAGGAGGGGGAAGAAGAAGAAGAAGAAGAAGAAGAAGAAGAAGAAGAAGAAGAAGAAGAAGAAGAAGAAGAAGAAGAAGAAGAAGAAGAAGAAGAAGAAGAAGAAGAAGAAGGCGTCCAGCAGTTCGGTCTTTGTGTACTTTTTCCTTGGTCTAAACACAAACAGGTTCTTAAGAAAAGTCGAAGCGCGTGGAGCAGCGGGCGAATGGTGGTCTTTGCGGGCGGGCAGAGGCGAAAGCGGTGAGGCCGCGCGGGGCTCTGGCCGGGTCCCACGTCTCACCAGGTCCGACCGTAAAGCAAGGTAGAGCAGGACATGGCGCCATAGTCCGAGCCCGAGGAGTTCAGATGGGATAGGCTGGAGACCTGGCCCTGCAGCGCTGCCGGGCTTGCTGCGTGGTGCGCCAGGTCCGGGGACTGGCCCGCGCTGCCCGGCTGGTGGCCTGGGTGCGCGCCTAGCCCCGCGCCACCGCTGCCCACCGAGATGGCCGCGGCAGCCGCCTGCGCCGCCTGCGCCTGCTGCTGAGCTTGCTGCTGCGCGTGGCCTTGGAGGCTGGCGGCGCCCGGCGCCTGGGCGCCCGCCTGGCACGGTTTGCCGTCTTTCACCAGGACCGGCACGGCCACCCGGCGCGGCGACTGCTGCTGAGCTTGCTGCTGCTGTGGGCATCCGGCGCCCCCGCCGCCGCCGCCTCCTCCGCCGCCGCCGCTGTCCTGCTGCAGTTGCTGCTGCGCCGCCTTGTCCTTGGCCTGGCGCTTCATCTTGTAGCGATGGTTCTGGAACCAGATCTTGACCTGCGTGGGCGTCAGGTGGATCATGCTGGCCAGGTGCTCGCGCTCGGGCGCCGACAGGTACTTCTGTTGCTTGAAGCGTCGCTCGAGCTCGTACACCTGCGCCTGGGAGAAGAGCACCCGGCGCTTCCGGCGGGGCGCACTAGGCAGCGGGGCCATGTTCTTGCTCACGTCCCCCAGCGAGCCCAGGCCGCCCATGCCGCTCATATTCATGCCGCTCGCCGGGCCCATGAAGCGGGAGACTGTAAGCGACAAACGCACAGCGTCGGCTGGGGCCGGGGCCGGGCCAACCCTGCTTTCCTGGCCCTTGGCCCGTCGGCCCCAACCTTCGACGGCATCCTCCTCACCTAGGCCGCCCAGCGCTCCTTCCCGAGGGAGGCCCAGCTAGCTGGGGAGTGGCTAGTGCCTTCCCCGGGCCGTGCCGTCGAGGCGCTTGGGGTTTCAAGCCTAGCTACCCTTCATCGGTGTCAGCGTCTCTTTAGAATCAGAATGTACAGTAGGGGAAAACAGGGCGCTTCTGTTCGTTTCGTGCCCAAGCCGGGTGGGAAGCCCGGGGTGGGGGTGGGGGGTGCAGAGAGCTAGGTCGTACGGTAGACCCCCAACTGCAGAGAGTTAGCAAAAGGGACTTGTCACTTTCGAAAAGCCCCAGCTTCCAGGCTCTCGGCCTCTTGCCTTCTCTTTCGCGGGCTCGAGGTGAGGACACCTGCTCGGCCCATTTAGAGCCTCCTCCAGAGCCATGCGCCCTTCCAACCCGCCCAGAGACTTCTAGAAAGCTAGGCAGCCCGGCTGGGCGCTGGGATGCGTCCCAGCAGGGCGGCCTCTCTCCTGGCCAGGCCTGGCTTCCTCCAGCTCGGCTGGCCCGAGAGCCCTCAGCTCAGGGTGGGCCTCCCTAGGCACCCTGAAAGTCTTTCGCGCCAAGCCAACAGTTGGCGCCTGCGGTTGCTGGGTGCCAGCACCTGTCTGCCGGACCCCATCTCTACCAAGTGCCTCTTTTGAACCCCTAGCCCAGCGTGGGGGGAAGAAGGTCCAGCGCCCGCACCCCACACCTAGACGATGCTGCCCGGCTGCCCACCCCAACGCCTAGCATAACCGGCCAGCGCCGCGCCTCCGGTGCTCAGCCCGCGGCCCCGCGGCGGGGCGGCCTCACTTACTGGCGGGGAAGCGCGGGTCTGGGTTGGCGCCGTACCATCCGGGGCCCGAAGCGCTGTTCCGCATGGTGTCCTGGTAAGGCGGCAGCTCGCTCATGTTGCCCAGGTTGCCGTTGCAGTAGCCCCCCACGGCGGAGTGCGAAAGCTGGGGCACCCCCGCCGCCGTCATGTGGTAGGCGGCGGTGACGGCGCCGTGGTGCCCCACGGCGTGCTGTTGCATGGCCGCGGCCGGCGGGGCCGCCTGGCCCTGTCTGTACGCTGCTAGCGGAGCCCCGAGGCCGCCGCCCTCCATGCCCACTTTCTTGTAGCTTTCCTCCAGGGGACTCAAGATGTCAGACACTGAGAACGGAGTCGTGTGCTTTGGACTCATCGACATGATTCGGCGTCGGCTGGAGGAGGAAGGAAGAGGAGGAAAAAAAAAGGGAGAGGGGGGAAGGCGAAGCCTCGCTACTTTTTTTTTTCTCCCTTTGCCAAATATTCTGGTGTTACCTTAACGCCGATCTTGTTGGATGTACACGTAACGGAGTGGACCGAGTCCGCCTTAATTGGCTTGAGTGGAGGCTCGGGGGCTGCCTCGCGTTTGTTTTAGCCCGGCGCCAGGTTTTAGGCAGCCACCAGAGGCGGGGCATAAGCGCTAAAGCAACAAGACAATAGAAGCCTACATCTTGCCCGAGATAATTAGCTTACATGCTGATGACAAGGTAAACACCTTTAAGCTTCACTTGTCAGGATTTTTACGTCTCAAAGAGAGAAAGGAGAGAGAGAGAGAGAGAGAGAGAGAGAGAGAGAGAGAGAGAGAGAGAGACCCAAAGCATTACTTCCCCCCTCCCTTGGACACCCCCACCCCCATTTTTGTGGGGTGCCTGTGGCGCACGAGGAAAAGGCGGGGGAGGGAAAGGAGGAGGGAGCCGAGAGCGGGAGGGCCAGAGGTGGGGTAGAGAGTAACCTAAGGGGAGGGATGGAAAAGGAGGAAGGAAGGTGAATGCTGCTTTGCAACCAACTTGGGGAGTTACCAAGTGGAACCGCGGTCGGATTCGGTCGGGGGTTCCGGGGTCGGGGGCTGGTCTTTGGGGAGAGGGAGCTGAGGTACAGGGAGCGGGGTTTCACCTGAGCCTGCCGGGGCTGCTCCTCCCTCCCGCTGCGGCCTCCCAGCCCCGCGCCTTCCCACCGCCTCCGGACCACATCGGGCTTCGCGGCGGGCGCTGAGCCCCAGTCACCACCAAAAGAGTGTGCGAGTCTGGGGGGGGGGGGATGAACCCCGGGGCTGCACTGTTGGTCTGTGTGTCTGTCAGTCTGTCTGCCTCTTCTGCCGCCGCCAGAGGGACACCTCTGCTCCCCGCCCCCTTTCCCCTTCCCCGAGAGAATCCCAGCGGGCGGAGGGGGTGCTGAGTAAGGGAACGACTGCCTCCGGGAGGCTGTCACCGATCCCCGCGCCACCCCACCCCCCCAAGCTCCTGGCTCCCTAGCGGACCAGCCCCCCAGCCCACCCCACCCCACCGTTCCCTTTCTCCACCCCCTCTGCCGGCCCAGGCAAGAACACCGGCCGGCCTTCTGTGCTAGGAGGACAAGGGTGCGGGGATTAGCGTTGAGAGTCCACCACTGAAGCTGTCCCATCTCCAACAAACCTGGTGCCCCTGACCCTTGCCCATGGCCTGGATGATGCTCCGGCTTCTGAAGCTGGCGCTGACTTTCCGAGGACATCACAGTCCCAGTACCCCAGCCCCGATCCCCGCTGCTTTCCCTGCGGGTGCTTCAGGGAGAGCCGGGCCAGGGAGCCGCGTGAGCGCCCGCGGGTCCGTTGCCGAGTGGAACTGAGTCTGAACCACCCCGGTGGAACTCGCTGTCCGGGAGGAGGCGAATATCTCGACGGCCGCAACCCAGCGGGCGGGAGGCTGGGCTGAGGCTCGCCTCCTCCCGGAGCTCGGCCATGCAAAAGTGCACTCGCTTCCCCGGGAATAACCAAATATCTTTGTCTAAAGTGGCGGCGTAAATGGCCGGTCGCTTTGTGGCCACGCTGGATATTAGTAGATGAGGATCACTCTGCTTCAATTGGGCGCCTCTCATCCGGCTAGGAAGAAACTGCTTAGGAGGAAGTGGGTTTCCTGTCTGAGCGTTCCCAGGCTTCAAGTGTGAGCCCCGCGCCTTGAGGGTCCTTGGGCGCCTGGCAAGGGGGAGCTGTGGGCTGTGCTCCCTAGCGGAGCCGGGGGCGTCAGCCTCGTGGCTGTTACCAGGCCGGGATCGAGCAGCTGAGTGGGCTACCCAGCCAAGCCCTGCATGACACGGATTTGGAAACCACCTCCGATTTTCTCCTTGGAAATTAAGCGTTTTCGTTGTTGTTTGTTTTTGTTTTTGCTTTGCTTGTCTGCGGTTTGAGATTCCTTGGCGCGCTAGAGGCTTGGGAGGGCGGAGCGCTTCCTGGCCCGGCAGGTGCCTCCTAGACACTTCGGCGGCCAGTCAAGGAGGCTTCTTGATTTTGGTTTTTGTTTTCACGTTTTCTTTCCCCTCCTTGTAGTGAGGGAGCTCCCGATAATGAACAAGCAGTTTTGAACTACTTAATTCAGCGTAGGCTCCTTTCCATTAATAGCAATTATAGTATGGAAAGTTGTTTTATTTGCTTTTTAAGATCTCAACCCTCTCCTTGAAGAGTGCTCTCTACTCCCTCAACACAAAGCCAACGACTCTACTAACATTAGCTTTCCTTGCCACCTACCTCCGTCGTGAAGGCGCTGAGCACCCGCGGGCCTCCGATCTGGGCCTGCATTTTCCTGCGGGGGCCCCCACGGTGGCTTTGGAGCAGGCAGCCCTGACTTTAAGCGGGCAGGTGCTCTGTGTCTTGTGTAGCTAAACACAAGTGGAAAGCAGAGCGCTCTCCTTTCTCAGGGACTTCTCTGGGGGGCGCTCTCAAGATGAGCTCA
This sequence comes from Peromyscus maniculatus bairdii, assembly GCF_049852395.1. Taxonomy (NCBI): domain Eukaryota; kingdom Metazoa; phylum Chordata; class Mammalia; order Rodentia; family Cricetidae; genus Peromyscus; species Peromyscus maniculatus. The sequence continues at coordinate 14,051,683 of NC_134865.1, read as the reverse complement.
GACCCCATCGACCGCTCTTTGGTCTAAGGTGTCTACAGTGCAGGGAGGGGAAGCCGCGGCCGGATCAAGTGAGCCTCGGGAAGAGCAGGCAGAGGCGAAGGCAGACCTGGTCTGAAGGCATGACCCAGACCTGCCAGTGTTAGGAAAGGGGACCTCGTAGGAAGAAATGGGTCGTCCGTCTCCCTTTATCTCCGATATTTTGTAATTGTTGGTAGTCATAAGAAACAGCAGGTGTAGTGTCGCCCGTCTCCCTACGTTCCAATGCCACTTACAGAAGCTCATTCTCAGAAGGGCTTTTGGGAGAGTTAGGCAAAACCAGGCTCATCAAAAACACGGCCAAAGCTTTGAGGGGCAAAAAAAAATTAAGCTCACCGCCAACGTCGATATTTCAGTTTCTGTAGGTATTATCAAATCTCTTGCCTCTTTAGGGGCCTGCCAGATTGGAGTGAAAGGTTTGTTCTGTTCTCCACGGCTTCTAATTCACACAGCCTGGGCCTTCAGTAACACCAGCAGGTGGCCAGTGTGAACAAGCATGATTTTTATCTCTACTGTAACTGGTGACCCCATTCCCAATATACAGCTCGAGGTGAGGGTACTGAGCTCCAGTTGGGGCTGGAGGGGTGAAGATGTCTGGCAACCTCTCAGGCTTTACCCCTGGGGGGGGGAGGGCAACTGGCTTGAGCTCCAGCCTTCTCACAGGCTTGCATCAGCATCACCAGCTCCTAGTTAGCCCTGGGGTGGGGGGTGTCTCTGCAGCATCCTGTGGCCCAAACTGCACGTTCCTGCCCCTTCGCAAACACCCACCACTCTGCGTTATTTTCCATAAAAGCACTGCCGCCCGATAAGAGTAAAACTGAATACTCAAGAGCCTCGTGGAAAAAAGCCCCGTGTATTTATTTCTGAGCTCTTCCATGCAAAGGCCTTGGGAGTCTCTCCCCAGGTCCCAACATTTCTTTCTGACTAAAAAGCATGCTGCCTCTCTGTTTCAACTTGAATAGGGCCCACGCGGGTTAAATCAGAGATTATTTTTCTCTCCTGTAGCCGCGGATTAGCATTCGCAAATCCAGTCCACTCTCAGGGCTGCGGGTCCTCCTTGGCGCTGCAGCTGACTTGCCCTCGGTGGACTGAGCCCAGTGACCCTTAGGACATAGCCCAGCCCTCACGAAGCTTTCCCTGGTTCAGCCCCAAGGGGCCACTTTAATCTCACTGGTTAGAAATGAAAGAGCAGCGGAGGCTTGAGCCCAGGCCCAGCCCTAAACGAGCAGGAGAGCCACAGTCTACGCAGCACGGGGTGGCAGACTTTGAAAGACCGGAGTGCTCACTGGGGAAAGCTATGTAAAATTCCCAATTCCTGGAGCTTGGCAAGGTAGGATATTAGGGAGAGGATTCCCAAACCAGAACCGTTGACATCTACCCTTCAGTTTGCTTGTTTCTAGCTCTCAGGAATCCCTTTGCATCTCCCTCAGGCACTAAGTGTGTTCCTTTTAATGTTACACAGTTCCAAGTCTTATTGCAACTCATGATTCATTTAACAACTACTCATTGAGCTCCTGCTGTATTGGATACTGGGTGGGCTAGGTCTGAATATTCAGCCTCCCATGGTCTAGATACAGCTCTTTCCCCAGGCACATCCATATTAGCACTAACTCATTCCAGGAATGTACAGTCACTTTGTAACAAACGCTGAGAAGGAGGGGGTCCCAGTGAAGTTCTGTGTTCCAGTTTAGTTAGCGTTTTCCTCATCTTTCAGTGCTATCAGGTGGGTCAGAAGGAGCCCTTGAGGACAGCTCAGAAGCCTTGGGGTTGGAGACCTGGCCCTACCACTCCCCCCTCCATCTCAGGTCCCACCACGCCCTGGAGCAAATCCCTTCACACACACACACACACACACACACACACACACACACACACACACACACAGAGAGAGAGAGAGAGAGAGAGAGAGAGAGAGAGAGAGCAGAAGCCTGCCTCATATAACTTTCTACTTTGCTGTGTCAGCAACTTAGATAATCCATGATGAGATGCTGAGACAGAGTTTGACCATCTTTAAAGTCCTTAAGCACACGGGGATTATTTTGATTTAGTAGTTTGAACTTAAAGGAATTTGGGGATAAGACTCTTGGGGACTAAGCCTCTGATGCTGTGTAAGAAGACACAACATCTAATATTCCGATGCCCACCTCAAGTGTAGGTAGGATCTCTGCTGTGCTGTGCTGAGCTGACCTGGGCTCAAGAGGACTTGAAGGGCCTGGGGAGATGTCTTAGAGATTAAGAGCACTTGCAGAGGACCTGGGTTCTGTTGCCAGCACTCACATTATGGCTCATAACCTTCTATAATTCTAGTTCCAAGGGATCTGATGTCTTTTTCCGGCCTCTGCGGGCAGCAGGTATGCACTTAGTGCACATATATACACACATGATTTTTTTTTTTTTTTTAAGAGTTCGGTGGAGGCATCCGGGCCCAGGAACAACAAAGGTAGAGGTAGGGGGTTACTGAGATCCAAGGTTCTCCTCCCAAACATGACGTCTGTCATCTGGTCTCTGAAAAGTGAACCAGGATCTATCCTCTCGCCTACGCGTTCTAGTCTTGAAAGCTTCGTTGGGGTCCTCACTAGGCAAGGTGATCATCAGGACAGCTTTGGGGTATTCCAAAGAAAAGATGCCGCCACTGCTCAGCTTGACTTTCTAGAACCTTTGAGAGAATTTTCTTAAGCCGTGGTTTATGGGGATAGAGTGCGGGAGGTGCTGCACCTCCCTCTCTGCTATGGGAAGGAAGATGCTCTTGTGAAGACTAGATTCTGCTAGAGGAGCCCCCCAGCCTTGGATGAGGGAAGGGCCGGCTCTTCTTTCTCTTACCTGGGGCCGAACCCTCTTAAGGGGTTATAGTCTTGAAATCTTAGCCCCAAGTTGTAACCAAAACCCTTGCTCTCTCTCCAAAATTCCAGGGACGCCCCCTGGCGGGATCCGGTTTGAGGCAGGGGTCAGTTACAAAGCGTAGAGAGGTGGGAACCCAGCGCTAAATCGTCCTTTGAAAAGAGGGGAAACAGGATGTAGCAGACAGGTTGCTCACGTGATGCAACAAGCCCACAGCTCCAGGCACACACTGAGCATGCTAGAGCTGGCCTCGTCTTTTTACTCAGTTTCTTCTCCAAAAGAGTGGACAGTGGGGACTGGGAACATCAGCCAGCGAGCGCTGCTCTAAAGAATGTTTTAGAGGCAGCGAATGCTGCTAAGGTCCTCAGGAGGGCGCAGTTGCTTTGCCCCAGGACCTGGGCACCTTCATTTAGCTTTGTGTTATATATTATATTTCTTATTATTTGGTGCTGGGGTTGGAACTCGGGACCTTGTGCATGCCAAGAGAGTGCCTTGCACCTGAGCTACATTTCCAGCACCTCTCATTCAGCTTTAGGCGATTGGATCTCTTCCTTTCTGCCCTCTATCGCCTGTCAAATTTTGTTGCCTATAGTATGGTTGCATTATATCCTGTGAAGTTGTTACAGCGCGTTCCCCTTTTCCAGGGTCTTTCTCTTCTACGATCTTTCCCTTTTCTTTCCTCGCCCCTCTTCTCCAACCCTTGTCTCAAGGAAAAAATTCTGACGGCTAAGGTACTGCCGCGGGCCAGTTTTTATAATCTCCGCCTGACAGTATTCCTCTCCGCTCGCAGCCCGAGGCGATCCGCAGTACCCTCTACTGGTCACCAGCGGAATTGCGTCTCTACAGCGTCCTTCGAAAGCTCTGCTACTAACTGGATCTTGGAAAGAAAACCCGGTTAAGTTGAAAGAGACCTGTAGTGGTTAACCTGCCAGGCATTCTCTCATCTTAACTATTTATCATATTACTTACTCGTTCATATGTCAGTATTTTCATAGATCTATTCAAAGCTACTGCAAAATAGTTTTATGATTGACTTAGAATTTCCAAGGCATCTACTTGAAAGGGCCCTTGTGTAAATTAGCACCGCAGAAGCCACGGCAATATCTGAACTCCTCATCTAATTAGGCTTTAACTTGTAATTGTTCCAGGAATTTGCTCTTCAAGTCAGAGCGCAAGTGGACATGCATTTGGTGGTGAAGTGGTTTTTCTTTTCTGCACTTCCGAAGTCTGGAGAAATGAGAGGTACTTGCTGGGTGGCCTAATGCTAGGAGCTTTGCTCTGTGTCCAAGCAGTAATAGAAAGGCTTCCAAAGTTCTGGGAAGTTCTTCCAAAGTTCTCCCAGGCTTTCTGAAACTATCTTCACTTAAGACCCAAGACCACCTGGCCGGGGGTGGTACCGCTCACAGACATGTCTGAAGGCGAATCCCATGGACTAATTGATTCAGTTAAGGAAATCTCAAGGCAGTGTATCATGCAGGCTGGAGCCCAGTTATTACTGCTTGTGCTTAGGCAGTTAACACTGAAAATCAGGGCAAGAAGTAACCCAGAAATATATGAAAAATGGGCAGCTGGCCTAGGACAGAGTAGAGAACATGAGAGTGATGGTTAAAGAATCAGGGAAAAGCTGCATATTTTTACACTGGGACAACAATAAAGCTTTTTTAGGGGGCAGACCCACCAAGTGATGTTTCTAGGGTATAAAAATGCAAAGCCACTGGAGAAACTTTCATTTGAGAGAGAGAGAGAGAGAGAGAGAGAGAGAGAGAGAGAGAGAGAGAGAGAGAAGAGAGAGAGAGAGAGAGAGAATTCTGGGGTGCTGTGCTGGAAAAGGCCTCTCTCCAGGGATGTCTCCCTAGTTTGAACCACAGGTGAAGGCATCAAAGGACATTGAAGCCATGACAAAAGGGCCCCTGGTTACTTTCTCAAGCTGGTAACAGAACTTAACACCATCCATGCAGTGTTGGCTTTGCAAGCATGGTGATTACAAGGGCCCAAGACCACAGAGGTTGGCCAGGTTCCAAGGGAAAAAAAGCTGATGAGGCCAGATAATGTGTGCAGAGAGCTCCAGGGCATGGAGTTGGGAGTGATGCCTATGTCATGACGGAGACTCCGTGTCCGAAAAGCCAGGGTTGTGACCATCTATCAAGGAAGCTGGGGGCACTGGGAGAGCTGGGAGAGCTGTCCACAAAGGGGTTGCATGCAGGCTGTAAATGACAAGGCCTATGGGTGGGCTGCCCGACCCCACTGGAACATGCATGATGCTACTAGCCCATATCGTAGATGCTGGACATCAGGCTCTCGGTTGTTTGCTCTGCCGGGGTTCAGCTTTGCTTTGCCTTGGTTCTTTCTTCTTATGCCCGCATTTCTGCCTTTTAGGAGGATATGTTTATTTTGTGCCACTGTATATTGAAAGTATGTAACTTAATGTTTTGCAGGGGCTCACAACTAAGGATTTACCTTGAAAAGCTCAGTAGAGACTTTGGCCTTTTGAAGTTACCACTCCATCATAGCTCCTTCCTCCTGTCTCTTGACATTTCTTCTCAGAGCCCATTGCTGGACTCCTGTCGTGTGTATGTATCCCTGTGGCTGATAAATCATCACCTATTGCTGAAAGTTCTGAAATTCGTATTTCCAGCCACCCTCTCTTGTAACATGAATCTTCAAAGGTCTTACTAAATAAAAAACCTGGAGCCAGATATTGGGGTTAAAACCTGAGAGCTCAGAGGATTAGGAAAAGCCACAGCTAACCTCACCTCACCAACTCCGCAGCTTCCAAAGAGACCTACTTCCTGTATACAAATGCCTATATGCCTTTCTGTTCTGCCAACTCATTTCCTCTCCACCCAGCTACATCACTTCCTCTTCCAGCCCAGCTCTGTCACTTCCTGTCTGACTGTACAGATCTCCAGACCTTTAGGGTTAACTAGTGTTGGAATTTAAGGCGTGTGCCACCACACCTGGCTCTGTTCCCAATGTGGCCTTGAACTCACAGAGATCCAGACAGATCTCTGCCTTCGGAGTGATAGGATTAAAGGTGTGTGATACCATTGCTTGACCTCTGTTCACTATAGTGGCTGGCTTTTTCCTCTGGTCCTCAGATAAACTTTATTGGGGGACACGGATAAAATATTACCACACTCTCTCTCATGCTCCAAAATTTCCTTCTAGTCTGTTTCTTCTTGTACTTGTACATGCCCATTATGCTCGACATGTTCCAATGTAAACTTATGAAGGCTGTCTCGTGATTGGTTTTTTGTTTGTTTGTTTGCTTCTGCTCTTGATGTAGTAACACCGTGAACACATCCATACAATCTTTGCCCCCACCACCTGACCCCTCCTACACACTTTCCTGATCGTCCATTTGGGCTACAGTAACTAAAGGTCAAATTGGGTGACTTCCACAACAGAAATGTTCTTTAGAGATTTATTTATTTATTTTTAGAGATTTATTTATTTATTTATTTTTATGGTATGTGTCTGAGGGTTTTGCATGCATGTCTGTTTGTGCACCACATGCGTGCAGTGGCCAAGGAAGAAGATGTCAGATCCTCTAGCACTGGAGTCGCATATGCTTAGTCATGGGTTGTCACATGGGTGCCGGGATCCTAACTGGGGTCCTCTATAGCAGCAGCCAGTGCCCTCACCGGGTATGACATCTCTCTCGCCCTCAGAATTTCATTTTTTTTTTATTTTAAATTTTCTGGAGGGTAGAAAAAACGAAGGTTCAGCAGGATTTGTTTTCTGTTGAGGACTCCCTGGGTGTAGATGGCCACCTTCTCCACAGTGAAGAAAGATAATCATATCTTAACTTCTTAACATAATCAGATTTTTTTAAAGGTTTATTTATCTTTATTTTATGGGTGTTTTGTCTGTATGAAAGTCTGTGCATCAAACGCCTGCACTTCCTGTGGAGGACAGAAGAGGGCGTCAGATCCCCTGGAGCTGGAGTTACAAATGGTTGCCGGCCATTATATGGGTTCTGGGAGCAGAGCCCGGGTCCGCTAGTAGAGTAGCTGGTGTTCTTAGTGGGTGAGGCATGGCCATGGCTCTGAGAGACATACATTTTTGTAGGACCATGGCTTTATTTTGTTAGGGCTCCACGCTTCCGACCTGATTTCATTTTACCTCCTGCTACAATTGGAAAGCATCACTTCTAAAATCCGGACGTCATCAATCTGTTAGGGTTAAGAGATGGCACCTTTAAGAATTTATGTGACTCATGTCACTTAGTGGGAGACACTCTGTGCAGCCTTGGTGCAGGGAGGAGGGGCTTGGACCTGCCTCAATTGAATGTACCAGGCTCTGCTGACTCCCCATGGGAGACCTTGCCTTGAAGGAGGCGGGAAAGGGGAGTGGGGGGCTGGGGGGGGAATGCTGGGGGGAGGTAGGAGAGAGGACAGGGGAATCTGTGGTTGGTATGTAAAATGAATAGGAAATCTCTTAATTAAAAAAAATTAATGAAAAAAAAAGAGCTTATGTGGCTATAATGACTTCTTCCTGCTTAATGGTATTTTAGCCTCTAACAAGACAGGTTTCATGTGTCACCTGGCAGTTTACCCTTGTGGTCTTCTGCCATGTCAGCACATTGCATCCCTCTCTTCCAGAGGATGCAGCATGAAGGTCTCCGTCAGATTCTGTCAGCGTGAGCTTGGATTTTATATCTCCCTCTACAACTGCAAGAAACAATTTCTGTTGTTTTTAAAAACAACCACCTCCATGTATTCAGTCATGGTAGGACATAGATTAATGCACGCCCTAAAGATCTTATTTCTAAAATACAGGAGCATCAGGTTAGGGCTTCAGCACACACAGTTTAGTGCTATGCACCTCAGCTCAGAGCAGCGCCCTAGCCAGATAGCTCCGCCTCCTCATCTATGTCTTAGATGTCTCCTAAATCCAGGCCCCGTTCTTCATTCGCACTTCTCTCCTTTCATGGCGGTAACTATGGCCACCCGTCCCCAGTTGCCTCATCTCTAGCGCTCGTTTTAGCCTTCAGGCTTTAACTCTGTAACCCTTCCCACAGTTCAGAGTGCCACCTGTGCCCACCTGTGCCCCCAAAGGAAGCCCTCCTCTCCATCTTAGCTGTTTCCAGCCTATTCTGTAACTAAGCTAAACTGTTCACGTTTTGCTCCATGTTGTACAGCTTTATTGGAATCTACTGGATAGTGTATTAAGCTGCCTACACCTTCTGTATAAGATTTAGTGAGTTTTGATCTTTGTGTATATCTCTGAAAACATGGCCATAGGTAAGATAATGAATGTAACAACTAATACCCAGACGTTTGTATGACCCTTCATAATTCCTACACCCCGTTCTTCTGTGCATTCATCCCTATCACTGGGTGGTGACTGCTGTGCCCTTGGTCACTGTGTAGTACAGTGGGTAACTTTTTAGAATTTTCCATAAAATAAATCAAACTGACTGTTTCGTCTTTTATTCACTTATTATAATTATTGAGGCTCAGCAATAGTTTTGCATGCCAATTTTGATGCTTGAAGGGCTTTTCTTTTGATTCTTGAATACCATTCCATTTTTAATTTAAATTTTCTTTTATGTATATGAGTGTTTTGCCTGTATGTTTGTCTGTGTGCCTCGTGCATGTTAATTGCTTGCAGAGTCCAGAAGAGGGTGGCAGATGTCTTGGGACTGGAGTTTCAGATAGTTGTGAGCTGCCTTATGAATGCTGAGAACTGAACCCTGGTCCTCTGGAAGAGGATCCGGTGTTTTTAACTGTTGAGCCATTTCCCTAGTACCAGCAGTCCGTTTTAGAGATATACCAAAACATGCTTGCTCATTTCTGAGTGGACTGTAAGGTAATTCATCTGTGATGATACTTGTAACACGATTCTTAAATGGTCTTATTAATAAAAACAATCTGGAGCCAGATATTGGGGTGATAGCTGAGAGACCAGAGAGACAGAACAAGCCACAGCAACCTCACCTCACCAACTCCTCAGCTGATCTTGTTTCCTCAGACTGAAAGCCTCTGCGTCCTCACCCGAATAGCTCTCAGCTGAACTGCTGCTAAAAGACTAAGAGCCTCTAGTTCCTGGTCCTCAGACCTCATATGCCTTTCGGCTTCCTGCTATCACTTCCTGGGATTAAAGGCGTGTGTCCTTCCCAAGCAAAGACATGAGATCTCAAGTGCTGGGATTAAAGGTGTGTGCCACCATGTCTGGCTCTTTTTCCGTTGTGTCCTTGAACTCACAGAGATCCAGATGGATCTCTGCCTCCTGAGTGATAGGATTTAAGGTGTGAGTGCCACCTTTTTCTGGCCTCTAGGTCTAATCCAGTGGCTGTTCTGTTCTCTGACCCACAGATAAGTCTATTAGGGTGCACACTATATCAATGACAGATACTGCTTTTCTGTCGCTTCTGTAGAAAGTTACAACAAACTCCAAGTGTTAGAAGAACAAAATTCATCTTCTCCCAGTTCTGAGAGCCAGCAGGCTGAAATGACCGTGGCAGCAGGATCCGACTCTTCATGGGTGCTGTGGTGTTCCCCTTGCCGGTCCTTCTAGCTTCTGACATCGCTTGGCTTGTGACTTCATTTCTCCAATCTGCCTCCAGTTTTAGATCATCTCATCTATGTGTTTCTGCGCATCTCTCTTACAAAGATGCTTTTGGTGGCACCGAGAGCCCACTGGAAAATCAGGGAGATCACCTCAACTCAAGGTCCTCCCTCTTCTCTGTAAAAGTCCTTTTTCTAAATACTCTAAAGATAACATGCGTAGGTTCTGGTGATTGGCTAAGATCTTTCTTGAGGTCACAAGCGAGCCCACTAAGAAGTCTTTTCCCTGGTCATCCTCCTTTTCCTTCCTTAAGACAGACGCTCACTAAGTAGCCGAAGCTGTCCTCAAACCCAGGCTCCTCCTGCCTCCTGCTGAGTGCAGGGTTGCAGGTGTGTGTAACCCTGTGACATTTTCATCTCTTCTGTACAGGCAGCTAGGGGTACAGCTTTTCTTCTAAGCACAGAGTTCGCTGAATCCCATACATTTTTTTTTTTCAATTCTGCTATTTTAATGCAGGAATCACATGCTGTTTTTCTCTACCAATTTAAAAAAATAAATTAAGAACTTTAACCTTGAGAGATGCATGCGGGGGGATGTCTTTCTGTATGTTGTGAATGTATGTTGTTCCCATTGGTTAATAAATAAACTGCTTTGGCCTATGGCAAGGCCGCTTAGAAGCAGGCGGGAAATCCAAGGAGAGAAACAGGAAGAAGAAAGGTAGAAGTGGGAGAGACGCCAGCCTGCTGCCCAAGGAGCAACATGCCAATCGACTGGTAAAGCCATGGAACATGTGGTAAAACATAGATGAATAGAAATGGGTTAATTTAAGATATAAGAGCTAGCTAGCAAGAGGCCTCTGAGTGATTATTTTATAAGCAGCTGGGGGAACCTCAGGGCCAGGTGGGTCCAGAGAAAACATTCAACTACAGATGCATTTTTAAAATGTCTTACATCCTGTAATTCTGCACTAAAATTGATACTCAGAACACTTGGAGTGTTCGAAAGGTGCTTGAACAAATAAATGAACATATGAATGGATTAATCTGTAATCATTCATTATAGGAGAAGCTGGAGGGGAAGGAGGAGGAGGAACTGATCAAAACACATCGCATACATGTATTAATGTCTCAAACAATAAATAAAAATATATTTAAAAACCAATTACCTGGGAAAGTCTTTATATTTTAGACTTCTAATATTCCTGTTGCTACAAAACTAAAAAAAACTCTGGGACCCATTTTAATTTTTTTCCTATTTTTCCAACATAATACTTTAATTGATTACTTGGGAATTTCACGGTTTGCACCCTATCACACTCACTTCCCAGTCCTCGCAGGTTCATCTCCACACCCTTGTAACCTCTCCTGCAACAAAAGAACAAGAAGAAAGAAACAGAAACAAACAAACAAATAAACAAACAAAACAGTTCCAATTTGTGTTGCCCATATACTCACTGGCGCATGGTCAAACTCCTAGTGGGCATCCCCTTAAAGAAAACTGAGTTCTCCACCACTGACAATTCACCAGAAGCCATGAGTTGTGGAGAACTAGACTTCGGCATCCTTATCATAATTTTTAAGAGTTCTCTTCGATGGCTTTTTGTCTAGATTGTTATTTTATTGGGGATGGGGTGGGGTGGGGATAGGGGTTGTCACGGAAGCCTTCCATGTCCCTCTTCCTCAACTGTGAGTCTTGCAGTCTTCTACACCACTGCATGAGTAGCTTCCTTGCCTTTTATAGTCAGTGGAAGCATGGATCATGGACCTCCACTTGGTTTCTGGAGACAGCACAGGTCACAGACATCCAATGGTCTCTGGTGTCATGAACCTCAGCTTGGTCTCTGGTGGCAGTATAGACCACAGACATCAACAAGGACGTCTGCTGCAGCACAGCCCCCAGACACCATCGTGGCTCTCAGCAGCAGCACAGGCCAAGGACATCAACATGGCCTTAGTTGGCTGCATAGGCCACTCATATCAACATGCCCCCTATAGCTGCATGGCTCACAGACATCAACATGACTCCAGGTGGTGGCAAAACCATGGACATCCACATGGAAGAGAGAGAGAGGGGGGGGGGAGGGAAGGAGGGAGGGAGGGAGGGAGGGAGGGAGGGAGGGAGGGAGGGAAGGAAGGAAGGAAGGAAGGAAGGAAGGAAGGAAGGAAGGAAGGAAGGAAGGAAGGAAGGAAGAAAGGACGAAACATTTTCATTTTTTGAAACAGATCTAGCTGTATACACTGGCCTTGAACTTACGGTGTTTCTTTCTCAGCTTCCTGATACTGGGATCTAATTTCTCTGATCTCATTTTGATGTAAGTTATGTAATTTAGCCTCTTTAATTTTTAAACATCTGTGGGCTTTCCAGAGATGTTGTGATTATTGATCATTAGTTTGATTTTATTGTGATCAGAGTACTTATTTTTTGTCTGACTGGAATCTTTTCAAAGTTAGGGAGATTTACTCCATGTCCCAGAATATGGCCTATCTTGGTAAATGTGTCCATACATTTGAACAGCACGTTTACGCTGCTGTTGTAGAACAGAGTGTTCTATAACTGTCATTTGGGTCAACTTGCTTCATAACGTTATTCAAGACTTTCAGACACTTGCTGTAATTCTGCCCACTTGTTTCATCAGTTATTGAGATGTAGAAATCTTCAGCTATAATTGCGAGTTTCTCTGTGCTTGTAGTCCAACAGCATTTGCTTTATCTATTTTGTAGTTCTTTCATGAGTTTTATAAACATCTAGAATCACTAGGGCCTCTTGAGTTCAGGATTTTATTGCTATGTAACAATCTTGCTTTTGTCTCTGCTGGTATTCTACTTTCAGAAGTCTTTTTTAAAAAATATAAATATAGACTCCTTGTATTAGTAGAGTGGATAGCTATCTCCCTTCTTTTATTTTTAGACCATTCAGGTATAATCAGCATGGGATCTTATGAGTAGCATATATCTGAATATTTATTTTACTTATTTATTTTGTCTCCTTGATAATCTTCACCTGTATACCTGTAATTGGAATGCTTAGACTATTTTCATTTATGTGATAAGGCTTGCTGATCTGTGTGTGCAGAGAGGGAGATGCTGGGTACTTAACCTAGGGCCTTGAATGTGCTAGGCAAGGGCTCTACCACAGGGACATCCTCAGCACTAACACTCTTGGGTTTAAATCTGCCATCTTGTTGTCTGTCAGTATTCAATCTGAGACATTGTATACCTTCTCTTCTCGTTTCTTTTCACCTTCATTTAGATTGACTGTCTCCTGCAGTTCTCTGTAGCTCCTGCAAATATTCTTAGTCCAAAATGGTGGCATACACCTTTAATCCTCACACTCTGGAGAGAGACAGACAGATCTCTAAGTTTGAGGTCAGCACAGTCTACATAGTGAGACTTTGTCACACACAAAAATAAAAAACCAAAAACAATACAAGAAACAAGTAAACAAAACCGAAAGTAAAACAAAAATTCTTATGAGCAATAACTTTATTGTGCTGTTTATGTGGCTGCTTTATAATAGTCTAACTTCAAGTAATATACTACTTTATATAGTATTAGATAGTATTAGAACCACACGCTTCCATTTTTGTATGAATGCTGTCATATATCCTATTTCTTTTTTTGTTTGTTTGTTTTTGTTTTTTGTTTTTTTGAGACAGGGTTTCTCTGTGTAGCTTTGCGCCTTTCCTGGATTGCGCTCTGTAGACCAGGCTGGCCTCGAACTCACAAAGATCCACCTGTCTCTGCCTCCCGAGTGCTGGGATTAAAGGTGTGCGCCACCACTGCCTGGCCCTACTTCTAAATATAAATTCTACAACAAGTGTTTATTACCTTCATTTCACACAATAAGCTTTTTTTGTTTCTCTTTAAAAAATTTATTTTATTTTTATATTTATACAAAAATAAAGTTTTCGCCGGGCGGTGGTGGCGCACGCCTTTAATCCCAGCACTCGGGAGGCAGAGGCAGGCGGATCTCTGTGAGTTCGAGGCCAGCCTGGTCTACAAAGCGAGTTCCAGGAAAGGCGCAAAGCTACACAGAGAAACCCTGTCTCGAAAAACCAAAAAAAAAAAATAAAATAAAATAAAGTTTTCTATTTACTATGTGTATCTTTGTGTGTCTGTGTGGGGTATGTGCATGTGAGTGCAGGTTTCCATGGGCCAATAGAGGGAGCCGGCTTCCCTGAATCAGGAGTTACAAGAGGTTGTGAGTCCCTGGACATGGATACTGAGAACCAAACTGGAATCCTCAGCAAGGTCAGTAAGCACTCTTCACCACTGTGCTATCTCTCCAGCAGTTACCCCCCCCCCAGTTACCGTTCAAGGATATTTAAACACTAAAGAGTCTCTTACGTCCCACACACAGTCATTATTTCTGAATTTCCATTCCTCCCTGTAAGTCATTATTTCTATCTAGAGTTATTTTCTTTCTGTGAGAAGAATGCCTTTTAAGAATTTTTCTACATTTTTAGTTTTTAAAAAGTTTCTACATTTAAAACTTTTAGATAATGCATATTTTGTAAATACAAAACCGCATAAAATAGTTATATGGGAACTTATACAATTCATATATTATTTTATAAGTGTACATTTATAAGTCTTCATGCCCTTGATTCAATCCTGGAAATTAGTGTTACCTTAACAAAGTATACAGCTGGGAGTGACAGTGTGTGACTGTAATATCAGCACTTGGGAACCTTAGGCAGGAAGATGGCAAGTTGTAGCCAAACTTGGGCTACATGGTAAGAACCTGTATCCAAATTAAATAAATAACTCTGTGTGTGTGTGTGTGTGTGTGTGTGTGTGTGTGTGTGTGTGTGTGTGTGAGAGAGAGAGAGAGAGAGAGAGAGAGAGAGAGAGAGAGAGAGAGAGAGAGAGAGAGAGAGAGAGAGGACGCTTGGCACTTAATCTCAAGATCTGATGTTTATTAATATTTTTATTTTCCCATTGAGAATTTCAAGCATATATACAATGTATTTTGATCATATCCACCCCTGACTCTCCCCTCCAACTCCCTCTTCCCACTGGAAACATCCTCTTACAACTCTCATGTTCTCTTTTTGTTTTTGAGACACAGTATCACTCAGCAGCTATAACCAGCCTCCAACTAGGTATGTAAACTAGGTTGACCTCTAAATCATAGAGCTCTGCCAGTCTCTGCCTCCCAGGTGCTGGGATTAAAGGCATACACCACTTCTTAACAAAGTTATAATCCACTGAGTCCAATTAGTGCTGGTCATACGCACATTGGTGTGGGGCCATCTGCTAACATGGTGACCTACCTGGGGCTCACCTCTAAAGAAAACTGACTCTCCCTCATGCAGCATCCATCCACCAGCCAGCAGCTCCTTCAGTGGGGGAGGAGGAAGGTGACGGCGGTGCTAAAACATTTTGTGCAAGGCAGATGGGATGGTGATGACATCTTTTAGGTTTTGCATGTCTAAAAATGTTTTTATTTCATCTTCAGTTTTCAAAGACGTGCTCATTAGGCACAGAACTATAGGTGACAGTATAGTTTTCCTTTCAGCACTTTGAAGATGTTCCTTTGTCTTCTGGTCTCCAGAGATGTGTAAAATCAGGGAGTATTGTTAGAGGTTCACTGGAGCCTCTACAAACTCCATCTAGACTTTGATATAGAAAGTTTATTTTAATATTCTCTCTATGTCTCTGTCTCTGTCTCTCTGTCTCTCTGCCTCTTTCTCTCTCTCTCTCTCTCTCTCTCTCTCTCTCTCTCTCTCTCTCTCGTGTGTGTGTGTGTGTGTGTGTGTGTGTGTCTGTCTGTCTGTCTGTCTGTCTGTCTGTCTGTCTGTCTGTCTGTCTTTGGAAATGTGCCACTACATCTCTCTTTTTACATGGGTTCCAGAGGTCAATGTAAGATCATCGAGCTTGTACAGCAAGCATCTTTACTCACTGGACCATCTCCCCAACACCTTTGTTTTGTGTTTCAGACAGGTTCTCACGGTCTCTGCCAACCTTGAACTCTTCTGTCCCAGCCTTGTGAGTACTAAGACTACAGGCCCATGTCACCAGGCCTGACTGGAAAGTTTGTTCTTAAAGATTAAAATTGTGTGTGTGTGTGTGTGTGTGTGTGTGTGTGTGTGTGTGTGTGTGTGTGTGTGAATGCTGACCACAGAGGCCAGAAGAGGGCATTGAATCTCCTGAAACTAGAATTGTAGGCTGTTGTGAGTATCCAGATGTGGTGCAGAAATCAAACTCAGGTTCTCTGCAAAAACAGAACACGCTCTGAAGCGCTGAGCCATCTCATCACTGGCCCAATTTTCCCAGATTTTATAGATGAAACCAAGACCCAGAAAATTTATGGGGATTCATGAATATTACATAGCTAATAAGTAGCAGAGCAAGTTTTTATTCTGAACATGAATTCTAAACTACAAGAGAAGTCATAGCCTAATCAAAGAGGGGCTTCAGAAAACTCTTAGCTGGGTATGGCTTGTAATCTCAGAGGAGGAAGAAGCGGGAAGGCTGATAGCCTTAACTGGATAGGGTGACCACGTCTCAAAAACAAAACTGAACAAGCAAAGAGCAACCTCTGCCTAGTCACCATTCAGTTCTTGGAACTTCTGAGTTATTTGAGAGAGAGACAATTTGGAACCCACTTGCTACTCAGAGATTTTGTTTGCATCCCTCCCCCCTTTTCTAGTCCATTGCTAAACATTAATGTGTATAAATTACTATCAAATTATATACGCAAATTTTGTCACCATTTGAAGGAGCCAACCGGGTTCTTTTTATGTTACTGGATTTCTACCCTGAGCTTTACCACATTCAAAGCCCAGGTAGTACGGGGCAGCACGACCATTTTCACTCTGTTGTTGCGTTTCCCTGAGTTTCCCCTGACAGATGCCAGTCACTCTGGGGAAAGAGCAGTGAAGAAACAGACTGTCAGGGAAATATTGCCACCAGGCATATCGTCCTTCCTTTCAGCTTTGAAGGAGTGTGTCTAATGTACCTGAAGAGCTTAACTTCTTCTTTGGAGTAAGGACAACAACATCTCAGAAGACGGAGTTAAACACAGAGGTTTGTCTAAGACAGCGCTCTCAAGCTTCGGAGTGCTCCAGGAGCACCACCAACACTTGTTCCGAGTGCATGTTTCTGAGTGGTGCTCTGATTACAGTTATAGAAACTACATGGCATCAGGCTAGGCCCTTCTAAGATAATAGTTACATAGCCTAGGGAACACACACACACACACACACACACACACACACACACACACACACACACACACACACACACCATTACTTGAAAGCACCAGAGTGTTGTAAAAGGTAGGTGTAACATTAAGTGGGAGCATTAACTAGGTGAGAATTACCTCCACAATCTGCCCCACCGGCAGGACACTGCACAGGACAGATATGGAAGATAAGTCAAAAAACGCCCAGTACATTTATGTGAAATACCATATGGTAAAGTTGGAGGCAGAAAGACTATCTAAAATCCTAGAATAGATGAATTCAGACATTCTAAAATATATTCATCATAATGGCTGTGTTGTAATAAAAATTACTAGGGATACAAAACATTTGAAATAATTTCTAAAAAAATGTAGTTAATCAAAATATGTCTCAAGATGACCAAGGTTTGGAAATAGCAGAAAAGTACATTAAATACATGTTCTCTCTCTTTTTTTCTTCTTCCTTCTCATTCCCTCCATCTCACATATGTTTATATCCAAAGACAAAATATTTCAACAGTACTGAACAAATGGGGGAATATTATCAAGTAAATAGAACCCGTTTTAAAAATCAAATGGATATTTGGGAACTAAAGCGCTATAACATCTTATGTGGAAAAGACAAATAGATATATGAGATGAAGAGAAAATTGGAAGCAGCAGAAAAGACAACTTGAGAACAGATCAATACAAAGCATCCAAGCCGAGAAGCAGCGTGAAAAAGAAAAACAGACACACAGCTGCAGTAGCATGTGGATCGTCAGAGATATGATCAAAAGCATATGGCAGACATTCAGTTTTATGCTCTCATATTATTAGACAGCCAGAAGTGAATTTTCCACTTACAGTTTGCTTCCAGCACTCAACCAAGATTATTACTGTTGCTGGCATGCATGTCTTAAATACTACTCTTTTTTTTTTTTTTTTTGGTTTTTCGAGACAGGGTTTCTCTTGTGTAGCTTTGCGCCTTTCCTGGCACTCACTTGGTAGCCCAGGCTGGCCTCGAACTCACAGAGATCCGCCTGGCTCTGCCTCCCGAGTGCTGGGATTAAAGGCGTGCGCCACCACCGCCCGGCTTAAATACTACTCTTAAATAAAGCTATTTCTTAGCTTAAAATTCATTCTAGAACTGGGCTATGGTGGCACACATCTTTAATCCCAGCTCTTGGGAAGCAGAGGCAGGTGGATCTCTGTGAGTTCAATGCCAGTCTGGTCTACAGAGCAAGTTCTAGAGTTCCAGGATAGCTGGGGCTACACAGAGAAACCTTGTTTTTTTTTTTTTTTTTAAAAAAAACCCAAACAAAACAAAAAAGATTCATTATAACATACAAGAAATTTGATCATGATGAGGTATGGTGGTGGACAACTGTAATTGCATCACTTGGGAGGCCAGGGTAGTAGAAGTATAGAACCTAGGTTAGCTTGGGATACTTATGGGGACCCTGTCTACACACACACACACACACACACACACACACACACACACACACACACACACAGAGAGAGAGAGAGAGAGAGAGAGAGAGAGAGAGAGAGAGAGAGAGAGAGAGAGAGAGAGCCAACATCTTCACTATTGAGACTGGAGACTACTGTACAGAAGGTGAGCAAGTTCCACGAGGCATTGGCCTGACCACTGAGCATGGCCCTGGAGCTCATCTCCTGCATTAGCAAAAGGGAATACTCAACCCTTAACTGAGCTCATGGGTCCCTCCTTTGTTATTGTTAACGTGCTTGTATGCAAGGGTTAAAGTCCAAACCTTGAGACATAGTAGGGACTGAACCAGAGCTCAGGATTCAGGTCTCTATCCCATGCTGTAGTGGGAGAGACACCTATAACTGGATCACGAAACAGCAGCAGTAGTTAAGTTGACAATTCTGTAATCACAATCCAATTTATCCGACACGGTCTGTTGATCTGAAAACTTAACAGTTAGGAGATTCTTAAACTGAAATAGACTCTAAAAAAATTGTATGAAGAAGACATGACTGTGTCAGGTGAGACAGTATTTTAAATTGTTGGTATCGGTTGAAGGCTGTACTTAACTGTTGCTTAGATATCGTGCTGCAGAACCTTCTTGATTGCCTTCCCCATAGGACCCAGCCCTCCCACTACATTTAGGCTTTCCCCATGACATTTGGCACTTATTTATAGTTTCTATTTGGTCATAAGAACATAGTCTTTTATGTCCTTGAAAATTGTTATAAGAGCTCCTTTAAAGGTTTTGTTTGGTGGTTCGGATGCCTGCATTATCTTTGAGCTGTATCAGTAACTACGTTTTGTATACAGCTGTCATTTTTCTTTTTCTTCATAGTTGTGGAAATGTATCCTGGCCATTGTGAACTCCTGCTGTGGAGACTTCCTGAGTTTGCCTGTCTTTAAGAAAAGGGCCATGCAAGCCAACAGTTCTGCATCGGTACAGTTCTGCTCAACCCAGGATGGCACCTGTGAAATTTCCGCCTGCTTTTGATCATCCTCCAGGGCTTTAAAAACTGTTTGCTATTCCTCTAAAATTTTATAATTACCCTGATGTCTAGATGGGAGCTACTTCCCCTTTATAAGGAAGAGCTTGGTCTTTTTTACTTTTAATCAAGCTTTCTTGATATTTATTTACTTTTGATCTTGAATGTTCTGCTTCCTTAAATCTTCTATTACATTTTATTTGTTTGTTCATGTTTTATTTAGTGTATGTATTTATGTGTGTCTGTGAGCAGCTGTGCACTACATGTGGAGGTCTGAGGATAACTTACACGGGCCAAACTGGCTCCTTCCACCATGTGGTACTTGGGGATCATCTCAGGTCATGCGGCTAGGCAGCAAACACTTTTACCAGCCGGGCCACCCCACTGGCCCAGTTTTTCCCCTTTAATTGAGTTATTTATACCATCTATGTGTCTCTGTGTGTTTATTATATATGTGTGTGTTGTGTGTATATCACATATATGTGTGTGTTTAGGCTTTTTCCACCTTGCAGTGCAAATGACTGAACCTAGGGCTCCGTACTTGCTAATCAAATACTCTACCACTGAGTTACATCTCAGCCCTAGATCTATTTACACTAATTTCAAATTCTATCAAACTCACGTTTATCTAATATTTTCTCTTTTGTTCTTTTCTGTTTCTCTTCAGCCTTCCCTTTTTTTGCTTGAGATATTTTTAGTATGTTTTAATATTGCCATGGCCATTTCTGTCATTCCTTTTACAAACGGTATCTCTAGCATTAAAACATACATCTTTAATTTACTGCAGTTTACTTGCTTTAAAGTTTTTTTTAAATGTATATGGGTATCTTACTTGCATACAGTGCCCATGGAGGCCAGAAGAGAGCATGGGTTGCCTTGGAACAGGAGTCACAGATGTTTGTGAGCCACCATGTTGGTGTTGGAATCAAATCTGGATTCTCTGGAAGAGCAGCCAGTGCTCTTAACCACTCTCTATATAGTCCTGGCTGTCCTGGAACTCACTATGTAGACAAAGTTGGCTTCAAACTCACAGAGATCCATTTACCTCTGGAGTGTTGGTATCAAAGGTGTGCGCCACCATACCCGATCCTTATTTTCCTTTTAACTTAAGCAATATTCTTTGCCCACCATGAAATTCGAGGCTGACAATTTCTTTCTTTCTTTTTTGTTTTGGTTTTTTCGAGACAGGGTTTCTCTGTGTAGCCCTGGCTGTCCTGGAACTCACTCTGTAGACCTGGCTGGCCTTGAACTCAAAGATCTGCCTGCCTCTGCCCCCCGAGTGCTGGGTAAAGGAATGCACCTCCGCTGCCAGGCAAGAATTTCTTTTCTTTGGAAATTTAGAGATGATATTCCATTGTCTTTTGCCTTCACTATTTTTAATGAAAATTCATTTGCCATTGTTATCTTTCTTCTATTTTCAATATTTTCCTACTTGAGAAAAAATATTCAATCATGATTATTATGTCTTTTTTGTATGATTATCATTTTTGAAGCTTGTTGAATTTATTGGATATGAAGATTTATGGATATGACTTTTTTAATCAAATTTGGGGAGTTTGGGTTATTATTTATTCAAATTTTCTGTTCCTTTTCAGGTGAAATCCTAACTATAAGCTAGATAGGCTGAATTTTTTCCACAGATGATTTAGTATCTGTGCACTTTTTCTTCTTTGTCTCTGGTTTGGATAAAGTCTATTGCCATGCATTTAAGTTTAAGAATATTTTATCCCCTCTTGTTTAATTATTTCTAAAGCTCATCTACTGAATTTATGGTTTCAGATGATGGTGTGTTTATGTGTAGGTGTTGCATTTGTTGATGTTTTTCCTGTATTTTATTTCTCCATTCATTGTGTTATGTTTTCTATAAATCCCTGAGCATATTTATAACAGCTGTTTTAAAGCCTTATCTGGTATTCTTTCCATTATCTGATTTTCTTCTGATTTGGAGGTATGCTTTCCTGCTTCTTTGCATGTTTACATTATCCCCCTGAACCTATAGCAGCTAGACAAGCGCTCCACCACTGAGTTACATCCTCAGCCCACTAGTCACCTTTAAATGGGGTGCTAGTTACACCGGTGAGTGGTTACATTTTATTGGTTTCTTCATTTCATTTCATCATACAGATACGTTTCCTTCTGGTCTGCTAGATCATTTTGAAGGCTTGCATTTAATCTTGTACAACAAAGCTGTAAGTAAGCTTGTTCTGTGGCTAACTTAAACTTCACTCTGAAGGTGTGACATTTTTGCAATCTGTGCTGAATGCAACCAGGGCAACACAGGTTCTTTATTAGGCCTTGTTAGAATTCAAACATTCCCCAGCCCAGTGCAAGCTCTGGGAAGCTTTCAACCTATGAATTCATTCATTGCTTGGCTTTCCAGAATCGCATTTTTTTTCTGTGTGGCTTGTGTTCAGTCGAAGACTCAGGGGCAGCATGCACATTTTTGGAGCTCTTTTTTTATATGGCTTCCTTCTTTCCATAGTGTTCTGCTTCACACATTCTGGCTACCTCACCCTCCTCACGCCTCCTCTCTCAACTAAGCCAGACTGACGTATGCCGCTTAGAACCCCTTCCCTACATCTCTGTCCAGATTATCACTGTAAGTAGAAGGCTGGAGTGGTCATACTCCTCCTTGTTTGTCTTTTGTTGGGGAATCAAAGTCCTGTGTTATTTGGGATCCAGTGTCTGTATGTTTGTCTAGTTTTCTACTCGTGCACAGTGGGAGGAGATGGTGATTTGGTCATGTATGGAAGTTGAGCAAGGGACCTATTTTTTAAAAATTTCTAGTGAATTTTTTCAAGCCAGGAACTAAAGTTCCCAGAGTCATATTTATATAATTCTCAGACAAAATTAGATCTGGGTTTCAATCTTTTTTCTCCCAGCAAGCAGTTGGAGAAAATGTTACATAGATCCAGTACCTAAATGCATTGTGGTTTAACCATTATTTCTAGTTTACTGGGATAAACTCATGTGCCAAGAAGTAAGGACATTACAGTGAAAAGCCCCTATGAGAAACAAGGTAACTATGGAATTATCTTATGAAACACTAATATTCTCAAACTTTGAGATGAAACAGCAGCAAGTAAAGTGAATCATTACCATATGGAAAATTTTAAATCAAGATTTAATAAGAAACAGAATATAAAGGAATATAGATAAAATAGATGTTAAATAGGTGATACATAAATAGATAACAGAAAATGGATAGATAGATGGGTGATAGGTCAATTGAGATATATACTCCCAATATAATAACATAATATAATATATATTACACATACACATATATATCCCATGTATATCCTCTGTCTGGGGACTTCTGTATTTCTGCATCCCTTGTCTTGCATCCTAGTATTCTGGCTAACTGAAATTTGTAGTGACCTTGAAGTCAGCTCAAGACACCCCAAGACCAGGTGCTCAGAACAAAGGAGATTTATTTGCCCCAGAGGGATGGAATCAGAGACAAAGACAGGAAGCAGAGGATAAAGGGGAAGAGAATAAGGGAAAAGGGGCAGGAGTATTTGTCCTGGAGAAGGGACAAAGGACCGCCTCTGAATAGAGAGGAGACAGACGTGGCACATGGGAAGATGGCGATTTATAAAGGTAAAAGGGAAGACCCTGTGTTCGGGTGAGGTGTTTAGTTTTAATTGGACATGTTAAGTAGGTGAGCGGCAGGGGGCTTCTGATTGCTGGACTTCAGTACTTTTGATAGCTAGACCTTGGTAGTCAGCCTCAGGAGGAGGAAATGGCCAAATAAGAGAGTAGACCTTGGTGGCTAGCTTTAGGAAAGTGACCTAAAGGTTTTTAGCAAGGCACAGGGAATAGCAGAGAAGGACATGGCCTGCCAGAGCCATGTTTGCCAAGCTTAGTTGGCTAGAGTCCCTTCAAAATTTATAATATATAATATATATTATGTATACAACATTGTATTACAGGTTTTTTTCTTTTCTTTTCTTTTTTCTTTTTTTTTTTTTTTTTTTTTTTTTGGTCTTTTGAGACAGGGTTTCTCCATGTAGTTTTGGTGCCTGGCCTGGATCTCGCTCTGTAGACCAGGCTGGCCTCGAACTCATAGAGATCCGTCTGGCTCTGCCTCCCGAGTGCTGGGATTAAAGGCATGCACCACTGCCACCTGTCGTGTATTACAGGGTTTTGACATCAATTACAAAACTGGTCTAAAAGTCTGTAAGGCTATTAATTTCACTTGGTATTAGAGTATGAAGTTCCTAGTGCAACTCATTGGAAAAAAAGAAGACATGTGTAATGTGCAAGAGAGAAAGAGCAAGCTGGCCCATATACCGTAATGTGGCATCTTCAAGGACGAACTGAAATTTGTGTCATTTTCACTAAGTCTTGATGGCATAGGTATCTTGCAGGAGAAACTGGTGCCCCCAGTCACGGAGCTAAACACATCTGCCCTGGGAGCTGAAGAAGCTGAAGAGGAATTCAGAAGACAGAGATCCAGCAAACCAAGGAGATCCAGGGGTGATTGACAGCGTGTATGTGACTTTTAGAAGTGGCTGGAGCTTCATTTATGCCGTTTCAATCTCATACAAGCATGTCTGTGTGGCTGACTCAAACTGCAAACATACAGGAAAGAGAATTCTGGAAACCGAGTTCAGCACAGCCAGTTGACACAAAGCCATCAGAGAAGTGGTTGTTTCCATGGAACCCACTTGGGGTCCATTTCACTAGGTGCAAATCAGCGTTTATTAAAAGGAACGGCCCTGGGAAAGCTCCGAGAAGAGGCTAGTCAAGTGGCAGGGCCCTGAGACCCATGGAGCTGGCAGCAGTATCAAGGAGACTTGGCAAAAACACTTGCATTTAACATGAATAACTGGCCAAATATTAGCTTTTGGCTTCCAATCCAGTAGCCTCGTCAGTCACGGTGGAGCAATAACAGAGGAGGGTCCCTCTGCCTGAGGCTCTCCGTATTTCTATATCCTTCTCTTGCATCCTGGGATTCTGGCTAACTGAGATTTATATCAGCTACACTTGGACAGAAATATAAAATCTAACCCAGGTGACAGTGAGGGAAATGTGTACACTGACGTTGTTTGTGAGGGAAACCAGACCTTCAGAGGCAATCCATAGAAAGAGGGAGAACTAACCCGGCGGGTAGAGGAGGATGCTGGAAATGCAAAGTGGAGAGCAGCTTCATGATGGCCAAGAAGAACATGCACTGAAAAGGCCCTTTGCGAGGGTGGTGTATTAGTTTAGGGGGATAAAGAGAAAATGTTAAACTTTCTCTGAAATAAGGTGTAATAAATGAGCTAAAGTAGGAGACAGGTGGAAAGGGAGGTTATTGAGAGGCAGAAGTATTTAAGTGGGGCGGTGTTGTGGAATGTTCCTTTACACTGTGTGAAGATATATCACTGTGATTGGTTTAGTAAAAAGCTAAACAGCCAATAGCTAGGCAGGATTTTGGGGGCAGAAAGAATGCTGGGAAGAAGAAGGGTGGAGAAGCTAAACAGACACGGAACTGGTCAGACACAAAGTGGGATAGAGAGAAAACAGATTGGTAGAAATATGGGTTAATTTAAGTTATAAGAGCCAGTTAGGAACAAGCCCAAGTGACCTGACAAGCTTTCATAATTAATAAGCAGTCTACCAACACAATTCTTCACAGACCTGGAAAGAACAATACTCAACTTCATTTGGAAAAACAAAAAACCCAGGATAGCCAAAAGAATCCTGTACAATAAAACAACCTCTGGAGGCATCACAATCCCTGACCTCAAGCTCTACTATAGAGCTACAGTAATAAAAACAGCTTGGTACTAGCATAAAAACTGACATGTGGACCAATGGAATTGAATTGAAGACCCTGACATTAACCCACACGCCTATGAACATACAATTTTTGACAAAGAAACCAAAACTGTACAATGGAAAAAAGAAAGCATCTTCAACAAATGGTGCTGGCATAACTGGATGTCAACATGCAGAAGATTGTAAACAGATCCATATCTGCCACCATGCACAAAACTCAAGTCCAAGTGGATCAAAGACCTCAACATAAATCCAGTTACTCTGAACCTGATAGAAGAAAAAGTTGGAAGTAGTCTTGAATGCATTGGCACAGGAGATCACTTACTAAATATAACACCAGTAGCACAGACACTGAGAGAAACAATCAATCAATGGGACCTTTTGAAACTGAGGAGCTTTTGTAGAGCAAAGTACATGGTCAACAAGACAAAGCGACAGCCTACATAATGGGAAAAGATCTTCACCAACCCCACATCTGACAGAGGGCTGATATCCAGAATATATAAAGAACTCAAGAAATTAGACATCAAAGTGCCCAACAGTCCAATTAAGAAATGGGCTATAGATCTAAACAGAGAATTCTCAACAGAGGAAGCTCAAATGGCTGAAAGACATTTAAGGAATTGCTCAACATCCCTAATCATCAGGGAAATGCAAATCAAAATGACTCCGAGATACCACCTAACACATGCCATAATGGCTAAGATCAAAAACACTGAAGACAGCTTATGCTGGAGAGGATGTGGAACAAGGAGAACTTTCCTACACTGTTGGTAGGAATGCAAGCTGTATAGCCACTTTGGAAATCAATATGGCTCTTTCTTAGAAAACTGGGAATCAATCTCCCCCAAGACCCAGCTATCCCACTCTTGGGCATATTCCCAAGGAATGCTCAATCATACCACAAGGGCACACGCTCAGCTATGTTCATAGCAGCATTATTTTTAATAGCTAGAACCTGGAAACAGTCTAGATGCCTTTCAACTGAAGAATGGATAAATAAAATGTGGTACATATACACAATGGAGTACTACTCAGCAGAGAAAAACAATGGCATCATGAGGTTTGCAGACAAATGGATGGATCTAGAAAAAATCATCCTGAGTGAGGTAACCCGGACTCAGAAAGACAAACACGGTATGTACTCACTCATAGGTGGATACTAGATGTAAAACAAAGGATGACTAGACTGCTACTCACAACTCCAGGGAGGCTACCTAGAAAACAGGACCCTAAGAAAGACACAGGGATAGCCCAACGACAAAGAAATGGATGCGATCTACATGAGCAAACTGGATGGGGGGAGTGATGAAGAGCAAGGGTCAGGGGACAGAGAGCTTAGGGGAGTAGGAGACCCTAGCTGGATCAAGAACAGAGAAGGAGAACAAGGAAAAAGAGACCATGATAAATGAAGACCCCATGGGAATAGGCAGAAGCAAAGTGCTAGAGAGGTCCCCAGAAATCCACAAAGATACCTCCACAATAGACTACTGGCAATGGTTGAGAGAATGCCTGAACTGACCTACTCTGGTGATTGGATGGCCATACACCCTAACTGTCATGGTAGAACTCTCATCCAGTGACTGATGGAAGCAGATGCAGAGATCCACGGCCAGGCCCCAGGTGGACCTCTGGGAGTCCAATCGGCGAGAAAGAGGAGAGATTGTATGAGCGAAAATTGTTGAGACCATGACTGGAAAAAGCACAGGGACAAATAGCCAAACTAGTAGAAACACATGAACTATGAACCAATAGCTGAGAAGCCCCCAACTGCATCAGGCCCTCTGGATAAGTGAGACAGCTGATTAGCTTGAACTGTTTGGGAGGCCCCCAGGCATTGGGACCAGGACCTGTCCTTAGTGCATGAGCTGGCTGTTTGGAGCCTGGGGCCTATGCTGGGACACTTTGCTCAGCTTGGGTGAAGGGAGGAGGGGACTGGATCTGCCTCAACTGAATCTACCAGGCTGAGCTGAATCCCCAGGGGAGTCCTTGCTCTGGAGGAGATGGGAATGGGGGGTGGGCTGGGGGGGGGGAGTTTAATTTGCTTAACTGTTTTAAGATAAAAGAATTAATTCAATTGTTCTCCGACTATGACAGAACTTTGTACACTTTGGTTTTATATCATCTCAAACACAGTGCTGTCTTTTTGTTTTGAGGCATGCTGTATTATATTGCCTTCAAAGGGCAGAACATTTCTTGTCTAACCAGAAATAAAGGACATCAATTATTATTGTGAGCCTGCCAAGGCATCAAAATCAGCAAACATCCTACAAAACAAAAAGACATTATGTTAGTCTGAATAGGTTATGTAGTGGAAATAAACATGCTCCAGATCTCAGTAGCTTCAAGCAACATGTCCATCAGGACTTAGTGGGGACCTCCCTCCGGTAGTCAAGCAGGGACCCAGGCTGTCAGAGAAGGAATCTTCTCACAAGATGCCAGGCTCATGCTAAGGGTAGCAACTGTTAGATCTAGAAGAGCCACGTGTAGATCCTCTTCATGATCCACAGGCCAAGCTAGACATGCAGCTTACAAAATCATAAAGGTACAAGATAGACATTTCTTTTTTTTTTAAATTATTTTATTTTACAATAATATTCAGTTCTACCTAACAGCCACAGATTCCCTTGTTCTCTCCCTTCCTGCCCCCTCCCCTTCCCCCCAGCCCATCCCCCATTCCCACCTCCTCCAGATCAAGGTCTCCCCCAAGGACTGGGATCGACCTGATAGAATCAGTCCAGGCAAGTCCAGTCCCCTTCTCCCAGATTGAGCCAAGCGTCCCTGCATAAGTCCCAGGTTTCAAACAGCTAACTCATGCAGCAAGCCCAGGACCTGGTACCACTGCCTAGATGCCTCCCAAACAGATCAAGCCAATCGACTGTCTCACCTATTCAGAGGGCCTGATCCAGTTGGGGGCCCCTCAGCCTTTGGTTCATAGTTCATGTGTTTCCATTCGTTTGGCTATTTATCCCTGTGCTTTATCCAACCTTGGTTTCAACAATTCTCGCTCATATAAACCCTCCTCTTTCTCACTAAGATGGACATTTCTAACATGCTCGCAGAAGTGTGGGAGGATGTGAGGATTTTTGAGTGAGCAGCATTTAAACATATTCCACATACCCTTTTCTGTAGACTCCAGGTGAAACTTCTGCATCCACATAGCTTTTATCATCTCTGTCATCTACTGGTCCTTCACTGGGGATAGGTGACTGCTCACATCTGTTGCACTAAAGACTGGTGGAGCAGAAGACTTACCTGGATGGTAAATAGAAAGTGGCTGACACAAGACTCTGCGACATTCTTCATCTCCTGTTTGGCTCCAAATTCTTCTCAGAATATAAGCTATAAACAAAGTTAAGATCACAAGGGTTGAGCTCTGAAATCTCTGGCCAGGTTGTTTATGTGCTTGATTGAAAACTCAAAACATGGCTCTTCATTGATGGGCAATCCAAAATGTGTATGTGTAGTGCAATGTGTATGAAAAAGCAGCAAGACTGTGCTTGTGGCTCCTCACCATAGCTCACTGGTTTTACCTTTCCTGTGTCCTCATTTGGTCTCTACTTCTCTCTTCCTCTCATCTCTGCCTCCATCTCCGGAGAGCTACTTAACCTTCCCTCATACATGCCAGCCAAGACCCTAATCCATGAAGACAGAAAGCTCCTGGACTGCAGAAGACGAGGGTTGTTTGCTCAAGTACCAACGTGGTCTATAGGCAGAAGCATAGAGGTCAACCAGAGCCAGCTGGGGACTCGGGCTTCATGCTGAGCCCACATAGCACGTTGAACATGGAGTCCGTCGGGTAGGCTTAGATAAGGTAGGGTCCAGTTAAGAAAAGAGGTCTCTGAATGCACTTCTGTTGGATTACGTCACCATAATTAGCCTCAGTTTACATATGTGTAAAATGGGGACTGCAGGGGCTGCCGGGGGCTTGGAAATGGGGATCCCTCCCGGTGGGGCTAGAAGGGGAGCTGCCCGGTGGCCAGAACCCGGCGCCAAGCTGGGCAGGTCCTCCCGGGGTGGCTGGTGGCCAGGGATGGGGTCCGGGCTGGACCCAGGCACTCACCTCTGGTCCAGAAGGGAAGTTGACGGGGGGCAGGCTGGGAGCTGGGGGCCGGTCTCTAAGTCTCAGGAAGTGGGTGGGGTCTTGGGCAGATGGGCGTGGGGGCAGGGCGCGGAGACTGCAGGGGCTGCCGGGGGCTTGGAAATGGGGATCCCTCCCGGTGGGGCTAGAAGGGGAGCTGCCCGGTGGCCAGAACCCGGCGCCAAGCTGGGCAGGTCCTCCCGGGGTGGCTGGTGGCCAGGGATGGGGTCCGGGTTGGACCCGGGTACTCACCTCTGGTCCAGAAGGGAAGTCTTCGGGGGCAGGCTGGGAGCTCTGGTCCAGAAGGGAAGTCGTCGGGGGCAGGCTGGGAGCTGGGGGCCGGTCTCTCACATATGTGTAAAATGGGAATCATAGCGTCTTGATTTGAAAAGCTGTTGTGAGAAGACAATGAGGTAATATGTGGGAAACCTCAGCTCTTTCTGGCATTAGAGTAGTGATTCTATGGAGTATTAGTTTTCCTTTCCCCCCCCCTCCTTTATCCAGAATCAAACCTTGATGCTAAGATAAGGGGACCAGTACCTCCAAGGGCATGAGAGACCTTTCAAAGGAGGATGTGGTTGGTTGTTTTTTGCTCCTTACTATACTCTTTTGGCTCTTTGCTCTTTAGGGGCCCAAATAAATCACACACAGAGGCTTATTCTTAATTATAAATGCTCGGCCTTAGCTTGGCTTGCTTCTTGCCAGCTTTTCTTAACTTTAAATTATCCCATCTATCTTTTGCCTCTGGGCTTCTTCCTTTCTCTATTTCTATAGATCTTACTTTCACTCTTACTCCATGGCTGGCTGTGTAGCTGAGTGGCTGACCCCTGATGTCCTTCTCCTTGATCCCTCTTGCTCTTCTTCTTTTCTCCCAAATTTCTCCTCCTATTTATTCTCTCTTCCTGCCAACACCACCTATACTTTCTCCTGTCTTGCTATTGGCTGTTCAGCTCTTTATTAGCCCATTTGGTGTTTTAGACAGGCACAGTAACACAGCTTCACAGAGTTCAGCAAATGCAACATAAAGGATTGCAACACATCTTTGCCTCATTAAACGAATGTTCCACAGCCTAAAAAAGTGTAACACATCTTAAAGTAATATTCTACAAGAGGAGGAAGCCACCACTGAAATGACTTCAACCCTCTCCCCCAAGGTGTGCAGCCCACTAATATGATTATTCTTCACCATCACCCTTGTAGGGCTTACGACTCACCAAAACTTCCTCAGCTTGGCTGCTATACATAAACTATCCTTAATAAGAAACATTTCTGCTATCAGATCATAGATGTTCTGCCAGAAATCCCTGAGGCTGAAAACAGCACCAGGCCAGTCTAATGACCCAACTAAAGTCACTTAATTGTGTGTGTGTGTGTGTGTGTGTGTGTGTGTGTGTGTGTGTGTGTGTACGTACATGTACTCATGCATAATGTGTATAGGTGAGTGAGCATGCCATGTCATGCATGTGAAGCCAGAAGACAACTTTGGAGAAACTGGCCTCTCCCTCCATCTTTACCTGGGTTCCATTGATTAAATTCAAGTTGTCAGGCTTGTGCAACGATTCCCCTTTACCTCTTGAGCCATCTTATAAGCTCCATCTAATCTTCTCACAGATAATTAAGTGCAACCCTTGTGGTGCAGAGTTACGTTTTTGCCAAAGCATATCCATGTAAAACTTCCACCAGAAAGAAGACTCAGTTCATTTTTTCACTCCCCAAACTCTCCCATGGGTGTGTGTGTCTGCATGTGTGTGCCAGTGGTGTAGGCATGAAGATGCACACACCCAGACCTGATGTTAATGTCTATTTTCTTCCTCTACAGCTTTCCATCTTGTTCTTTTGAGACAGGGTTTCTCACTGATCCTGGAACTTGCCATTTTGGCTGGACTGAATGGCCATCTTTCTCCCAGGATTTGCCTGTGTCCACTCTGTCCCCCCAGTTCTGTGATTACAGACACACACGGCCATGCCTGGGCTTTTACATGGGTACTGAAGACATGAATTCAAGTCCTCTTGCTTGAGCCAATGCACTTTATCCACTGACCATCTCCCCAGCCCAGCAATTGTCCTTTCTTTTCCTTCTTGTCCCCTAGCAGCCACAAGTCTATCTTGTCACAGTTATCCTGCACTTTCTGGAAAACTGTAGAAACAGAGTTGTACAGCACATCTTTTGAGTGCAATGGTTTTCACTTAGTGTAAACATTTGAGTGTGTCAGTGTCGATGCATATATCAGCAGTTATTTCCTTTTGATTGCTGAAGAGTGTTCCACTGTATGAAAGTGCTAGAGTTTGTTTGTATACACCTGAAGAATATTTGGGTTATTTCAAGATTATTTTTTAAATTAGCAGTAAAGTTCTGCCTGGTGTGATGTGGTGGTATGTGTTTCCCAACATATTGTGAACACTAATAAACTTATCTGGGGTCAGGGAACAGAACAGTCACTAGATACAGAGGCCAGAAAATGGTGGCGCACACACACACCTTTAATCCTAGCATTCCAGAGGCAGAGATCTGTCTGGGTCTCTGTGAGTTCAAAGCCACACTGGGAACAGCCAGGCATGGTGACACACGCCTTTAATCCCAGGACGTGATGGCAGGAAGCAGAAAGGTATATAAGGAATGAAGACCAGGAACTAGGGTTGGTTCAGCTTTTAGGCTTTTGAGCAGCAGTTCAGCTGAGATCCATTCGGATGAGGACTCAGAGGCTTCCAGTCTGAGGAAACAAGATCAGCTGAGGAACTAGCGAGGTGAGGTGGCTGTGGCTTGTTCTGCTTCTCTGATCTTCCAGCATTCACCACAATACCTGGCACTGGGTTTGTTTTTATTAATTAGACCTGTTAAGATTTCTGCTGCCTTATTCCTTTAGTTCTGTCACTCAGAGGCAGAAGGAGGTAGATTTCTGAGTTCAAGGGCAGCCTGGTCTCCAGAGTAAGCTCTAGACTAGCCAGGTCTGCACAATGGGATCTTGTCTCCAATAAGAAAGTTCTTATACGTGTGCATGTAGATGTAACCAACCGTCTTATTAAATAAGAAACACAGAAACAATGTAAAAGAGAAAGCCGAGAGGTCAGAGCTCAGAGCTAAAATCTCACCCTTCCTCCTGCTGTCCCAGCTTCGAAAAAGAGAGCTACTTCCTGTGTGTAAGTCGATTTTCCAGTCATTCTGCCTTCTCATTGGTTGTAAACCCAAACACATGACTGCCTCGTCACTGTCTGAATGTACAGCCCCCTAGGTCTTAAAGGCATATGTCTCCAATACAGGTTGTATTCCTGAACACACAGAGATCTATGGGATTAAAGGCGTGTGCCACCACCGCCACACTCTTGCTATGGCTCTAATAGCTCTGACCCTGAACACACAGATATCTATGGGATTAAAGGCGTGTGCCACCACTGCCACACTCTTGCTATGGCTCTAATAGCTCTGACCCCCGGGCAACTTTATTTATTAACATACAATCAAAATCACATTTCAGTACAATTAGATTACCACCACATTTCCCCTCTTCTATTTTAATAAAAAGAAAAAAAGCAAAAGGTTATAACTAATAAAAGAAAAACTATATACAAAATTACAATAACTATATACAATATATACAAATAATAAATACCTAAACAGGTATTTGACAAATCAGAGAAAATAATTCCATTATCTATCCTATTTTGGTAAATCCAAGATGTATCTAATGCACTTTCTATCCTAATTAATTTTCAACTATAACTAATTTTCAACCATAACTAACTAATCTTCAACTCCCTTAGAGACCCAAGAAGGGAATAATATTAGCTAACAAAAATAAAAAAACAGGAAGTGCATGCAAACAACTTCCAAAAAATTTGTGAGTTGACAGAAACAGCCAGCTGTCTGGGCAGTCACCTGAGGTTTCTCCACAGTGTTGGGGCGTAATCTTCAGCCTATAGGCTTAGTGTATCTGACAGACTCATTTGTGAAGTAGGATGTACACAAGGTCAACAGTTCAACCTCACATTGGGTGAGGGGAAGTGCTGTGGGATGGTCTGTATGTCAAATCTGTTGCTCTGATTGGTCAATAAATAAAACACTGATTGGCCAGTGGTCAGGCAAGAAGTAGGTGGGACAAGGAGAGAGGAGAATTCTGGGAAGCAGAAGGCTGAGTCAGAGAGACACTGCCTGCTGCCGCCATGACCAGCAGTATGTGAAGACACCAGTAAGCCACCAGCCACGTGGCAAGGTATAGATTTATGGAAATGGATTAATTTAAGCTATAAGAACAGTTAGCAAGAAGCCTGCCACGGCCATACAATTTGTAAGCAATATAAGTCTCTGTGTTTACTTGGTTGGGTCTGAGCGACTGTGGGACTGGCAGGTGACAGAGATTTGTCCTGACTGTGGGCCAGGCAGGAAAACTCTAGCTACATGTGCATGTGTATGTTTTTATGTAAATATTGTGTCACTTCTGTCCTGTAAGCACACCAGCAGTGCCTGGGCATCTCACTGGCTGCCAGCCTGGCCTGCAAGTCTTCTAACTCTGCAGTGTGAACAAGAAAACACAGGCAAGTATCTAAAAGCCACAACACTGAAGCAGCTGTAATGTGCTTTCAGAACTATAAGAATGCCATGGAATTTATATAAATAATGCATAGCGCCTTTTTCTAAGTGAGGACTTGGGTAAACCGGTTTTAGAAACCATAAACTCACAGAAAATATGATTTGCTTTCCTATAATTACAGACAGACCTGTATATTGGTGATCAATTCCTGTGTTTTTTTTCTTACTTGAACAATTACACTTGCTCAAAATGTTGGAATGAATGAGCAGAAGACAAAATCCTCTATACCACTCAAATTTAGTTATTTATAGCAATTTGGATTATTTCTTCAAGTCTTTCAGCCTTAAGTATGTTTTCTTTGGTAGTACATGCAGTTTATGTAATTATTATAACTTTACTTGCATTTCATATTATATTATAAGGATAGTATACATTATCCTACTATCTTAAAAACAAAATAACCTAACAGTTCTTGTTTGAATTATTATATCACCATTGCCCAGTTTTTTCTGTTGTAATTAATATTGTAATAGCCATGTCCAAGAGTATAATACTATTTTATCATTATCCCCTTGTGATAGGTTTTTAGAATTGAGAATACTAGATTGAAATAATTCAGACTCTTACAGATCTGAATGAGTTACTTTGCAAAACCCTGTATCAGTTTATATTCCTCCTAATGAGGCATTTCTTAACACCTTGGCAATAAAAATTTTCAATGTGAAAGATTCCATGGAACTTTCTTCCATTTGTCTTAATCTGAGCAGCAGGGTTCATCTCTCTGTCCTCATTGTAGACACAAGATGACTCCTACTGCATGAGTTCCCCACTGTGAGAGACTGTGCCCCTGAACTGTGAGCCAAAATAACCTCTTTTGTCTCTAAGTTGCTTTTCTGTGGTCTTTTGTCACAGAAAGGGTAAAAACAACCAATACAGTATATGAGAACACTTTTTGTTTATTTGTTCGTTGGAGGGGGGGACAGGGTTTCCCTATGTAGCCCTGGCTGTCCTAGAACTCGCTCTGTAGACCAGGCTGGCCTTGAACTCACAGATATCCACCTGCCTCCACCTTCCGAGTGCTGGGATTAAAGATGTGTGCCTGGCATGAGAGCCCTTTATAACCAAAAAATAAAATAAAATGTTTAGTGAGCGTCACACGATTGTCACCACATGCCAGTGGCAATATCAGAGGAGCAGCAGGTAGCACTGGAGCCTCAGGAGTTTGGCCCTCCAGAAGGCATGGCACTGGTGGGTGAGTCTAAGATAGGCAAGGCACTGGTGGGTGAGTCTAAGATAGGCAAGGTTCCGAGGGCTTTGGCTCCAGAATATCTCTTGCTACTGCTGTGCTGTGGCTGTGTTTTGCTTGTGCTCTAACAAATAAAGCTTGCCTGGAGATCATAGTGTGGAGCTAGCCACTAGTTAACCAAAGAGGCCAGGCAGTGGTGGCACATACCTTTAATTCCAGCACTTGGTGGAGGAAGCAGAAAGATCAGGAGTTCAAGGCTACCCTGGGCTACATGAGACTGATCCAGTCTAAAAGAGAAACAGAGCCAGGCAGTGGAAGCTCACACCTTTAATCCCAGCACTAAGGAGGTGGAGGCAGTAATGTAAGGCAGGAGGAGACAGGAGCTCACCCCTCCTTTCACTCTGAAGATTCGGGTAGAGGAAAGAAGTCTCTCTAGGGGCTGGCTTCTTTACTTCTTTGATCTTTCAGCATTTATCTCAATATCTGACTCTGGGTTTTTATTAAGATCAGTTAGAATTCATGCTATGTCTGGCACCCAATGTGGGGCATGCATTTATGAAAAAGCTGCTTGCTTGTGGCTTTGCAGCCACCCGTACAGGCCAGAGCTGCATGCGGCTGGAGTCATCATCCCACCGGCTAGGTTTTCCGTTCTTTTCCCCAAGCCATCTGAGCAAATCTTGGATTTGTCTGGTATAGCCCATCTGAAACAAACTCCATAGGTATTTGGGCTCCAAACACCGCAGGAGTCGGCCACTTTTGCATGCTCCCTTGTGCAGACTGCTGGCTCTTTGGCTTCTTTTCTCCTGGTGGGTTGTGGGCTTTCCCTGGAACCCCTCCTCAGGCTGCTGCCTGGGAAGCTGCCTTGAAACACGCTCAGGCTTCTATCTTTTTTTTTTTTGTTTGTTTTGCTTTTTGTTTTTTGTTTTGAGACAGGGTTTCTCTGTGTAGCTTTGTGCCTTTCCTGAAACTCACTCTGTAGCCCAGGCTGGCCCCGAACTCACAGAGATCCACCTGTCTCTGCCTTCCAAGTGCTGGGATTAAAGACGTGCGCCACCACCGCCCGGCAGCTTCTATTATTCTATGCAACAGCAGTCAACTTCACATTTTATCATCATCCGAATTGTCATCGTTGGTAGATTTGGTGACAATTGGGAATTCTTAAAGGGAGGGATTTCTTAAAAGATAGAGTTTTTTTTCCCACATTAAAAAAAATGGGAAACACTATTAGAATGGAAAGAGTTAGTTCTATGTATAATAAACACTGGAAGGTTTGAAAATGGAACAATTAAATGAAAGGATAACTAATTTAGATGGGATTTATGTAATGCCAATTATAAGCATTATCAGTTTTATCATTTTTTATCCCTAAAATGTTGACTAATATGAGTGCTAAGTTACAAGTTTTAGAAAAACCTATTAAGACATATCATAGAGATATTCAGACCCTGACAGGAATTTAAAGGAGAACCAATTTCAGCATTGCATTATAAGATTAAAGAGGAACAGCCTAAGGTTTTCAAACAACCAATTTTAATTTATCCAGTAACCTTACAGGAACTGCCACTTGATAGATATCCCCAGGGCTGTGTAAAAGCTGATTTGACTCCTGTGGAAAGGTTATATTTAGAGAGATTCAAGGAAGTGATAGTCTCATATGGCATGCATTCATCTTTTGTGAAGCAGATGTTAAATTTATGGTCAATTTGTAATAGAATTATCCTTCAAGACTGGAGAGATTTGGTTACAGCAGTCTTAGTGGCTGGTCCCCAATTACAATGGAGGATCTGGTAGAAAGATGAGACTAAGACCATTGAACAACAAAGTAGGGTTAGACTTGTGGAAATCTCCCAAGACCAACTTCTTAGAGAAGGAGATTATGTTAATGTACAAAGACAATCTCTGTATGATGACCACACCCTGGCTTTATGCCATGAAGCAGCTTTGAATGCTTGGTATAGAATTGAAGAAGTAGAAAGGAAAATTGAGTTATTTACTAAAATTATTCAGGGCCCAAAAGAAACCTTCACTGATTTCTTACAAAGATTGACTTTAGCAGCAAATAGAATGATACCAAATTCAGAAGCTAGACAAATAATAATTGAATCTCTGACTTTTGAAAATGCTAATGCACAATGCAAAAGGGTAATTAGGCTGTTAAAGGCAAGATCAGCACCCTTGGAGAAATGAATCTGAGATACAATCAATATTTAATCTCATAACCATGATGATGCTTGGATAGGAGAGGTGATTTCCAGAGGTTTGAAGAAAAATCAAAATGTCAGGTGTTTCAATTGCAGTAAGTAAGGTCACCTAAAAAGGGATTATAAATAGGGTATTCCTAGAAAAAATGTTTTTTCTAAGCATAATCCAAACAGAATGCCCCTCCCTTCTAAATTATGCAAAAGGTATGGTAAGAGCAGGCATTGGACCAATTAATGTAGATCAACAAGGGACAGGCAAGGTAACCCTTTGCCATTGGGAAATGACTTGAGGGGCCTCTTGAAGGCCCCCATGTCAAATTCAGTTCAGTTGTTTCCTGTCATCATGGAGGAAACTCCTTCCCACAGCAATTAAAGAACCTAATGGCTATTATAAAAACCATACTGCTCTGGATGATAGAAGAGTTTTAGAAAATAAAACAAAAATTTCAGAAGAAACCAGAACAAGAGTGACCTCTTGATTAGAAGAGGTGATAAATCATCAAACAGCATGATCATTCAATCTAAACTAATTTATAAGACTAACAAATATTCTCATTTGTTCAGATATAACATGCCAAAAGGGAAACTCTCCAAAGTTAGGGAAGGGTTTTTGTTTTTGTCTTTCAGGAGAATGAAGGCTAAGGAATCTGAAGAACACTGGACAAATGAGACATCTGAAGAAAAAGGACAAATCATCCAGAAAAAAAATGTCCCAAGGAAAAGAGTAAATTGGTCTATTGGTATACCACATATAAAATTTCATAAGTCTTCCTAAATGTTTGTTTCTGCTGTTCTCTACAGACATATAATACAAATGGTCTTTTTGTAGCCTTAGTTCAATTAAAAATTCAAGCCAGCTTTGGAATTGGAGCATGGCTCTCTCCTTCTCTAAATCCAAGCATGCTTGTTAAAAGAAAAATCCAAAATCTCTGTCTTATGTCAGAAGAGCCATCTGATATGAGACAGAAAATTAAGGGACTATTCTATCGCTACTAATATCACAATGCTTTGGTTTTATTTTGACTTTTTAAAATTTTTCTTAAGGTATAAATATATTGTAGCTAGAGTTTTCCTGCCTTGCCCACAGTCAGGACAAATCTCTGTCACCCGCCAGTCCCACAGCCGCTCAGACCCAACCAAGTAAACACAGAGACTTATATTGCTTACAAACTGTATGGCCGTGGCAGGCTTCTTGTTAACTGTTCTTATATCTTAAAGTAACGCATTTCTACAAATCTATACCTTGCCACGCGGCTCGTGGCTTACCAGCATCTTCACATGCTGCTTGTCCTGGCAGTGGCTGGCAGCGTCTCCTTCTGCCTTCCTGTTCTTTTATTTCTCCTCTCTGTTAGTCCCGCCTATACTTCCTGCCTAGCCACGACCAATCAGGTTTTATTTATTGACCATCAGAGCAACCTGACATACAGACCATCCCCCAGTACAGCCAAGTGCAGACCATCTCAGACACCTGCACTCAGGCCCATGGTCCTAATCATCCTCTATGCAAACCTGCTGGGTAACGCCACAAGGAACCCAAGAAGGGCTCCCACAGGACATACATTAACATCCCACAGCAATATATATATTTAAACTTTTTGTCATGATGTTAATGGTCATATAGAGTACTAACTAATTCTAGAAAAAGGCTTCATCTATGTTCCTGTAGATGATTCTGGGTTTGAGTCTCTATCAAATAACTAGGAATTAAGTTTTTGTACTCTGGATGTACATAACAAATATTGATCCTTTAACCTCTTTGAGATCTACTGCATATTACATTTAAAATATTTAAATTTCTGGCAATGAACCATGATGATTCATGGTTAACAGTGACCTTTGAGTTCTCAAAAAAGGAGGATGGGCCTCCACAACGACGATTTCACCGGTGCTATGATAACGCCACTAAGCTGGCAAACACCACCTCAAGATCAGCTTTGGACCACAAACTGCTCAGGACAGTTTCACAGTGGCTGACTGAGATGCTCCAGCCTCACGGACTCCTCTAACCAGGACTTGAGACAAGCCCTGCACTTTCCCATTATGCAGAGAGTGGACAACAAATGATACATCCACCTCTCCCAGGACTTGACAAGTAATCCAAATTTTTCTTTTCAGGATCCCGTAAAGATGCAGTCTCCCCCACACAACAGAAAATAAATTTAAGACCATGATGCCCACATTCCCAAGAAGTGCAGTGGGTGGTTTTTGGGTGTTCAATGGGTTATGAATATTTGTCATCATTTAAGGTGGTTGGTTACAGGAAAAAAATTGAACAAAGGAGATTAGATTCAGAGTTCTTGTTTTGAAAAGAAAAAAGGGGGATAGAGATATAATATGATAAGGGTAGATTATTGAATGCACTTTTAAACCAAAAAGAGCAACTAATATAGTCTTAAATATTTTACATGGACATGGATTTTTGTATATTGATACAAAATTAAGATGATTTTTGTTAGAACATACTGTACATACATTTCTAATCTTATTCAAGGTATTGCACCTATACAGCTCATTTAACAATGTAATGCAAATTTCTAGTCCTTGAAAGTTATTATTATCAACTCTTTAGGATAATAAAGAAATGCAGGTTAGTAATTACTCACCTATTACACTTGAACTTATACTCATATTAGATATGTTTTCAAAGTCAAACAGAGATATATTTTAGATAGATCCTCTTCAGACACTTCAGAGATCTACAGAATCTGGCATTTAAAATGTTTTAATAACAGGTTCTTTTTTTTTTAATGGCAATGAGACATGTCTGCTCCTGGTAGTACCAATCTATTTCAGGGAAGATAATGGGCATTGGAGAACTTCCACATGGAGTTCACTTTCTTTGTGGCAAGTCACTGGGCATGAAAGTGCTCTTTCCTCAACTGCTGACAGTATGCTGTTCAAATTGGACAAGCAGAACACAAAAGAAAGTGACTGCCAAACTTTGCCAAGACAAGGTAGAACAGCCCTTTAGAAAACCTGCTTCACAGAAAAGTCTGAAGACAGATGCCCCAACGTTATAGAGGCCATTTGTATGACTCTACAGACAGCCAGATGTCTCTGTCATTTCTAGAATTGTGGAAGTTGCTTGTAATGCGCTTCCTGTTTACTCAGCTAATATTATATCCTTCTAGGGTCTTTGATGGAGTTGAAGACTAGATAGTTATAAGGATAATTTTCCTTGGTTATTATATAAGATAAATTAGAAATAAAACTTTAGATGACAAATATAGGATAAATTAGAAATAAAACTTTAGATGACAAATATAGGATAATTTTGCCAAATGCAAATAGACTAGATATCATAATTATAATTCTTGATTGATAACTGTTTTGTTATATATAGTTTTACTATGTTAAAGTTAAAACCTTCTTTTTTGATTAGACAGAAAACGGAAAGTGCTGTGGGATGGTCTTTCTGTATGCTGTGAATATGTGTTGCTCTGATTGGTTGATAAAGAGGCTGTTTTGGCCTATGGTAAGGCAGGATAAGAGCCAGGTGGGAAATCCAAGAAAGATACAGGGAGAAGAGGGTAGAGTCAGGACAGATGCCATCCAGCTGCCTAGGGAATAAGATGCCAGCAGACCAGTAATGCCACAGCCATGTGGCAAAATCTAGATTAATATAAATGGGTTAATTTAAGTGTAATAGTTGGCTAGCAATAAGTCTGAGCCGTAGACCAAACAGATTGTAATTAATAACAAGCCTCTGTGGGTTTATTTGGGACCAAGCAGCTGCAGTACACAGGAAAGTTTGCAGTTACATCTTTTTTTTTTTTTTTGAGTTTGAGACAGGGTTTCTCTGTGTAGCTTTGGAGGCTTTCCTGGAACTCACTCTGTAGCCCAGGCTGGCCTTGAACTCACAGAGATCCTCCTGCCTCTGCCTCCTGAGTGCTGGGATTAAAGGTATGCACCACCACTGCACAGCATTACATCTTAATATAACTAGAAAAACAAAAGAATTGAATGGTTAGTTAAGATAATTGGATAGGACTCTAAAATATGAATAGTGAAACTAGTAACCTGTTTTTCTGGCAATTATAAAAACTACTGCCTATGTAAATGGTTATGGCTGAAAGGCTCCTGATCTTTGAGAAGTCTAAAAGATAAACATTTAACTGCATGTGCATTCTTGGGAATAATTTGTTTTTCACCTGTAATAAGTGAAATGTAACGTACGGGAAATGGAAAACATATTGTTTTTCACTTACATTCATTGTAATCATTCACTTAAAAAATAGAATGTAACCACATTGTAATTTTTATGTTTCTTTATGACTCTGCTGGAGTATATAAGATGTAAGAGAAAAAATAAGGAAGAAAGGGAACACATCAGGAAGTAGTGAGAAGAAAATCATCAGAAAAGACACAGAAGGGAAACATCAGGGCAGAAGAACAGAACAGAAAAAGAATATAGTAAAACAAGCAACAGAAAGAGCTATATAAAAAGAGAGGCTTTTATCCCTCAGAAAAGAAGTCTGTGTGGTTTTCCTTGCCGATTCTGCATCTCTCTCTGCTTCTCTTTGGCCTACAGAAGGCTGGACCCTCTGTAACCACACAATTGTGGTTGCCCTGATTCTGATGCCAACTTGAACGTATTTCTTCTTTATTCCTAAGCTACTTCCCAAAGGACTAAGAAAAATCCTATTCTTAGTTAGTATTATGTATTATTCTCTGCAATGCAACTTTAACCACATAGAAAGTAAATGAAAACTCAACTATGTCCATTACTTATCCTTAAACTTAAAATCTTGAGTTTTCTGCTTACGAGGGCTTGTTGCAGTTATTTCCTGTGTGATAGAGTTCTGTCACACAGATCCTAGGGCCCTAGTCTGAGCTAGACTCAGAGTTTGTCACTGGGTTTTGTTTTGGAGCCATAAACCCTGCTGGTTTGAGTGAATGACAGTCTTTCTTCAAATCATATTCATAAATCTGGAAGCTCGTGCTATTCATTATTTTTTCTTACACTTTTGTAATAACATTTAAAGTTAATGAATTTCTACAGGTGACTTGTTTTGAATTTAATTACAGAGCCCAAAATGCCACATACAATTATAGATGCAACAGACAGTCAGCTCTCTACCCACACAAGCTTTTCCCACATAATCCTCTACGAGCCTTCTCTCCATGCCATTGAGCCAGTACTGACAACGTATCAAAACAGCACCTCCTAAGAGGTCAGGCTTCTGTGCCCAGCCCACCCCTTGCTCCTCATTCATGTCATGTTAATGTGATGCCATTGAACAAGAGTTCAGGAAATTTCATAAAATCAGCCTTTTGGGGAAGGACGTTTGATCAAAGATGGACAAATCACAGTGCTCCAGGGGTTGTCTGGAAATGAGAGTAATAAAACACGCTTCCTTTTGTCATGAGTTAAATCTCCAAGGTGCATTTTATGCTTCAGAGAAAGAGATTCTCCTGTCTGAGAACAGAACAAACAAAGATAAAAAGGCAACACCCCCATCATTGATAAGACTGGTCTTAGTTCTGTACTGTGAAACTAGAAAGTGAAAAAATGGAACATCAATTCATCCCTATTTTCTCAGATTCAGTCTGCATAAGTAACTTTACAAGATTTTTTCCCTTTCCTGAAGTATGGGGTCACACACACACACACACACACACACACACAGGAGCATGCACATGTGGGCACACACATGCACACCTGCATGCATGATATAAATAACTTTACTACTTGTGAGGGCTTGGACAAGTTATTTAACTTCTACAAGCTTTAGTTTCTTCACCTGCATCCCATAGACCATAAAGCCCATCGTATTAACTGAATGAGTATGTAACATGTAGTGAAGTGCCCGGTACACAGTAATAGCCAATGATGGCAATTGATAACTTATCTACATGTACCTTTCTACTACTGCTTATATTTAAACTCTCCAATTCCTTCAGCAAGACAAATAAGAATTAAAGCTTTGGGTATTGGCCACACCTATTCCCGAGGACACAAGGGAAGTTCTAGTTTTGCTGACCCTGCATCCCTATTTGGCTATCGCCTTTCTCTGGTCATGCTATATTTTCAATGTGCCTGCCAAAGTTAATGCACTAAAAACTTAGCCCTGATGCATCAGTGTGGAGGGATGGGACCTTCAGTGAATGATTAGGTGATGCCCTTATGGATGGAACACTGATATTGCCACTCAGAGTGGGATGGGGGAGGTGATAAGCTATCACAGATTAGTATCTAATAAAAGGATGAGTTTGGCCCCTTTGCTCGCTTGCTCTCTCTCTCTCTCTCTCTCTCTCTCTCTCTCTCTCTCTCTCTCTCTCTCTCTTTCTCTCTCTCTTCCTCTTCCTCTCTCTGCATTGCTCATTCTTGATCTCTTTTCTGTCTTACACATTGGAATGACATGATATGAAGGCTCTAGCTAGATATGAGCCTTCTTACCTTGGTAATAAATATCATTTTCTTAGAAATTACCCAGTCTCAGGTATTCTGTGAGAACAGCATAAAATAAACTAAGACATTCTGCTTGGATATTTTTCACCAATTTTTTTTATCATACACAGAGACTTAAAGTTTATTAGACACATTATTATTTTAAAGAGATTAAGAAAGCATCCATAAACTAGCCATAATTTAATAATTGTCTCTCACTTTCTTAGCTGTATTTTTAAATTAATTTAATGTACTTTCAAAAGAAAAAAATTAATATTATTAGTTCCAAAGTGACCAGGTGAACTTTAAAATCCTCCCTAGAAGGATTTTTTAAGAGGCCAAAAGGAAGAAAAAAAATTGAAAAATGGAGAAAGGTGCTGGAATTGAATGTGTGTGACAACTGACGACGTAAACCACTGCATTCATCTTTAATTTACACACCTTTTCTTATTACAAACGCATAATTCAGTAGCCTTAGTATATTTT
Organism: Peromyscus maniculatus bairdii; assembly: GCF_049852395.1. Classification (NCBI taxonomy): domain Eukaryota; kingdom Metazoa; phylum Chordata; class Mammalia; order Rodentia; family Cricetidae; genus Peromyscus; species Peromyscus maniculatus. Next base: position 14,007,948 of record NC_134865.1, on the reverse strand, counting down.
CAGAGCTGTGCAGCTAGCCATCGTAACAGTCCAATTCTTAGAACATCTCCATCAGCTCAAATAACACACACACACACACACACACACACACACACACACACACACACACACACACACACACCAAAACCAGTGTCCATCAGAGTTTAATCTCCATTTCCAACTCTCAGACCCAATCAACTGTTAATTTACTTTTTCTCTATAAATCTTGGACACTTCATGTAAATTGAATTATTCAGTGTGTATTTATGTCATGATATGGATAACTATTCAAACAGAAAAAAGATATTTAGATGTGCATTTATAGGTATACAGCACAGGATATATGATATGTAGATTTTGGGGAAACTAATACAATTTACTTTGCTTACATTTACTTACCTGTAATAATTGGGGGTCTGAGTGCTTCTAAATTTAAAATAAAAATGATGTTAGTGTGTTTGCTTGTGCCTTTATATATCCAGAGGACAAATTGTAGCCTGAGTCCTTAACTACTCTGGGATTGTTCTGTTATATTATAAATCCAGACCCTGGTGAGCATTAATCATTTCCAAACCATATATGTGATTTTCTTACTCCACAGAAAGCAAGTAGCACACAGTAGAGACAAGATGCCAAGGGAAAAGCACTTAGAAGTACTCTCTAGAGCTGGCAATAGTGTTAGACTATCACAGGTCCCTGGGATTTTGATTAACTCACCAGGACAGACTTCAAGAGCTTGTCACCAGCATGGACTCACAACCACTATTCAGAGGGCTCCACACTTGGAATTTAATGTGTCTGAAGCCTTGTGTTAACATCACATTTTAAATATTTGTTTGTTTGCTTATTCATTTATTTAACATGTAAGTGTTTTGCTTGCATGTATGTCTGTGCACCATGCGCATGCCTGCTGCCACTAGAGGCTGTAAGAAGGCTTTAGATTCCCTGGAACTGGAGTTATGGTTGTTGAGCCACCACGTGAGTTCAAGGAAGAGAACACTGGTCCTTTGGAAGAGCAGCTAGTATTCTTACCTGATGAGCCTAAAGGCTGGAGATGACTCAGTGGTTAAGAGCACTTTCTGCTCTTGCAGAGGACCCGATTCTGTTTGCAGCACCCACGTGGGGACTCACAGCTGCCAGAGAGATTAACTGATGTTGGGCAAACTAAATTACTTGATTGGAGAAGGTCTTTTCTTTACTTTGAAAGTACTTTTTAAATTTTACTTTTTGTAGTTAAAAGGTCTGGGGAAAGGTGTTAAGAAAAACCTTTTCATATGTTTTGCAAGCAATCCAGTGTGTGTGTGTGTGTGTGTGTGTGTGTGTGTGTGTGTGTGTTCTCCTGATCCCATCTAGATCTTTCCTAGTTACATTTGCTTTCTTTTCGGCAGACATCATGGAATAACATCATAGGAAGTGAATTCAGTATTTTTTAGTATGGAAATAGTTTACTCTTCTGTGGACCAACTTATATGTCCTCATAAAATATAATGAACATTAGGTAATACTTTAAACATTTTCTTTAAATGAAAATTTACATATTTCTTTAAAAAACACTAATTTAAAATAAAGTCTAAAAAATTAATCTGAAGTCAGCTAGATGTGGTGGCTCATGCCTTTAATCCCAGCACTTGGGAAGGAGAGGCAGGTGGATCTCTGAGTTTAAGGCTAGCCTGATCTACAGAGCGAGTTTCAAGACAGTTAGGACTACATAATGAGATCCCGTCTTAAAAAAAAAAGACAGTTCTGTGGTTTGACCTGCTTGGGAGCCCCCTGGCAGTGGGAACAGAATTTGTCCCTGGTGCATGAGCTGGCTTTCTGGAGCCCATTACCTATGCCTTGCATAGCCTTGATGCAGGGGGAGGGGCTTGGACCTGCCTCCCGCTGAGTGTACTTAGCTCTGCTGACTCACCATGGGAATGGGGCGCAGTGGGTTGGAGGGGGAAGGCTGAGGAGGGAGAGAAGAGGAAGAAGAGGGAGATCTGTGATTGGTATGTAAAACGAATAGAAAATTTCTCAATAAAAAAAATCTAAAGTCCAACTTGTGGTATTCCAGTGTTATATATAGTCTTTCAGAGACTGGGTGACTATAGCAAAGTACTTTGCTTCCTTCGGCAGTAGCTTCTGGGCACAACTCCAAGCCATTGAAAGACCCTAACCCTTCAGGCTTACACCCCCAAGCCCCAGGAAATGAGAAACTAAAAAGAAAACTAGTTCTAAGGGCCACCTGACTCAGCCATTACTCAATCACCCCTGTAACAATGTAACAATGTAAAAAGATTTCTGTTAAGAGATGTGCTCAACTGTGACTGGGATAGTTGCAGGTGTTCCAGGAAGGACCACTGTGACCTTTGTGTAAACTCCACTCCCACCCTGATACCCCCCTTGAGGTTTTGGGAAGAATGTACATGCGGACGTGACTGTACTCACTCTGTGATCAGACCATGATCTTATGAAACAAAATTGTATGGGAATTGTAATCTTATGGCTTTTTGTGGGTTTTCCCTTTAAAAGCCCCCATGGGGCTGCAGTAAGATGTGGCTCTTGCTCCCAGGACAAGAGTTTGCCCGACTGTACAGCCGCATCAATAAAAACCTCATGCTGTTGCATCAACTGGACTGGAGTCTGGGTTCATGGGGCACCCACTTGAGACCCTAAACTTTGGGGTCTAGCACCATCACAGTAAGTCAGGGCGGAATTTTCTACCTAGAGCGGTCTGCCTCCATTCAGTGTGTCTCTGTGTACATTCTTTTCTTGATTGACATTTACACTTACTCTTACTACATTGTAGTGAGGATATTATGCTTGATTTTCTTGATAGTCAGATCATCCTTCACTCTGTTGAACACAGGAAAAGCTATGTTTGAAATTACATTTTTTTCTTCTGCCATTGTCTCTCTTGTCAGCTAAGATGTAATTAAGCACATTATATTAACTTACAGTCATTCAATTCACAGAAGAACCCAAGGATATACAGATATCTTGCTGTATGTTGGTATTTCTACATATTCCAAACTGTATTGGATCCAAAAGAGAACAATATGGTTTTCAGCTCCTTTTCTCACTTCTCTTGATGTCCAGTGGTCAATCAAAAGACACTAAGCCAGTGGTCCTCAATCTGTGCATCATGACCCATTTGGGGGTCAGATGACCCTTTAATAGGGGTCGCATGGCAGATATCCTACATATCAGTTATTTACAATACAATTCATAATAGTAGTGAAATTATAGTTATGAAGTAGTATTGAAAATAATTTTATGGTTGGGGGTCACCACAACATGAGGAACTGTATTAAAGGGTTGCAGCGTTAGGAAGGTTGAGAACCACTGTTCTAAGCAAAGGTCTAAGCCATGTCCCACAGACCAATCTCTGTGATCTGTTTATATATATATTAAAAACACTGCTATACCTGTTCTCCGTGGTGTGCTTTCACGTTATCATAGTAGGGTTCAAGAGCAGACACAGAGACCCTGTATCTTGCAAAGTTGAAAAAAAAAGGCAACTCTCACTTTTTTGATAATCTCCTGGTGTTCTGTCTTACCTAGTCTATTTAAAAAGAGAGGCAAGATATGTTCGGTTTCAGAAGAAAAATAATCTGAAAAAGGCACCACCTGACAGTTGTGTGCACTTACTGTTGTTCGCCCACTGAAACAAGTGTGCTCTTCTCATCCTTCGAGGCCCAGACAAGTGGACAGAGTAAAACACAGCACAAGATGACTCGACTTAATATCATGTTTTAAGCTGAAGGGTCTCCTCGTGGCATAAAGTCATTTTCAACCTTCAGCTGTAGAGGCAAATCAGAAATAAAGCCTCTTATTGTCAGTCAGCGGTTTCTCATACTTCTCTAAGATGGTAAAGCAAGGGTCTGGGGCTTTGAACTTCAGTGTGCTCTGACAGAGATGGCCTGCCCGCTGCTCATCCAGCTGGCCAGCCCCCAGCAAGATAGCTATGGATGTGTGGAGAGAAGAAAAATGATGAGCCCGTTCCCTAAGCTTGGCTGTTTATCGATCATTGGCATTATTTGTTTAATATCTCCACTTGTCAAAAGCTCTGCCAGTAAAGATGGCACGTGACTTCCCTCCGGGGTTAAGAATTTCTGAGGCATGCAGGACTTTCCATGCCAAAACCAAAACAGCAGAAAATAAGTAAATAGCAAGGTACTTTAGGATTTGGTGTGTGTGTGTGTGTGTGTGTGTGTGTGTGTGTGTGTGTGTGTGTGCGTGTGTGTGTGTGTGTGTGTGTGTTCACATGCCACCGTGCATATGTGGAGGTCAGGGGAAAACTGCCAGGAGTTGGTTCTCTCTTTCCACATGTGAGATCCCACTCAGGGATCCCTTAGGCTTGGTGGCACATGCCCTTTCCCACGAAGACATCTTATTAGCCCAGTAATAAGGTATTAAATAATAGAGTACTAGGCTTTGGTTGTAGAAGCCTAGACTCTGATATAATTTTTGTCTCAATTTATTCTATTTATTTATTCAAGGCAGGGTCTTATATCCCAGGCTAGGCTTGAAACCATTATGTAGTCAAGATGACCTTGAACTTCTGATTCTCTTGCCTCCACCTTCAAAATATCTATGCCTTGACCTGCCAGATGACTCTAACAGATGCTAAAACTAGCCAGCTTCTGTCTAGCATATCCAGAGCACTTTCTAATGTAAACTTTGTAAGATACTACTTAGTGTATACCAGCTGCTACTGTTATGTAGAAATTTATTTAGATTTTTCAAGACCGAGTTTCTCTGTGTAGTCCTGCCTGTCCTGGAACTTGCTCTGTAGACCAGGCTGGCCTAGAACTCAGAGAGATCTTCCTGCCTCTGCTTCCTGAGTAATGGGATTAAAGGCATGTGACACCACTACCCAGCTAGAAATGAAGAAAGATTAATGTTGCCAAATCCATCATTTACGGCTTTTGCGTTTTTAACTGATGTAAGTTCTCCCCTGCCAAGTTAAGTTATCCAAATCTCCTTTTAAATACCTGAAATGTCTTGATTACATACCCAGAAAATCAGTCAGATTCTAATAAAATGATTAGAATTAGTAAATGCATTTTTTAAAGTAGCTAATTATGAATTTCAAAGAAAATATAGTAATAGTCAATTAAAACTTGGACTAAATTGACTTAGTCAGTCTTAACTAATTTATTTGTTTTCATTTTATTGTTATTTATTATTACCATCGTTATTGTTATTTGAGAAAGAGTCTTGTTATGTAGCTCTGGATGGCCTTAACATCACTAGATGAGACTGGTCTCAGAGTTAGAGCAATCCTCCTGCCTTTGCCTCCAGGTGCTGGGATTACAGGTGTGTGCCACCATGCCAGGCTCCGATTTTAATCAAATTAAACTTAGGTAGCCATATGTGAACAAGGCAGATTCCCTGTATCTCATGGAAGAGTAAGTTTCAAGTGAGCTATAAAATTAACTAAAACATGCATATGCAAAAATAAACAGAAGTTATAGATAGTAATCATAATTTTTATTAAAGGGCATAAATAAATTTAATTAATTAATAAATTATAATTATACTGTGTCTTAGACGCAAAGATGGTTCAAAGGTTACAAATTTTTCCTAATTGAAATACATGTCTAATTCAGTTCCTCTCAAAACCCCAACAGGGTTTTCTTGCAACTGAAATACATATTCTTTTCATTAACATAAAAGATTTTTGAAAAGGGTAAGATGTGTTTCAGGTATGGAACCTACTATAATGCTATGGTGACCCCCTCCAAAAGAAGATGATAGCACATGTCTAGGAGAGACAAATAACTCATGAACAAATCCAGCAATAGACCCGGGCTTATATGATGAATGTGCCATTCAATTTAGTAAGAAAAAAGCAGGGGCTGGAGAGATGACTCAGAAGTTTTGAATGCACACCATTCTTGCAGAAGCATTGAGTTCAGTTCCCTGCACTCATATCAGGAGGCTCATAGCAGCCTGTATCTCCAGTTCTATGAAAACCTAATATTTCAGGCCTCTGAACATCAGCGCTCTACCCACATAGAGATATCACAATCCACATAATTAAACTAAATTAATTTTTTAAAAGAAAGAAACGAATAGTTTTAAATAAATAGTCCTGGGTGGGTAGACATGAGCTTCTTTATAGAAAAAGAAAGTAGGTCTCTTTTTCATGTATTGAAAAGCATTTAAAGTTTATCTAGGTTAATTTTTTTATTAATTCTCAATAAATCATGGAAAACTAACAGTTTCAATGTTATCCTTTTAATGTATAAATTCTATAATTTGAAAGAAGCTATAGCCCAGGAATTCTCTATATAGACAGTATAATAAATCTGTGTGATAAAGGTATAGACAAGCATGCTGATTAAGCCAATGAAAAGCATATGAGTCCTTTATTAGCCAGTGATCAGGAGCAGGCTCACCCCTCAAAGTCTCTTGGTGCTGAAGCTCAGGGGTATAGCAATTTTTAAAGGCAAAAACACCCAGTATGGAGGTGCACACCTTTAATTCCAGCACTGGGAAGGCAGAGGCAGGTGGAGTTCCAGGCCAACCTGGTCTGCATAGCGAGTTCCAGGACAGGCATGGCTATGTAGAAAGACCGTGTCTTAAAAACAACAACAATAGCAACAACAACAACACCAATAATAATAATAATAATGGCAAAACTCACAATCACACCAATGTTAGATGAGAGCCAGAGTAACTTTGCTACATTTTTTTTTGACAGAACATAGTAGTTATTTCAGATACATGACAATTACTTTTGACTTACATCTCTTCAGTTATTTTGGTTGAAGTCAGGGTCATGGAAATCTCAAATGTGTTGCCAAGGCAGACGTGACTGTTTGGGGCTGCAGGACTGGGAAGTGTCTACACAGGCAGAAAATGGAGTCAGACAAATGGTATTATCTTCGTCACTTCAACAGGACATTAGGTTACTAGTGCGAACCCCATCTCTCTCAGAAAGATGTAGATAAAAGATATGTAGTGATAGTCTCATGTCAAGATGAAAATTAAACTACCTTGTTTAAATAGTGTGGGACTAGGGACATAGGCGAGTTGGTAGAGTGCTTGCCTAGCATGCACAATCCCTGACACTTGATAAACCCTGGGGTGGTGGCACCACACCTGTAACCTCAGCCCTTCCGGAGACTGAGAAGCAGGGTTGCAAACTGGCAATCAGCCAGAACTACAAACTAAACCTCTCTCTCAAAATAAAATTCAAAGGACTTGGGGTGTAGCTCATGAGATACTAGCTAGAGAAAAAACAGGACTCCCTGGAGAGGGAGCGTGTAAGGAGTGTGGTTTGAGTGATTGTGGTTTTGACAGTAAAAGAAGACAATGAGCAGTGTGGAAAGTGATAGTGTCAGATACACAAATTTATCAGAAAGCATCACTTTAGGAGCATATTGTAAGAGCAGTGTGTGGGGGGGGGCACATCTCATTTCTTTAACTTAGAACTCCAGGGTACTTTAAATTTACGGAGGCAATAGGAAGTGCAAAGCAGCTTTGTCATGCTTTCTAGTTGGATAACCAGGCAGCCTCTGTCTTGAATTCGGCACAGACTTTAGTCAACCAACCTACAGTATCATTTCTTGATTTGATAGAATACACATTGAGACTCTCTCCGATCCCGAGGAATGATTTGCTGTCTGTCTTGAGAACTCCTGTATTCTATTATTCATGTGAAGACCCAAAAGGCAGCAATTTTTAGTCAGTTGTTCTTCTACCCCTGGGTCCTGTTAATAAGCCCAACAAGAACTTGGTATCACCAATGACCATCAGTCAGCACAATTAGTGTTGGCATTCTTCAGTATTTCATCCCTTGCTATATAGAGAATTTTCACAACACATCCTCTGGTGGTGTTGGCCTTAAAATATGTAAGCAGTTTAGAAAAGTCTGCCTCTTTTTAAAAACAGTCACTCACCTTACCTAAGTTGTGGTCTGTGTCTTGTAGGTAACACTCCCATCCACCAGAGGTCTCTAGCTCACCGATAACTGAATCTCTTCTACAGCATATGCTAAATCCGAGACATCCCATACAGTAGCCACTAACTACATGTGGCTGTCTAAATTGTATTGGAATCAATTGAAATAAAAATTCAGTCCCTCAGTTGCCTTGCCACATTTTAAGTGCTCAGGAGCCACAAGTGGCTGCTGGCTCCCACGCTGGACAGTGCAGATATCCATTACTTCTATCACCGCAAAAAGTGAGTATGCTTAGCTAAGGGCTATGCATTTCAGTCATAGATGTAGAAACAGTTCTGGAGCACAGAGTTAGGACAATGAAACTGTCTCCCCAGCATTATGTTTGAGTCACCCCATTATCTACATGGTTTCCTAGTCAGGGGATGCAAACGGTCTCTACGTTGTATTCAACTTACTACCCCTCAGAATAAGCCTGCTATATTATTTTGTTCTAATAACTCATAGCTACCATCTTTTTTGAGACAGGATCTTGTGATATAGTTCTCACTGGCCTGGAACTTGCTATGTAGACAAGGCTGACCTCGAACTCACAGAGTTCTACTTGCCCCTGCCTTGTACATGCTGGAATCAAAGGCATGGGCCACCAAACCTAGTCCTCCTCTTAATTTTTTTTTAATTGAGGGAACCAAGGGTGGGAAATTTTAAGAAAGTGTGGCCAAAAGAAAAAATATATACACCAAAGTCTTGATATTGCATTCAGCTGTGTTCCTGAGCAAGATGATAGATGTAGAAAGTTGATAAACTTCTCTGGGCCTGAATTTGCTTCTGTATAAAACAGGTGTGGGCCCAGATGTTCTCTGAGACCTAAGACACTGAGACTCAAACCCCAAGTGCAGAACCACAGTGCAAACTCCTTACAAGTAAAGCTAATCTCTGGCCCAGGTAAGAGGTTCCCATGCACCTGAATTGCTATGGCAGCGTCTGCCGAATGTCAAGATAAACTTGGACTTCGGAGAGTCTGTGGTAACAGAACAGGCTAGTTGTTTAGAAGGCCATGTTAGAAGACCATGGCTAGTTTGAATGTAAATATAATTTTCTATTGTATTTGATTGGGCTCTTTAAGAATGATACCAATCTTATTTTAAATTGTTAATGAGTCACAGCTAGTGCATCACTTCAGTTAGAATAGTTCAAAATAGCACCATGACTTCAAGTTTTGTGGTTATTGAAACACAAATAATTGCTTCTCCCTGTAAGATGGCACTCCTCATCAGGGGCCTTCACTCTTCTTATAGAGACATCCACATGGACTCCAGTCTCTGTTCTAGTACGCAAAATCTGAATGAAGACCAGAAACTTTTAAATTATTATTACTAAAGAAAAAGGGTTAAGTTTTTCATATGACTGCTTTCCTCAAACCCTAGATAAGAATATTTTGGAGCCTGGCATTTCTCTTGCAGGTAGGATTCAGTCGTCAGTAAGTGGGCCAGATTGCCATCTGCTTTGTGGATTACCATTATCATTCATAGTGGGCTGGCTAGAGGGGAAATCAGTCATAGACTTGAGTTTAAGAAGGTGGCATGTGGAGAGAAGGGAGCAGATGAAAAAGCAAACTGTGGACAGAAGTGTTCAGTTGTGCTCCCAGGTGCTTTGTTAGCAGCAGCAGAATTAAAAAAAAAAAAACAAACTTCACACAACCCCACCTGAATTCTTTCAACTACAATGATGCAAAGAAAATGCACGCTAATTATGAGCAGGAACATTATCTATTAATATGTTAATGAAGCAGGTTTGCTAATGGTGAGAGACCTGAATTTTAATAAAATTTTAAGAGCTTCTTGATTACGTGTTTGTTAGTCGATCTGATCATTTAAAATTATCTCTAGGTGGCTTTACATGGAATAAAACCTACATTAGAACTGTATTCTAAACAGGCCTTAATGAAGCAGGTGAGGATACCATCTGTGATATAAACACTGGCAGCCAGAAATCCACTTCAAAAGAAATGGAAACTAGTTAACAGGAAACATGTTATCATACCTGCCAGTAACAGCTTTCAATGTAGGTAATTTATTTATGCATTTGCTTGCTAATTTTTCAAACATATTTGCTTATGAAAATAATGTTCGATTGAATTAATGGATACTGTCTTTCAATATTGGAAGGGTTATTTTTCATTTAAAAAAATCCCTCTAGTGTCCTGTTTGACAACATCCCATATATAAGTGAAAGCTCTTTTATCTCAACCAATCCTCGATATCCTTTGAGAAAGACAGAAGGAGTCACAAAATATCCAAGTCGACCGGAGTTGGTGTAGGGACATCAAAGGTGTGTCTCTGAATAGATGAAATCATGTTCTGTTTTCTCCAAGACGATCTTGGCATCCAAGTACCTAGTAATCCCCATCTGCATCTCTAGGAGGTGGGGGAGCGCTCTTAGCAACCTTCTTCATTTTGCATATTAGAATCATAAGGCTCTGATTAGTGGATAAGCCTAGACTACGACCCTGAAGGTCCTAGAGAGCAAAACAAAACACTCTGATGTAAGGCATGGATCTATGTGAGCCCAGGAAGAGCAGGGGCAGATAGGTCTGGAAGCCCGTGGGCAAGGCCTTTCCTGTGGTCTAGCTGTGGCTGAGATCTGTCTTCTCTGTTCTGCATGGACAGGTTACAACAGGGTTAAGTGAAGGAAGTGACATTCACACCAGAAACAGTGAAACAATGATCAAGATCCCAAACGCAGATGACTTCAGACTCCTACACTAACACGAGCCAAGAATAAAGTGAAGGAAGTTAGGTCGGATGAAAAGGGGGAAGAGTCGGGGCCACTATTCCTGGCCGTGACATCGGGGTTTGAAGAGAGTCTAGAGAGATGAAGTCACAGCTGGAAGTCACTTTTGAAGAAGGAACCCGGTCTGAGAAGTCACCTACTTCTTTATGAGCAGACTTCCTTCCTGCAGGTAACCATCCATATTCATCAGATTTATTTTCCCGACTATTATTCATCGAATCGGCTCAAAATAACCTAATACTTAATAACCATTAGATAGGTAATGGTTACTTAAACTTTGGTAGTGTATCTTATTGGGATTTTCCACACACCCCCACACACCCCCACACCCCCCCACACACACCCCCACACCTCCTTTTTTAAGGTCAGCACGGGCAACTGGTCATTTAAAGGGATTCTAATTGGGCCTCAGGTGCGTTTCTTTGGTGGCATGCTGCCCTCTAGAGGTTGAAGCGAAGAGCGGCGCAGAAATAAAGGAAGAACAGGAGTCCTGTCCCGGGTGTCTGATTTTTCCTCACAGCGGTTCAGTCTTCATCAAATTGCATTTCGGCGCTAGAAAAAAAAAAAAAATCATAGAAAGTATTAGCTATTTTTAAAGGTCTTAAATAAGGTAACATCAGATCAACAGATCTGCCCTCCAACACACACATCTCCCTCCCTCCCTCCCTCCCTCCCTCCCTCCCTCCTTCCCTCCCTCCCTCCCTCCCTTCCCTGTCTCAAAAGCTAAGGTGGAGAGTGATAAAGCTGCCCAACACTGGCCTTTGTTCTTCACAAGCGTGCATATACACATATGCATACGCCTAGATGAGTATGTACTCACACCTACACCACACGCACACTCAAGTGAAACGATGATCTCTTACCTCCTAGTGCTTCCTGTACAAGAGGCTACCTGAGAGTCCTGGGGCCCTTCAGGTAGGACATGTGCTGCCTGGAGGATGCTCAGCTGAGACATGCTCCCGTTCACCTCATCCTCGTCCCCATCCCACGCTCACTGGAGCATACAGAAACAAAAATGTCAGGACAGGCTATCAAGCCCTTTTTGTTGCTACTGATGCTGTGTTAGTGGAGAGAGGGTAGGGTGGAAGGTCACAGACCAGAGAATTCTCGGAGCAATAAACCGTGGTTGCTGGCCCTTTACACGTACCATCCCCCACAGATAATGTCACAGATATGCGTGACACAGAGGGTGTCAGAGAATCTTAGATGCGAAAAGAATTTTGTGAACTACTTTTGTAATCTATTGAAAATGCACAAATCCTTGCCTTGCCTATATTACATTCACTGGAATCTGACCTTATCTTGACTGAGAAAGCTTTAAACAAGATACATTTTTAGAGATGTAGAGTCCCCCCTTTTGTAAAAGGAACTACAAAAGGAAGATAAAATAATCTGCCATTTAATAGTCAAAGTTGGCTGGGAGAGTGACAAGTGGCTTGTGAATAGAAGCTGCTTTAAACAAACATGATATAATTGGCCTGGTAGTGGCTATGTGTATATGAAAGAGAGCTGGGGAAAGGAAGGGAAAAGGAGAGAGAGAAGGAGAAAGAAATTTTTCTCAGTTACCATGATCATACAACCACTTTCCCTGACGGAAATATATCCTAATATAGCCTGTTGCAATTTCAGGCCAATTTTCTGGGCCAGTACTCAATCAAAATTCATTGAAGTGTTTGGGATATGACTCAGTTGGTAAAACATTTGCATTGTAAGCATAAGAGCCTGGATTTGGATGCCCAGAATCCATATAAAAATGCCAGGCGGGATGATACATACCTGTACTCCCAGGGAGAGAAAAGTGAAAGACAAGTGAATTCCTGGAGGCTCAGGGTCAGCTAGCCTGGCTCATATAACAGAGATCTAGGCTGAGGAGAGATTCTTTCTCAAACAAAAAGTAAAAGGCACCTGAGGACTGATACCTGTATAGATTGTACACACACACACACACACACACACACACACACACACACACATACATGTCACCATCATGATCCCCCACAAAGTGCACTGTAACTCCATAGGACCTCCACGCGCCCCATCTCTTATTCCTTTGCAAATGTTTGAGGAATTTCCTTTCCTGTGTCAAGGTTTCTTTAGCCATTGGAGATTTCTTTCTCAGATCCTGTTTAATACATTTCATTCTATTTCTCTGGAAAATATGGGAGTCAGACAGTGGTAATGTCAGCTCTAATGCTGAAAATAAAAAGAAAGAGAATTTTATAAGTGTTATTTACAACACATTAGAATTTTTTGTTGCTCCTTGACAACATTGGGTTTCTCATGGCTAGTTTTCTCTAAAGCACTGTCTGTCATCTGTTGGCAGACTTGTCTGTCCTGCCAGTCATCTCTGTCCCACCAGCTAGCTCCCCAATAACCACAGAGACTTATTATTAATTATAAATGCTCTGCCAATAGCTTAGGCTTGTTACTAACTAGCTCTTACATCCTAAATTAACCCATATTTATTAATTTCCATGTCACCACGTGGCTTGTGGTTTGTTACCTCATTGCTACACGTCCTGCTTCCTCTGCATCTGGCTGGTGACCCTTCTTCCCAGTGTTTTCTCAGGCTGGCTGTCCCCTCCTAACCTCTTCCTGCCTAGCTATTGACCATCTGACTCTTTGTTAATCTAATGAGAGCAATACACATTCACAATGTATAAAAGGATTATTCCACAGCAGTCATCCATCTTTATTATAAGATCACTAGAAAGTGAGATCATTGACTAACACCAATGGCTATATTAATTTGTTTGGGCATAAGGAGCTTAAAGACTCAAAGCGAACTTTTCGAGATAAAATTTCCCACGAAAATACAGTGTTTTCTTTTTCCTTAGGAGAACAGTTTGGTTCCCATTCAAGGTGAGGATCGGTCTATCACCTCCCCAGGTCCACCCCAGTCATGCCAACAGTGAAGTGTTAGGAGTGAAGCAATTCTGAAAGTTGAGTCAGAATACAAAAGTGAATAAAATTTATCATTTATGTGGTCCCTGTCCTTGTGGCAAATGAAAGAAGTAAATGAGCAGATAGAGAAGTGTAGTCAGAGTCATGATGGTGAACAGAGTGCTGTGTGGAGTCTGGGCATGACCGTGAGCTGGCAGATCAGGTGAGCAAAACCTCTCTAAGGAGCATATGTTTTCATCAATGTGGGAAGGATCCCATGATGTTGGAATAGGTAATGAACAAGTGTGAAGAGCTGAAAAGAAGAGGCCAATGTTTTCAAAGACCTAGGAGAACTGAAGGCTGAGTGTGGAGACCCATGCCTTCAACCCCAGCACTTAGGAGGCAGAGGCTGGTGTACTTGTATGACTGTGAAGCCAGCCTGGTCTACACAGTGAGTTCCTGGCCAGCCAGCACTGCATAGTGAGACCCTGTCTCAAAACAAAATAAAAGCTCTAGGAAAATACAGCATATTTGACACTACTGTGAGCAGTAGAGGGATGGGACTAACACCTGTGTTGACTATTAGGAAATTTGAACTTGATGCTACGTGTCCTGAGCAGCCACTTGCTGGATGTTAAGTATGTGAAAAACAGCAATATGATGTGCATCGTATAAACAACATTGTTGTTTATGTACGTGGAGAAGAGGAGTAAAATTAGAAGCAGAGGGGAGACAGGTGACCCATTCACTAGTTCTCTGGAGCTCAGCCTCTAGACTCACATCTGGACCAAACCCTCCAGACCCTCCATCTCTCGTTTATTCCATGATGCTATCAAATCTCCTTGAAATAGTCAGTTTGCTGTAGTCACACACATATTGTATATTTTGTTTTCTATGTTTTGTGAGGCTTTGGGGTTGCATTTTGCCAGTACCTTAGGGATAGCGAACAGCTGGCCTCAAGAAGACCTCTTATATGCGAGAGAAGCAATACAGAGTCCCCTACATCTTCATTAGTTATTCCAGTATTCAGGATCTCCTTGTCCTGTGCACGTCACCCCTTTCATGAAAGTCCAGTGCAGGCTCCTCTCACTCTTTACCATCACCGTGTATTTACCATTACCATATCTACCTCTAGGCAGTCCCTATGCTCACACGTGGTCCTCTGTCTTATTTTGTCTTCTTAAAAATTGTAACAAATGATTTTTTTTTCTCCAGCAACTATCCTCTGATCTGTTACCTTTATCAGATCTGAATTAAAAAATATACAAGGTAAAAGGAGGTTTCAATGACAATGTCTCCTGAGGCTCTATATTTGAACTTTTGGTCTCGAGTTGGTAGAACTATTTAGGAAGGATTAGGAGGTGTGACCATGTTGGAGGAGGTGTGTCACTAGGGGTAAGCTTTGAGGTTTCAAATGCCCACAACAGGCCCAGTCTCTTTCTCTTTCTCTTTCTCTCTCTCTCTCTCTCTCTCTCTCTCTCTCTCTCTCTCTCTGTCTCTCCTCTCCCCTCTCAGCTACTGCTTCAGTACCAGACCTGCCTGCCTGCTGCCATGCTTCCCACCATGTTGATCATAGACTAACCTTTCTGAAACTGTAAGCAAGCCCTTAAATAAATGCTTTCTTTTATAAGCTGCCTTAGTCATGGCGTCTCTTCACAGCAATAGAACAGTGCCTAAGACTTGATGTATGGTTTCAAACAAGTTATGTTTCACCTTTGTAAGCCTCACACTATCCAACAAGTCCTAAGAACTCACAACTTACTTTTCTTAGGTTTAATCTGTTTAGCAGGTTTACTTAGTGTTCCTCCATGTCATGTTGTTTATAACATGGTTGTGGTTTATAACTTCCTAAGAAGCATTTGCCTTTTGTGAGTCATAAACACATAGGTAGTACTGAGTTAGCAATCTCATCATGGGTGGCCCTGATGTGGGGCAGATGGTTAGAGTAAGTTCACAGAGGACTAGGGGACATCTTTGACCAGAAAGAATCAGCAGCATCAGGAATTCCTCTTCACTTATGAACAACTGTAATATTTGACAAACTGGGTGAAAAGCATCTTCATACATCTGACAGCACTGTAAGGCTGATCGCTGAGAAGAAAGCACATTAATCAATTAATTAAGCTTTGGCATTTTTCTGTGCTGCTGCTTACAGCTGTTTGTTGTTGTTGTTGTTGTTTTGGTTTTTTTTTTCACAGTATAGTTTTCTAGTTGTGGTGTTTTCAAAAGTACTCCTGTTAGGTCAAGGAGATGCGGATCGAGGTTTGAGGCTATCAACCTTCCTAGGAAGCACAGGGCAATACATAAAAAAAGAATGGTGCTGCCTGGAGAATAAGCCCCAGAAATCTAAAGAGAATCTTCACTTAGGACTGATCTGAATACCTTTGGAGAAAGTTTCCCAAAGCTGAGGACAGGGTGTCCAGAACAAAGTGAGGCCATAAAGAACTGAAAGGAATTCACGTTCTCACCAACCAAAATGGAGAAATGTAAAAGAAAGAGGGACAAAAGCAAAATAACAAAAAATCATAACAAACAAAGACAAATAAAACAAAAACATGGCTAAATGAAACAAAAAGTCCACAAAACCCCTTGACTTTGGTTCATGTTGACCAACCAGTCCTGGCACATGGGGCCCCTTTCACCAACAACACAGTAAGATGTAACCCAGTCCTGGCACTGGAGCTTTCACTTGGTGGCATCAGATTGGTCTAGTTGGAGCATTGTTTTTCCCATTATTTGGTGACTCCATTAGATTCCTTTCATATATGTATAGATTTTTAAGAAAATATTCTTTGTTTATATCAATATAATATGTCGCAGATTTAAAATTTTATCATATGTCCATAGATTTCAGAACTTGATTCTGTTATGCCTGAAGTAGTTTAATTTATTTTTATTGAGCTTGGGGTTTTTGGCTTTCAAAAAAAATATTTTCAACAAAATTTGACATTTTTTGGTCATTATTCCATTAGTTCTATTTTAATGCCTCCTTTTAGACGTAGAACAAACTTTAAGATATTAGGACACAGATTCATATATATCCAAGAGCACTTCACTTCATGAAACTAGACAGAGACCAATTAAAATGTATATTATAAATTAAAATGTATGCTGGTCAACCATAAGTTTTTTTTTTTTCAAAACAAAACATGTATAGTCTATAAAGCAATGGTGGAAATAAAGTCATCAAGGAAGGGCATACAAAAGTACAGTAAGAGATGGTACTTCCCACCCCTTAAGACGGCTACACCAAAAAACACAAGATGACAAGTGATGGCAAGAAAGGAGGAAACAACCTGTGTGCACTGTTGCTGAGAGTGATAGCCTGTAGCCATGATGGCTACCAGAGTGAAGGTGCCTCAGAAACTTAAAACAGATCCTCAGCCTTTCCCTTCAGAGTACATACCTGAAGAAAATGAAACCATAAGCCAGGTGTGGTGGCACATATCTGTAATCCCAGCATTAGTGAGTTAGAATAGGTAGATGCCAAGTTTGAGAGAAATCTGGGAACATGGTTAAGTTCTGGATAGCCTTGGATGAAAGTGAGATCGTGTCTTGAGAAGGGGAGGTAGGGGGAGAATATGAAAAGACATTTTGAAGAGATACCTGTAGCTTAATGACCATTGGTGCATTATTCAAAATACTAAAAAAATACAAAAGCAACCATACTAGAAAGTTTAATATAAAAATATGAATTCCTAGCTGGGCATTGATGGCACATACCTTTAATCTCAGCACTTGAAAGGCAGAGACAGGCAGATCTCTGTGAGTTCAAGGCCAGCCTGGTCTACAGAGTGAGATCCAGGACAGCCAGAGCTACACAGAGAAACGCTGTCTCAAGGGAAAAAAAAAAAGAATTCTTCTTTAAGTTAGTCTATAAACTCCAAGTAATTCTAACCCAAACCCTATTAGCCTTAAATATACAAGTTGATAAGCTTATTGAAGACAGTACTTTATAAGCAAATCATCTAGCATACAATTCTAGAAAACAAAGTTTTATGATTTTCATTTCCTGATTTTGTGTCTTTCTGTAATCCAAAGCAATCAGAGAAGTGTGATTTGGTGGATGTGCAGACAGTCATGCAGATCACGGGGGCGAGCAAGGGTCTAGCAATAGCTCTACATGGATACTCAATTCACGTTTAAGAAAAGCAGGGGGATATCAAAATGGGATAGTTCTTAACAATGGGATGCTCTCTGTGGTGACAGCTGGAAACACAAAGAACAGGGAGACAGACTGATAAGGCAGCTGGATATGTCAATAGAAAGAAAGTAATCTCAAGTCTTACTTCCCAACAAAATTTAATTGAATAAGTTATAGACCTAAATATAAGATATAAACATATAAAGCTTCCAAAAAATCTCCTTATGACCCTGGGTTAATAAAGATTTCTTAGTGTACAAGAAGCTTGAATAAAAAAGGGATTATCAATCCAGTGGACATCATCAAAATTAAAATTTTATGTTATTTGAAAGCTGTCACAAAGAAAATAAAAATCAAGTTCCAGGGAGAAAATAATTGCAAACCTCGAATCTGGTAGAAGAGAGAGCTTCTGACCAGAATATGTAAAGCACTATTCATTGAATAATAAAAAGGCAACTTGTTTTAAGTGGACAAAGGATTTGAAGAGTCATTTCACTCAGTAGCATTAGTTATTAAATGAATGTAAACTAATTGCTTTATTAGGAAGCTCTACAATTCACAAGAATGACTGAAAAGTTAAAGGTTTACAGCCTCCGTGCTCCTGGGGATGTGAAGCAGCTAGTGCCTTCCTTGTAGTTTTCATCCATATTTGAAAACAGCACACGGGCCAGGTACGGTGGTGTGTGCCTGCTACCCAGTGGTCAGGGGAGTGCAAGGTCTTTCTCGGTCACATAATGGATTTGAGGGTGACCTAGACAACGTGAGACCCTACCAGAGACAAAGGCAGAGAGAGAGAGAGAGAGAGAGAGAGAGAGAGAGAGAGAGAGAGAGAGAGAGAGAGAGAGAGAGAGAGAGAGAGAGAGAGAGAGAGAATAGTAGGGGCAATTGAGAAAAGAACTTAGAAGTTTCTTTTATTTTTCAGTCCATGTGACATGTGGACATGTGTGCAGTGCCTGAAGAGGTCTAAAAGGCCGTCAGATCCTTCGGAACTGAAGTTACTGGTCATAAATCTGAAGTGAGACTAGTCAATGTGATTGCCCATTTTTCTTCTGTTACATGCTGCTGCCTGGGTTCTGGGGCAGAAGAGCTTCTTAACTTTAGACTATCTCATTGTCAATTCTTAGGAATATTTCCTGACCTGGGGAGGATATATATTTCACACAGTCCTTGACTGTGCCTATATTTTACTAATGATCTGACTATATGTTCCTCTATCAGCTTGAGTGTCAGGTTTTATATTAAGATCTTTGGTCCAGTTTGAATTGACTTGTATGTGTGGTGAGAGATACAGATCTACTTTTGTTATGCTTCATGTGGTTATTTCATTTTCTTCACATCTTCTGGTAAACAAGCTGTCATTTCCAACATGTGTTTCTAACACAACTAGGTGGCTGTATATCTTAGCTGGGGTTTTTATTGCTGTGAAGAGACAACATGACCATGACAACCCTTATAAAAAAACATTTAATTGGGGTGGCTTGCTTCAAGTTTCAAAGGTTCAGTCCATTATCATCACGACAGGGAGCATGGCAGCATGCAGGCACATGTGTTACTGGAGCTGAGAGTGCTACATTTTATAGGCAACAGAAAGTCAGCTGAAACACTGGGCTGTGTCCTGAGCATAGGAAACCTCAAAGCCCATGCCCACAACGACACACTTCCTCCATACCCACTTCAACAAAGCCACACCTCCTAATAGTATGAGTCCTTTGAGATTATGGGGGGGTCAACTACATTCAAACGATTACACTATAGCTGTGTGAATTTATTTCTGGGTCCTTTGTGGTACTGTGTTCCCCAAAATATTGTGCGTGCTAATAAACTTATCTGGGGTCAGAGACAGAACAGCCACAATATTAAACATAAAGGATAGGCAGTGGTAGCACACACCTTTAATCCTAGCATTCCAGAGGCAGAAATCCATCTGTTCAAGGATACAGCCAAGCATGGTGACTCATTCCTTTAATCCCAGAAAGCCAGCCTTTAATCCCAGGGATTAAAGGGAGTAATGGCAAAAACAGAAAGATATATAAGGCATGGAGACCAGAAACTAGAAGCATTTGGCTGGTTAAGCTTTTGGCTGGTTAAGCTTTCAGGCTTCTAGCAGCACAGTTCAGCTGAGAGCCATTCGGATATGAGGACACAGAGGCTTCCAGTCTGAGGAAACAAGACCAGCTGAGGAATTGGCCAGGTGAGGTTAGCTGTGGCTTGTTCTGTCTCTCTGATCTTCCAGCTTCACCCCAATACTTGGCTCTGGGTTTGTTTTATTAAGACTCTCTGAGATTCCTGCTACAGTCCTTTACTAGAGTGAGTTAATCTTTATGTCTAATTTTTGTGTAAGTACCCTGAGGATTTTGTCACTATGGCTCGTTGGCATAATTTGAAATCAGATATTAGGATGCCTTTAGCCTTGTTCTTTTTGTTCAGGACATATGATTGTGTAAAATGTCCACTACTCCTCACAGCATGTTGACATCAAATAATTATGCTTTAGCACATCAGATGTGCAAGGCAATGCACACCCTTTTAAATCAAAAGTTTAGCAACTTATGGTTCTGTCATGCCCCCTTACCCCTGTCTTAAGACTGAAATGTCCTATTTAGAAACTGAGTCTTCTGCTTGGGTCCCATGATGAAAATAAAATAAAGCAAAGTGTCAGGGCTATATAACAAAAACAGGAAATAAACCGCTAATTAACCACTGATGTGTTTAGGTTGTGTTTCCTGCCAAGTTCATTCCTAGGTGACTGTTTTATTAAAAATAAACAAATTGAATGCTACACTGGAAAAATGTAAGAGAACAAAGGACAGTCCATCCAGTGTCAACTATCAGACACTGTTCATTTATTCAACACTGGTTTCTTTTAACACATTTAGCAGATGACATTTTCTCTAAGTGAAGGTTAAGGGACCTAAGGCTGAAAAGAGTTTAACACAATCGGTGTGACAAACAGCATTCAACCTTTCCTTTCAAAATGAAGGCCGACTGACCCCCAAGTCCCTGCTTTCTCCACAATGTCACTATGTCACATAGCAATCCAAGTGAGAGCTCTGAGTTTGGTTGCAGCTTTATATTGGATGGACCAATGGAAATTCCTTCTTTTTCTTCCAGTTACTGAGCAAATGCTACATGAACAAACGAATTTAGAAACTGAAGCCACCTGACTAAAGTGAAAGAATTTGGTGAGTCCTGTAGAGAGCGTTTCTAGCAAAACATGTTCAAATGTTCCAGACAGCTACATGATGAAAGCATGGTAGAGTCCCTTGACATGGTCTGTGGGTCGCGAGCCTATAAATACACGTGGGTTTTCTGTGTGTGGGGGCTCACACCTGGGAACCCCAACACTTAGGATGATTTTTGTTTCAGCACAATCTGAGCTACGTTACAATATTCGGTCTCAAAAGAGAGGGGGGAGGAAGAAGAGGAGGGAGGGAAGGAGGGAAGAAGGGAAGGAGGGAGGGAGGGAGAAGAGAAGGGAAATGTAATGTGTGAACAAAGGCAATCTTGGCGAGGACTTCCTAGAAACAAGGAAAGACATAGGAAGTCTTCCAGTGTTGGGGACCGGAGTCAAGGCCTTAGGCATACTAAATACACACTCAGCCACTACTGCAGGACAGTGGTGAACAAGAGCCACAGGCTACGGAAGACTATGGCCTGCTTAAAGCTAGCAAAGGTAGGCATCATTTGGTTAAGGTTCAACGGAAAGATTATTAGAATAAATTCATGTTTTTGGTAGATGTAACAATGCGTTACTTTGTAAAGAAAGTTTAAATGACAAATGAAAATTATATTCAAGATAATAAACATGCAGGTTGTTTACCACAACCAAGTTAATTGATCACCACCTTTGCTATACATTAGACACCAATCATTTATCCTACAACTGAAAGTTTGTCCCCTTTGAGTATTTCCCTATTTCACATGTCTCCCAGCCTCTGGTAACAACCGTTCTAATCTGTTTCTATGAGTCTGATTTATTTAGACTCCACGTATAGGGAAAATTAGAAAACATCTGCCTTTCTCCATTTTATTTCAGTTAGCTTAGTGTCCCCCAGGTCGGTCAATTCTGTCTCCCATGACAGAATTTCTTTCTTCTTCTTTTGGTTTAAAAATATTCTCTCTCTCTCTCTCTCTCTCTCTCTCTCTCTCTCTCTCTCTCTCTCTCTCTCTCTCTCTGTGTGTGTGTGTGTGTGTGTGTGAAATTTTCTCCATTACTTTTCCACTGGTGTCCACTTAAGTTATTTCTGCCTCTTGGTTATTATTAATAATGCTGACATGTACATGAGAACACAACTAGCTCTTCAAGATATCAATATTAATTTCCTTTGGATATATGTATCCAGGAAAGGGATTACCAGATCATAAGTAGTTTTCATTTTAAGTTTCTGAGGAATCTTCATACATTTTTTTTTCCTTTTAAATTTTGTATGTGTGTGGGTGCTTTGCCTGTATGCCTGTCTGTGTGCCACATGTGTATCTGGTACCTGTGAAGGCTAGAAAATACTGTCAGACGCCCTGGATCTGGGGTTACAGAAATTGTAAGTTACCCGTGTGGGTGCTAGGAATCAAACCCAGGTCTCCTGAAAGAGCAGCCAGTGCTCTTATCCATTGAGCCATCTCTCCAGCCATTTTCCATTATGCATATACTAATTTCCATTCCTACCAGTACCGTAAGTTTCTTCTTCATATCATCACCTTATTGCTTTTCTTTTTAAAGCATTATATTTATTCATTCAGTGTGTGTGTGTGTGTGTGTGTGTGTGTGTGTGTGTGTGTGTGTGTGTGTTTATCTTATGCACAGCACACTGCATGTATGGGGAGAGGTGCAGAGGACAGCTCACAGGAGTCTGTTTTCTCTTTCTACCATGTGGAACTCAGGGAACAAACTCAGGTTGTCAGGCTTGGAAAGCACCCACAAAGCATCCCTCTGCCCTCACTTCTCCTTCTGATAAATCACCACCCTAATAAACATAGGGTAATATTTTATTGTGATTTTGATTTGCATTTCTCTGATGATAATAATAATAATGTTGAGTACCTTTTCATACACTGGTTGAGCATCTGTGTTTGTTTTGGAATGGCAATTCAAATCCTTTTGTTATATGGATCTATTGTTGTTATTGTACTGTTGTTGTTCAGCTATTGAGATGCATGAGCTCCTCACATATCTAGGATAGCATACACACACACACACACACACACACACACACACACACACACACACCCTTGTGTTTTCTTCTATTCTGGGAGATGCCTTTGAATTTCGTTGATTGTTTCCTTTACTACACAAACTATTTTTTTCTTTTTCACAGTTGAATGAAACATCTTAAGTGAGGCCAGGCATCGAGTCAGTCTGGGGTTGTGTGAGAACAGAGTGGTCTGAGGGAGTAAAGCAGCTCCTGTAGCCACCACCACCACCTCCAGGCATCAGTAGTTGCTGAGAAGACAGGATGATAGGGTGCTGGAGTTCCCCCTCCCACCAGGCATCATTAGTTGCTGAGAAGAGAGGGTGATAGGGTTCTTCCTTCCCTAGAACCCAGATACCTGTGTTTCAGCAACTCTTCAGTCTACATATCAAGTGGCTGTCACTTGTGGTGACAATTACGTGAAGAAGTTAAAGGGATACAAACTGTGACACCCCCACCCCCACCACCAGGGGTATGGAAAGTAACAACAAGCATTCTAAGCTCAGTTTAAAATGCATTAGGTGCTAAGACTTTGGGGCTGTGGGTTTTCAGCTGTGGAACCTTGAGAAGTGTAATTGTCTCACACCTGTAGAGTCTCCCCAGAAACCTCTTGTTCAAACTCCCGCCGAGGAAGGAGCAAACAGATGCTTCTCTCTGCATTCCTGCTCCTAGGCTCCAGGCTTGGTTTTTACCTTGTTAAGGACAGAGCTCACTGCTGCCATTCCCAGCCCATAACTCTTGAAAGATGGGGAACGTGTAAGGATACACAGAAGAGGAATCTGAGGAATAAAGGGGAATTGGTCTTTCCCGGTCAATACGACCCCAGTCCTTTCTCTTGGTGGTTATGTTTACAATGGTAGAGATGAGATTTCCTCTCTACACTTTAACAACTTACCTGAATTTGTCGCATCGCTAGTGAGAAACCAAATGTTACTGTGAAGACTACTAGACTTAGGAACACAGCCTACTTATACATTCGGTGCTCTCTGCATTATCTTAGAGAAAAAATTGGTCATTTTCAGATGAGAAAAACAAAATGATAAATGGGACACTGGATGAGAGACTTTCTCATTAAGGAAAAGACTTTCAAAGTCTCCACACCCATTTATACATGCATCGTATACATTTTAATAATTATATTATTAAATATAGTTGAGGCCATTCTGTTGCTAGGCACACATAATTTATCTGAGAATATATTCACTTTTTTTCAATCAACAACTTCAAGGAAGGGGTGAAAGATATTTGTAGTTTCTTCTGGAAAAAAATCTAGGAGCCTTATTGTGTTTTGTTAATTCTCTTTGCTACACACAGCCCCAAACTAATTATTACTTAACATTCCACTCGTACATATGAACAATAAGAAAATCCACACTACCTCTTCATCTTAACTTGAGTTAAACGTGGAATGTTCCTAGCAGGGAACTAACTGGTGGCATGCTGTATTCAGACAGCTTGCTGAGTCTGTTCCTGTGACTGGGCAGTAAAACAGTCCCCCCCCCCCAAAGCACCTGGTTCCTTGCTCACCAACTCACTTCTTCCCATCCTTTTGTGTCTCATATTCTACATCTGAATTTTGTTGTATCTGTGCTGATGCTTATGTGATTGCATCAGATCCTGAGAGCTTATAGTGATTCGGGGTTGCCTCTAGTTGAGAATTTACCTCCCAAGAGGTCATTTAAACCTAAGCTGATGACTTCTTTAGGCCTGGAGGAATTGCTGCTTAATGCAATATCCTCCAGCAAAGCTTTAGCAGAGGATACAGCAGAAAGACAGCGTCTTAGGTGAGAGTCAAGGGCCCTTTTAGTGGGTTTTCTTGACACTTTGTCACAGTTTAATTTGCAAACAGCCTACATTCCTCTTCCTAGAGAATTCTTCCAAATATCTTATCCAATCCCCAGGCTAGAGAAAGAGGAACAGAAAAAAAAAAGAAGAAGAAGAAGAATGGCAGGGCAATTGGTATTAAGAGCAGAAAAAGAGAGAGTCCAATTCAGAGCTTTTAGCTAAAGAAAAGCATTTGAAAACCTGTTACTCATACCAGACCACCCAGTCAGAATACAGGAGGAAGTTAAGCATGACCAGTCCCTCAGATGTCCCTTCTGTCACACCCTACTCACCGAAGTTATGTGGGACTGCAGCAGGGTTTGAAATTACAGGACCTCAAAAAAAAACTAGAGGGTTTTTCTTTTCTTTTTTCTTTTTCTTTTTTGTTTTTGTTTTTGGTCCATCAGGCAGGTTATTAATGAGAAAATTACTTTCTACTTCTAATTTGTGATGTTCCCCCAGACCCCCCCCCTCCACCCCCAATAAGCACTACAGCTTACATACTGGGCATAGCTGGAAAAACTGAGAACTCTTAAGCTTGAACATTCAGATGGGAGCTGGGGTGGAAGGGCCATTCGACAATCCATAGCCTACATGCCTCCTCCTGGTCTCCCTGTGAGGCCAAGGCATCACTATGTGGTTTATCATCGAAGGGACTGCTGTTCAGTTCTTGGGTGATCTTCGGTGAACTTACAGACTGAGTAATATGAGTGGCGAGCACAAGGAGGGAAGGAGATTGTTAAACACCTTTTGGTATTGCACACGTGTCCGGGGGACCAGAGCGAGGTGAACAGGTGCAGAACTGGAATTCTGAAAACAATTAAGGAGACATTTAGGAGTCCCTGCCTCCAGAATGGCTTGGAAATATAAGTGGTCCTGTGGGATGCAGTTTCTCAGGCAGATTTGCAGAGGCTGCTAAGCTTGGAGGTACTGACCTTACTTCCTCTGAAAGCAACTTGGACTGTTTGTTATTCGCAGTCACTTGACAACTTACCTACACTGGTTAGCTGAAACATCATGGCAGACGAATGGTTAACAAAATATCCAACCATGTCAAGTCCATAGCCACATGCTTGTGTATCTTATTCACATGGTGAAAAGTTTTAATGTGTGTGTTTGTGCATGTGAGGAGAGAAAGAGGGATAAAGACACACACAAAGAGGGGCTAGAAAGAGAGAGAGAAAGGCTAATGAATTAAATCGACCAAGGCAAGGGAATCAGAAACATTCAAACTCCATTGTTAAAAGGGAAGGTGTAGGTTAACCTTGACTCAAACAACTTCCTTCTAACCCTTCAGCAGCACATTACCTAAGACACTAAAGTGCTAAATTGGCCAGATAAGAGATGTGCTAAGATGTAAGATCTCCTGAACAACAGAGAGAAAATTGAAGTGAAAATTGCAATCTCCACCAGCAAGAGATATAAGTGAGATGAAGTGAAAATGTTTACAGTGGAAGGACAGCGAGGAAATGTGAAGAGGATGATATTTAATAATAAAGATTAAATTGGAGACCTGGGAAGGAAAGGGAGACCTAAAAAGGGGGTTAGGAAAGTCAGAGACACACAGCTCCACGGGGATCCGGGTGTGGGGGTTGGGAACCGCTTAAAGGAGCTTTACCAGAGTCAGCAACAACTCCCCTGAACTCTGAGGGTACAATCGCACTTGTCAAGGCACTGGCAACAGATGTTTTTTTTCTGGAAGAAGAATGGCAGAATGATAGTCACAGGAGAATACCCCGACCTGCACAAGGGCAATGTCTCACTGACAGCTAGACAAGAAGGCACGCAGCAGACCCAGAGGAAACACAGAGGCTGTGTCCCAAAGCTGGAGGGTTGGTTAGCATGGGGCAAAACAGAGAGAGGCAGAAAGATGCTAAATAACGTATCTTTAGCTGGGTGTGGTGGCACACGTGTTCGAGGCCAGCCTAGTCTACGGAATGAGTTCCAGGACAGCCAGGGCTGTTCAGAGAAACTGTGTCACAAAAGACCAACCAACCAACCAACCAAACAAACAAACAAGTAGAGAAAGGAAGGAAGGAAGGAAGGAAGGAAGGAAGGAAGGAAGGAAGGAAGGAAGGAAGGAAGGAAGGAAGGAAGGACATGTCTTTAAGGAAACTGTAAGGAAAATAACCAAGATTGTTGAATGAAAATCATAGGACAAAAAAGATAGCAAACTAATTACCATCATATGATTAAAAGTGTAACATCTGGAGGCAAGGGCTGGGGAGATGGTCCAGTCGTTAAGATTGTTTGTTATGGGTGAGTGATGACAGGGGATTCCTGGGGTTTCTTGCCATCCAGCCAAGTTGAATCTAGGGAGTTCCATGTCAGTGAGAGACCCTGTCTCATAAAGTCAGGTAGAAACAATTGAAGAAGACACTCAGCATCAACACTGAACATTCCCACACCTACATGTACACATGCACAACACACACACACACACACACACACACACACACACACACACACACACACACCACATCTGAAGTTCTCAGCATACCATTTAACCCTAGACTAACTACTTACACCCTCTTTGACCTTAAGACTCCATATATGAAAGTGGGCCTTGAGGATTGAATCTTGAGGATTGAATGTGCTATTACATGTAAAATAACCCCCCCCCCCCAAAAAAAAAATACAAGCAAGAAACCTTGGCCTACGGGTCCACTGGCATACAGGGGACATTAGTAAGTGTTAGCAGGTCGCTGGACTCTAAGCAGCTTCAGGAGTGACATGAAGAACAAGGTGCTTCCAGCTTGCTCTGGCAGACTGTTCATATGTGTGATGGCTGCATAATATCTGCAACGTGACAATTGTCCTCCCGAAGGGAAGGAAGTGTGGAGGGTGGCTAACTATGGCTAAGCTAAGGACAATAGTGACATCCTTTCGGGTTTATGATTACTTTATGCTGGTTTCTTATCTGTAAAACAAGATCTGACTCCCCCAACCCCCCCCCCGTGTGTGTGTGTGTGTGTGTGTGTGTGTGTGTGTGTGTGTCTGTCTGTCTGTCTGTCTGTCTGTCTGTCTGTCTGTCTGTGAGATCGGCTGTCAATGGACCTGGAAACACAGCACATCTCACTACAAGTTTTCTGAGTGTGAATCTGCCATGTAACGCTGATGGTGGGTGGCAGGATTGAAACGCCTAGCTTTGGAGAAGGAGGCCCTGACTGTTTTCACAGCTGTTGGCAGAGAGGACTTGGATTCAGCTTTTGTCAGAACCAAGGAGGATTGACCTTTTGGGTCACAAAGGAAATGGGCAGTTTTCTATCTTATGATGGATACGGACAGAATAACATAGATGCTAACCCAAGTCTCTAAAATGAATCAGCGAGATGCGAGTGTGTTTTTACCTTTCCCTTGGGGTCTTTTATTTCTAAAGGAAGGCCTTTCTAGCCAATGGTAAAAGAATGCAGAGCTAAAACTAACAGTTTGCATATTGTGGCTGCAGGTTACCACTGTCCCCTTCCTGCCTAGAGTACAATTGGCTCACTGGGTGGATCCTGCTGTGACTCTAGCCATCTTGCTGTGACACTAATTTGCTCGCCACAGGGTCGCTTTCCCAAAAACCTTCCTGGTAAGGCCAGTCTCCCCATAGACACAATCACTTTGTTCTGGAGACCTCCTCACATTCATAGGCCCTCTCCACTTCACCCATTCTTAGATCTGCCAAACAGGTAGGTATCCCTATCTTCTTGACTTTCTCCTAAGGACATTGAGGAGCTTGTTTTAGTCCCTGGCAGAAAGAAGCCGTGATTCCCCGCCCCCCCCCCACACCAATTCATGAATTAAATAAGAACTTGGAAGAGTTAAGCACACAGCCAGCTGACCACAGCGACAAATCCCAACTCAGGCCTTCCTCAGAAATCCCATCCTCTTTTTCTGTCACATCTGCTCGGCCAACTCTGACCGGGAAGCTCCTGCTAGGCCCCAATACATGTCTTACAATGTTGGGCCCCATCCCTACCAATCATTTGCTAGAAAGGGGTTTTATGATACAAATTTGATAATCTCCCATGCACACTGGCACTGTTCTAATTGAAGTTGTAAGCCCATAAAATTCAAGCCCTTTGTCTTCCTGAAGGCCACAAGGTTTAAAAAGATGCTATTGTCTGGCCTAACACGCACTACATTGTCTCCAGAGGCTGATTAAACGGAGTTTTGAATTGAAACAGTGTGGATTTTGTCTAGGTCCTTTTTAGGCCTGACAATGCCTTTTTCAGTATCCAACACAAAAGAAGGTTTAAGGATGGAGATTCTTCTAGGATAGCCACATCCATATGGAAGACAAGGTGGCAGGCAGCTGAGACCCAAACATACTGTCCACCCACCCCCATCCCAGGTGATCACATTGTCTCTTCCTCTTCTTCCTCTTTGGACAAGAAAGCTAGGACCCCTAACAAGCCCAATGCCTGTTCATCAGACCTCATGGGGAGGGGGGCTTGTCCCTGTTTCTGGTGGACACCACTCTCCTACTGTCTTTCTGAAGTGGGTACCCAGAAATCGCTTCGGAGACAGGTGCAAACCCGAGGTGTGGAAAGAGAAGGTGATCCCTCGGTGTGTGCACTGTTGACAGGATGCATCCTAGCTGAACGCATCACATCGCAGCATGGGATTGCTAAACCTCCCAGACCTTCTTCCTCTTTCCCCAGGGTCGCTTGGAAGTATTGCCCAACGCCAGTCACTGCGCCTTTTATTTCTTCACTACCCTCCCTATCCTGTCCCACCAAGGCCAGATACCGCTTGGTTAAGGAGGCAGGAAATGGCAGTACGTTGAAGCACTCACAAGCTTCACTGTAGGTTCCAGGTTCCTTGGTGCTCCACGGTCCCCAAGCTCCCTTATCCCGCACTCTAGAAAGAGCCAGGAGCGCAGGACCCTGCCCGGCTGGATTCACTTTTGAAGTCTGAACTGGAGCCTCAGAGATGCCAGATCGACGCCCCAGATTTGCCACAGTCGCCTCCCCCGAGTCCCTTTCCTTCCCAAAGCCTTGTTGGGGCTTCAATCTGACCTACAACCTAACCAGTGCTGGGCCTCAATGTAAAGGGCCAGGGGCAGACGGGTTCTCCCAGTTCCGGCAAGGAAAACCAGCGCCCCCCACCCCCCACCCCATTCTTTTTGTGGCCGGAGCGCCAGGGACCCAACCCTCCTCCACATTACAGTCTAGCACCACAAATCAAGGGGAAAACACTCTATTTCTTTTAAAAAATAAGTCGCTTCATACAAATCGCTATTTAAAAATATACAAATAAAGCTCAAGAAATAAAATCTAGCTTTGGGCTTCGCAGTGGGGGAACAACCGGGGAGTCTTGGCGAAAGTCCCCGGCGGTGTGTGTTTTTGCGACTGCTGGTTAAGGCACGCCAGCGACGCCAGCTCCCTCGAGGCCAACCTGCTCACGTTCGGGCCTCAGCTGTAGCTTTTCTGAGGCCAAACACCAGTGTCCCAAGTCCAGGGTGACTGAAGACACCCCTCGGCAGCCTCACCAGTTCCAGGAGACCAGAGCTGGGGGTGCTAAGTGCTGGTAGGCAGGGAAGAGACCCAGCGCCGAGCCTGGCCCGAAGGCTGCATAGCCGGGCACTGGGCACGCGGTGGCCGGGTGTGCACTGCACTTGTCCTGGGCCACCGCAGCGGTCCCCTCACCCCTGCCGCTGCTGCACGGCGGCCGGTCGTGCACTAGCACGGGCACCACCACGTGGTGCAGCAGGCTAGGAGCGGCAGGAGGATCAGCTGGTGCTGCCAGGTCCGACGGCTCCGTGGCCCCCGGCGCTCGCCCACGCTTCAGCTTGTAGCGATGGTTCTGGAACCAGATCTTGACCTGCGTGGGCGTGAGGCGCAGGAGCCGAGCCAGCTGTTCCCGCTCGGGCGCCGACAGGTAGCGCTGCTGCCGGAAGCGCCGCTCCAACTCCAAGGTCTGGGCCTTGGAGAACAGCACCCGCCGCTTCCTCCTCTTCTCCGTGTCGGAGCCTGGAGATGCCGGCCCGAGGGAAGCCAGCTGCGACCGGTCGACGGGGCTTGTCTCGAGGCCGCCCTCATCAGAAGCTGGGAACCACAAAGCAGACACCGCCTGGTGAGAGGCGAGTGGCTGGGACCTGCCTCCCACCCGCGCCTCCCTCCCTCCAGCTGGAGCCCCGGTTCCCTCGCACTGGGATTTGAGAGCCCTTTCTTTTGCTGGATTCACATCTGGGTACCCACGTCTCCTACTCCTACGACCTCATCCATACTACAAATAGTAATTACCAAGCCTGAGATGATGCCCCAGAGGAACCCACCTTGGGGTCCTCCTAAACGAGCCACGACAGTGGCTGAGTTGGCAGAACAATCTCCCATAAGCTGGGTCACCAATAGGGCCACCTCTGTTTTGCCAAGGTTTGCAAAAAACCCTGGGACACAGAAGGAAGGTGTCTTAAATATTTAAATATCCTGACTCTTAGGAATCTCCAGACACCAAAACCCCAGTCTCCCACAGCAGCCGAGGTGCAGGGGGATCTACCCTCGGGATGCAGGATGCACCACCTGTCGGTTTGAGGACCACAGAGCCTACCGCTTGCTCTAAGGCTGAAGAAACCTGACTCTGGGCTGGCATCTCCACTCCCGATCCCAGAACTGGCTCGCAGAGGCTTGACTGGGTTCCCCCTCAGTACCCCGCCGCAGTCCGGGCTCACTCACACGGGTAGTGGCTGCGCTCCGACTCCAGCCAGGCGGCGGCTTGAGAAATGCACGTCTGCGGTTCGCTCCTCACCCGGGGCTGCGCGTCCTGCTCGGGTAAATTCAGGAGGCTGCGCACGGTGAACCCGAGGCGTCCAGAGCTGGCCATGGCCGAGGAGGGGAAGAAAGCGGGGGGCAGGGCAGGCTAGGAACCCAGGGGAAGCTGGGGACGCCGCTCCTAAGGGTGGAAGTAGGAGGTGCTCGCCATGAGCTGGCTTCGGGGATGTCAGCGCCTCTACGGAGGAATCCCTGTTTATATAAACGGCCCTCACCACTCGGTGGCCTTTGAAAGCTGAGGTCCGGGTGTCCAGGGTGTTAAGTACCTGAACGAGTGCTGAGGCGAAGCCCGGACCAGTCCGGAAGGTGCCATCTCCGCCCCCGCCCCGCCCCGCCCGGCCCCCGCCCCGCCCCGACGGGCCACGGCCCCTTTGCACTGGTTACCTCCCAGAGGCCGCAGGAAGCAGCCCTTGGCATTTGCGATCGTCTGATTAGACCAAAGTGGGGACAGATAATGGGGATTGTTACCAGTGAATAACATCTTGGGTGGCGGACAGTGACCATGGTCCTCACGGCCGAGCCCCAACTTCCTCCTCCTCCCCGGCTGAAGTGGGGCCTGGGCGGGGTGGTAGCGCTGGAAATGGGGGACGACTTATGTCGTCCTTATGTGTTTTATTCCGGACCTTGTTTGCTGGAATGATAGTTTCTCACAATTGTTTGGAAAGTCATCTACAACTCTTCTGGCGCACTCGCTCCCCCATCCCCTTTGGTAGCTGAGGGTGGCCTGTGGCTTGATCATTCTAGCTGTCTGGGGCACAGGTGTTGCAAATCACTAGGAGCCTCCTCACACACTCCACCGCACCCGCCCCCCCAAGTCCGAAAGGTCTGGGAGCCTGGGGAAGTGCCCGAGACCCATACCTGTCTCCCCAGGCCGAAAATGGAGACAGTAAAAATCCAGGCTGTGGTTCCTAAATACCCATCCCGGCCTGGCCTCTATGGGTTACGAGCCTGCGGTTCTGTGGCCAAGCTCCGCCAAGTTGGACCTGGGTCCATTCGAGGACCCACGCACGGGTGGTAGTGGCATCGCCACTCTGACGTCATCTCTGTCCCTCAGCCCTCAAGTCAGTTCCAGTTTCTGAACAAGCCTCATAGGAAGGGGCTACACTCGCGGCTTGGCATCAGAATGGGCAAATCGGCAGAATTAGCCCCAGGCCTGCCCAAAACAAAATGTGCCTGGGAGGATATTTCCTCCCAGATCCGTTAGTCCCTACAGAGAAAATGATCCACTTGAAAGGCGGGTGGAGCTGCCAAGAGCGGGCACATTCTGTTGGCCCCCAACCTTGCTCAGGCTTCAGTCTAGTTCAGCTCCATTGCGGTATCAGAGGCCTCTTTCCCTCCAGCTAGTGGTTTGGGTATCTAGTTTCTAAGAAGAAAAAAAAAAAAAATTAGGGATGAGAGATGCATTAAACCTGGCTCTGCTGGGGCTGAATTCGAACCTGACGGGACATGGCGCCCTGGGCTCCACCCAGCCTGTCGGCCCTCCCCAGCAGCGTGCCTGCTGCACCGCGCGCTGGGTGGTCGGGCGGAGGCTAGCCCACTACAGGCCAACTGCTAGGCCGCAAACAAAGGGGAAAATGGAGCTGGGACGCCCGGACCTGTTGGAAGCATTTGTTCCAGCAAAGATTTTGCATTTGTTCAGTCCAGAATAATGCGTGATTGACGTCTGCTCACAATGCGCTTTAGCTCGCGGGGATAAATCGGAGCTTGTCCGGTGTTGTCATGGTTTTCAGTGGGATTCAATGGGATGGGGAGATGGATCGACTCTGCTGGCCTGGTCTTTCTGCGGCCCTGGCAATAGATTTATTAGTTATGTCTTTTTAAATAAGATTAAATTGAAATGACTGTGCTGACCCCTCTGCAGTCAAGACCCAGGCAGGAGCCAGAGGCTGGCAGAAGGCGGTCGAGTGCTAGAGAATCCTTAGTACAGATGCCAAGATCCCCTGAACGTGGAGGCTGTGCCAGGGGAAGCAGCTCAGGACTGGAAACCGGTGTGCATCCCGGCACTGCCTCTGGCTACCTGTACTCACTCTTGAGAGTCTCCCAATCTCTGCTTCTCCCCTTTCACCTTCTCATCCTCCCCATCCCATGACGAATAGATTTGGTAATTCTGGAGACCCTCAGTTTTAGGATCTCAGTCCCCTGGAATTTCACAGTACAGGCACATCTATGCAGTGACATGTTGACAGTGAACTCTGATTCCACCTTCTACAGGACATTCTAGGAGCGGACAGTGGACGTGTCATCCTTTGAGTTGGTGAAGGACCCTCCCCAGGACTGAGACAGGGCATTTAACAATTTTAGGAAGAACCAAACTTGTTTAGGAAAAGCACAAGAGTCTTCCTTGGAATGACTGACCTCTCTTAGCCTTTTAATCTATTTAACATCCTAAGACCACACTGATGTGTAGAAATAAGTAGATGACACTCTTCAGCTCCAAGAGCTCTTCAGCGTCAAATATTTGCTTTTACTCTTAGTGTTTGGCTCCCAAGCAGAGATACATCCCCTACGTAGCAATTGTGTTCTGAGAGAGAACTTGGATTTGGGGCGAGCTCCTAATATCCCTTCTCACTTCATATTCTTTGGCCTGGGAGCAGGGTCTTGTGTGCATGTGTTTGTCCTGGGAACCCCATGCCTCTTGGTTATACAAAGCCCAGTCATCACCCTGCTTAAGCATGTCCTTGAACACTTGCCTTCTCCCCAGCCAAGGAGGTTGTTCCATGCCAACTATGCCTTCTGAAAAAAAAAAAATGGAGGAGAGGCAATCCTTAGAGGAAGGGACTCTTCTCTTCATTGCCTCATCACCTCAAAGACCCAAAGACTTGAGAGTAGAAAACTGTTTGGATACTGGGCCAGTAAGAAACAGGTGGAGACAGCCATGACCTTTTGCAGACTGGAGATATATGTGTATGCATCCCTCCCTAACCCTGTACACAAAACATTCTTGGAATTATAAGTTAACATCTCTCTTCTGGGGCATTCTTTCCAGATTTTCAAAGGTTGGCTGGTGTTTTGGTCTGCAATGCAGCATAGTTTGTTAATGTTGTTACTTAACTGTGGGGATTTGTTTTTCTGCAGTTGGGAAACATACCGTACATTCCAATCAGAGTGAGCTCTTAATTCTTTTTTTTGGGGGGGGCGGTCTGATATGGTGAGTGTGTTTAAGACATCCACACCAATCATTCTTTCGAGTCTTACCCAGAGGTGCTCATCACCCAGGATGCTTAAGAAGTTGAGGCTAAGAAGTTCCAAAGTAAAACTAAAGTATCCTGATCTTTTGGGGGAAATTGTATCTCACACTGTGTTTTGAAATCCTTCCTTCCTTTTTTTTTTTTTTTTTTTTTTGCTGTTTCTCAGATTCCTGCAACTCTATACAGTGCTGAAGACAGGCAATACTGCGAAATCCTCTTGATAGATGAAGGACCCTCCACTACCAGGGCATTTTCCCTCATAGCAACTGCTCCCCCGTCTTATAGTCAGTAGCCTGGTTAAAATAGCAAAAGGAAAATAAAAATGGGTCTTTGGCACCTCCAAGAAGTGTCAGAGGATGATCTTGGCCAGTTGTAAGACAGAAAGGAGAGACAGTGTGGAACAATCAGATCTCTTTACTTTTCATTCTGAAAGCTACTTGCCATGAAGAAGCAAACATCTCTCTTTTAATGGCTGATAATCAATTGCTTGGTGATGTACCCAGTGGGGCTTCAATTCTTTCCTAGCGGTGTTGATGATGTATACACAGAAGACAAAAGGCAGCCACTACTTATAGGCTGGGAATCTGGTTTATCTTTAAAACTGGCTTTCGATTTTATTGCTTAGCGTCAAGTGACAGGATCAGAGACTTTCTGCATTGTCTCTTAAAATAAGACTTTTTCATCAATGTTGCTGTTGTTTCTGGTCTCTGGGGGAAAATTTTCTTTTTCTTTTATGGTCAACTAGTGGATTAAGCAGATAATGTACATGAAATATATTTATATGGGGTAAAATGGTTCCGTGAACTTAAAACTACCTTTAATTAAACAACCCTATACTCCATTTCCTAAAACCCAACAAGTAGCTTTTGATTTTAAAGACTAGTTTATTACTATTCTGATCTTTCTCATGCCTTCCAGTGGCATAAAAGTATTTGTGCTGACATGGTTTGTCAGTTGTCAGAGTCACAATAACTACATAAAGTAAGAAGTAGTATGCCAAATGTTATTTGTCTGGGTCTAAAATTCTTATTTTTGTTTCATTTTTTGTTGCTGCTGTTGTTAGAGGTACATTGTTAAAGATAGAAATATAATTTGACTGGCATAAATACGATTGTAAAATATATAATTCTTACTGAATTTTACATAATAAAGGATCCCAGCCTTAGATCATGCTTAGTGTTATGTATAGACTATGTATAGTGTGATTGACAAGGAAAACTGACCCCAGGACCACATTTTATGACTAGTACCTTGCAAGTCTAATTTATTATGCATACTGAAAACCACCCAACTAGCACTTCAGTTGAAGCATTTAAGAAAAAAAAAAATGCTACCCATTCGTTATTTAAAAAAAAAAACATTATAATGAGACCCTTAAAAATAGCTTTACCTTGTTTTGAGGTCAACTTCAAAAATTTATTGTTCCTTATTAAAGTGAGATATTATTTCTTCTTATTGGCAGCACTTTAAACTATGTCCCAAACCAGTCATTCTAGAGAAGTATTTGTTGATATTTTATTAAGGCAATTTCTCAAAGACTAAAGATTCAAACAATTTTGACAGCACCAATAAGAATGTCATTTCAGGTTCCGAACATCTGAGAATGTCTCACTCTGTACTCACACTTGTATTTCATCCTGAGTCAGGATGGATTATCCAGAAGAATTGGAGCTTTAAGGAGAGCCTTGAAGACAGACAGACTGTGATAGCCCCAGAATTGAAGATGAAATTAGTTGGAAGATAAAGAGGACCTAAAGAAAAGAGGCCCCTTTAATAGACAGTATTCCAAAGAGTGCTGTATATGTCTAAAAAGGGAGTAAGTATTCACTTAAAGCTGCAGGCTCAGTGTGAGCCAATGAAGCCAGAGGAGAAAAGTGTGACTGGAATATTCCAGATGACAACAGTTTTTAGGTTTCTAAAAATCAGTTACAGTAGACAAATGTTGGCTTTCAAACTCTCTCAAGTTGTGCTACTTAGTTTACTCTCAAATTGTCCTTTGGGAAAATCTTTTTCCTCATCCAAGGGGAGGTGGGGAAGTGTTCAACAGGGTCCTGAAATGACAGCCTGGAGAAATGTCCTACAACAAAATGAAAAAAAAAAAAAAAAAAAAAAAAAAGCTCTGTGTCCTGAGGCTCTGGGAACCCCCTACCCAGCAAAGGTGGCTGCCTTTGTGTCCTTGATTAAATGGGTGTTTACACTGAAGTCACATACCGCACAAAGGAAACAACACAAAATAAAAATGTCCTTCGTGTTCTGTTTTTCAATCGTTTGTGTGAAGGAGGCTCTTGGCCTTTATCACTGTCAGTGAAAGGTTCCTCATTGGAAGAGACATTCCACTCACCCTGCTTCTGTGCACGGGAAGCTTGCCATGGAAACTGCCTCTGGACCCCACAGGCAAACGCATCAATGGCAAGGCTAAACACTGGGCATATCAGGAGTAGCTTTATCAAAGACAGGACCCAAGAAAGGTGTTTAGAACTTCTTGAGAAACATGCTGTTTCTGCTGGTCTTTTCTTGAACCAATAAATAAATAAGTAAAATTAAAAAAAAAGAGAGACAACCAAAACAAGCAAGCAAAACTCCCGCCACCACCAACAACAAAACCAACCCAAGATAACTGAAAATTGGACTTATTCTAGCTGCTAGAAATTACTTGATCTAATCATATTCTCCCAAATCTTAAAATACATGTACTACTTATTTACACAGTTTTTATATCTGGTGTAACAATAGTTCTTACAGATGACTTTTTAAAATGATAGTTTCATTATCTCTAAGATAATAAATTTATCATTTACACACATTCTGAATTGATTTGAGCTTTAATGAAGTGAAACACAGAAAAACCTTAGAGTTCTTTCTCCTGGACCTGTTTCTTGTATAATGGCTCCCTCCTTAAATACTGCTGACTTATCCTTAAAACATCACATTTGGCTTTGTCACGTGGAACCCGAGGAAGGAGAAAGCACTTGAGGAGACTTTCATTGTATTTCTTTTTTCTATTTCATCTTCGTGGCAAGCTCTTCTTTAACTTATAAACTAACTTCAGGTTTCTCCCCCAGGGTTTCTGGCTCTCTCCTTCCTTCTTCTCTGTCATGTCCACAGGAACTAAGGGTAATAAGGATCAGTGACCGACACTTCCACCATTGAGCAGTGTGTCTTGATTGCTCACTTGCAATATAAGCTCATCACACTGCGTCAGTCTGCTCAAACTGGACCGACTATTCCTAGACAGCTACAGCATCGAGATCCAGGCGGTTTGGATCTGTAATCCAAACAATTGTTCTCTTGGTCAGTGGAAG